>NW_011889128.1:1031683-1179465 GCF_000151845.1 Pteropus vampyrus | reverse complement strand
CCCCGACTCTCTCCCCCTTCCTTTCCTCCTCCATCTCTCCCCCTCTGTCTGCTTTCTTTCTTTCTCTTTTTTGCTTTTTCAAGCTCTTCTCTTTTATGTTTGATCTGAACTTTAAAAGGAAGGTTCATCAAATTGATAATTGTTTTTCCTGGCAGAAGACAGCACCATCCATAGTTCTAGTCCAGGTTGTGGGGCTTGGCTTTAGTAGTTGGTGCCGAAAGTAAACTCTTGCCTCCTCTCGATCTGAGCCTAACATCGTCTACAGAGACCTATTTAAAATGAACTGTCACCACTGAGACCTACTCCCTTTTCTTCGAACCACCCAAAAGCTTACCTTTCATTTTTTCTCCAGGTGAGCTATCTATGGAGGAATTATTGCAGCAGTATGCGGGAGCCTATGCCTCTGATGCCTCTGCCCCAGGTTCTGAGAGTAGTGAAGAGGACGATGAAGATGAAGTTGAGGCTGACAGCTCTAACTCTGAACCAGAGGAAGCCACAGAAGCTGAAGAGGCTCCTCAAGAGGATAGTAGTAGTCAATCAGGTGAATGTGTGGTCATGAGCCAGGAGCTGGGGAGAGCAGGCACTGGAGGAAGCGGGTATGGTAAGCACTAAGCCTTGATCTTATGCCTTAGACTCTGCTGAGGAGCAGAGCGAGGATGAGGAAGATGAGCATTCAGAGGAGGAGGAAACCAGCAGGAGTTCCGAATCAGAGGAATCTGAGTCTGCGGAGTCTGAGGAGTCCCAGTCACAGAGCCAAGCAGATGAAGAGGAGGAGGATGACGTTGGTGTGGAGTACTTGCTTGCCCGGGATGAAGAGCAGAGTGAGGCAGATGGAGGCAGTGGGCCTCCTACCCCAGGGCCCACCACCACTCTAGGCCCTAAGAAAGAAATTACCGACATTGCTGCAGCAGCTGAAAGTCTCCAGCCCAAGGGTTACACCTTGGCCACTACCCAGGTATCCCCAGTCCCTAGCTCTTGCTTTCTTATATCTTGACTTTCTTGTTTCTCAGTGATGGACACCTCAGTTCCACCATGATACCGCTCTCTTTCTATCAGGTGAAGACGCCCATCCCCCTGCTGTTGCGGGGCCAGCTCCGGGAGTACCAACACATTGGATTGGACTGGCTGGTTACTATGTATGAAAAGAAGCTTAATGGCATTCTTGCTGATGAGATGGGGCTAGGCAAGACAATCCAGACCATCTCCCTACTTGCCCACCTGGCTTGTGAGAAAGGTAACTAGACGGGGCCCTTCCTCTTGGGTCTCCTTGACCAGTTCCCTGGGAAGCTTGTTTAATGGTAACTCCAGCTGCAGGGTTGTGAAACATTCACTCTTTTGCTGGTTGTTTTAGTAACTTCATTGACTCTGGTTGTATGGAGTGGCCAGTGTAGGTGCTAGGATTCTTAGGAAGGGACTGTTAGGTCAGGGTTATGCCTGAGGAACAAGAACCCCAAAGTTTATATTTATATTTCCTTATTTCTCATTTTTTTTAAATGCTTCTGTTTAAAATCTTTCTGAATTATTTTTTTTAAATCAAGATGTAATTGACATATATTAGTTTCAGGTATACAACATTATGATTTAGTATTTGCATGCATTGAGAAATGACCACAGTAAGCCTAGTTAATGTCTGTCACCATACATAGTTACAAAAATTTTTTTCTGATGAGAACTTTTAAGATCTATCTTAGCAACTTTCACATGTGCAATACAGTATTATTAATTATAGTTGCCATGCTATACATTTCATTCTTTTGCTAAACAGGTAACTGGGGTCCCCATTTGATAATTGTCCCCACCAGTGTGATGTTGAACTGGGAAATGGAGCTGAAGCGTTGGTGCCCCAGCTTTAAAATCCTCACTTACTATGGAGCCCAGAAAGAGAGGAAGCTCAAGCGGCAGGTTCGCTCCTCCATTTGATGCCTCCCACCCCCTCACCCCTAGTCGATACCGCCTCTTATTTTGGGCCCTTTTCTCAAATGAATTTCTTTCCCTCCTTCTGTCATTCTATGCTGCTCCTGGGATTTTCTTTTTTTCCAACCTGATTTCTGTCCCATAAGTATTATAATATGTTTTCCCTTTGTCCTGTCTTGTCTTTTCACCCCAACATCTTTTGCTTTCTCCTGATACTCAGGGCTGGACCAAGCCCAATGCCTTCCATGTGTGTATCACATCTTACAAGCTGGTGCTGCAGGACCACCAAGCCTTCCGTCGCAAGAACTGGCGCTATCTCATTCTGGATGAGGCTCAGAACATCAAGAACTTCAAGTCACAGCGCTGGCAGTCACTGCTAAACTTCAACAGGTAGAGATGGAGATGGGGATTTGTGTAAGGGTTGACTTTGTCTGAAGGGTGGGATGCTCTGAAGGTTGAGAACTTCGTGACCATCCTCCCTCTAATTCCCTCTGTCTCTTTGCAGCCAGAGACGCCTGCTCCTGACAGGAACTCCCTTGCAGAACAGCCTCATGGAGCTGTGGTCCTTGATGCACTTCTTGATGCCCCATGTCTTCCAGTCTCATCGCGAGTTCAAAGAATGGTTCTCTAATCCCCTAACTGGCATGATTGAGGGCAGCCAAGAGTATAATGAAGGTCTGGTCAAACGCCTCCACAAGGTAGGGACTGTAACAATTTGTCAGGAGTATTGGGAATGGTGAGGAACTAAGGGCAATACTCAGAAAACCCTTACAAGTCAGAGCTAGGCTGAATTCACCCAGATGTCAAGCTGTTATTATTCTAGTGACTAACCCATTGCTAAATGAGTGACCTCATCTTAGCTCATCATTCTACTTGTTGTCTTTAATGATGACATTTCTGTCTTTCTTTTCTGAGTAGAATGGTAATGCTGATCATTCCCTGCTTAGATTTCTCTTTACTTGCTTTCCTTAACTTTGTATTTTTGTCATGTGCTTTCTCCCCGACTCTCTCCCCCTTCCTTTCCTCCTCCATCTCTCCCCCTCTGTCTGCTTTCTTTCTTTCTCTTTTTTGCTTTTTCAAGCTCTTCTCTTTTGTACAACTTTTAACATCTCAGCATTCTGATCTTTATTTTTTTGTTTTAATTTATATATTTCATAGGCATACTCATTCATAAGGTTTTAAAGATTCCAATTTGTGTTTTTAATCCCTTGACTCTCTAGACCAAGGGTCATCAACCCCTGGGCCGCAGATAGGTATCAGTCCATGACCTGTTAGGAATCAGGGCACACAGTAGGAGGTGAGGGGCGGGCCAGTGAGCAAAGCTTTATCTGTATTTGCAGCCACTCCCCAGCTCTAGGAGTACCTACTGGTCCTTGGTGCCAAAAAGGTTGGGGACTGCTGCTCTAGACTACTCTACTTGTATTTAAATTTGACTTGATGTCTTTAATTGAAAGTACCTCTGGAACTCTGTTCTAATCCACACATCTCAAGCCTTATAGGCTATTATTCTGTTTCGGTGAATTACACCATCATTTTGGTAAATCAAACTAGAAACCAAGAAGTCTTCTTTATACCTCTTCCTTGATTTCTTCCTTTTCTTCACTTCTTCCATGTTAACTTGATGACCATGTCCTATTAGATTTTAATCTCCCAAGATCTCAGATTTGCCTTTTGTTTTCTATGCTCTGTTACAGCTGCAAGTTTTGTTCTCAGCTTCTCTCTTAGATTTACTTCCATAATTCTGTAAATTTACATTTACTTACTGAAATGTAATTTGAGTCATCTCTCCTGTATAATTAGTTGTTCTGCCCTTGGTTCTTTCTTTATCACTTCTTATATTGTGGTATCATCTTTATGTCAGTAGATTCCTTGAGAGGAGTGCTTGCCTCTGACTCACCTTTTTGGTTCCTGGCATGCTGCATAGCTCCAAGAATATTTACTGATGAGTTAGCCAGCACCCAGCTGATTATCAAGCCAAGACCCAGCTAGAGGGGCTAGGCTGGGGTCAGTGTCTGCTGTTCTCCTGTCAGCCTCTTGTTTATTTGCTTTTAGGTTTTGCGGCCTTTTTTGCTGCGCCGAGTTAAGGTGGATGTTGAGAAGCAGATGCCCAAAAAGTATGAGCATGTTATCCGCTGCCGGCTCTCCAAGCGCCAGCGCTGTCTCTATGATGACTTCATGGCACAGACCACGTAAGAGAGAGCTGAGGGTAGGCCCTAGATTGAAGCAGAGGTGCGGGAGTCAGGATACCCCATTAATTTTTTTTCTCTCTCAGAACTAAGGAGACACTAGCCACTGGCCATTTCATGAGCGTCATCAACATTTTGATGCAGCTGCGAAAAGTCTGCAATCATCCAAACTTATTTGACCCTCGACCTGTTACCTCCCCCTTCATCACCCCAGGCATCTGCTTCAGCACCGCCTCTCTGGTGCTAAGGGCCACTGATGTCCATCCCCTCCAGGTAAGTGGTTACCCCCAAGGTTGTTGGTTCTACCCAGCCCTGCACTTCTTTTCTTTAGGCTAGAGTATGACCTTTTGCATCCTAACTTTTCCCATTATCTCAGCATTATTCTCTTAGTTTCATTGTTTTCTAGCTGTGTGACTTTGGGCAAGCTAATTATTAACCTCTAACCCTAAGTTTGTTTGCCTTTCAAAATAGGGGTTATATGGCCTATCGTGCAGCACATTGGTGATAATTATGTTAATACTTTTGGAAGTGCTTGGCATGTTAAAAATACTTAGCTATAATTTTGTTTGCTAATCTTTCTCTCTTTTGGCCACCCTCCCCGCCCTCAAATTTTTGTTCTTATTGTGGTAAAATACACATGACAAATTTTACTGTTTTAACCATTTTAAGTGTATGATTCAGTGGCATTAAGTACATTCACATTGTTGTACACCAATCATCACCATCCATTTTCAGAACTTTTCTCATCTTTCGAAGTTGAAACTCTGTACTCATTAAATAACTCCTCATTCTCCCCTGTCCCCCAGCCCTTGGCAGCCACCATTTTACTTTCTCTCTGTATAAATTTGAGTACTCTAGATACTTCATATAAATGGAATCATAGTGGCTTATATAGCAGAATGTCTTCAACATTCATCATGCTGTAGCATGTGTCAGAATTTCCATTTTCAAGGTTTAATAATATTTGTAGATATATGTGTGTGTATACGTATATACATACATGTATACGTAAACATTATATTTTGTTTATTCATCTATCAGTGGACACTTCGGTTGCTTCCACCCTTTGGCTATTGTGAATAATGCTGCTGTGAGCATAGATGTACAAATACCTGTTGAAATGCCTGCTTTCAATTCTCTTTTGGGTATACGGTCATGCTCCACTTAATGATGGGGATAAGTTTTGAGAACTGTGTCTTTAGGTGATTTCATTGTTGTATGAACATCATAGAGTGCACTTACACAAACCTAGATGGTATAGCCTACTACACACTTAGGCTATATGGTATAACATATTGCTCTTATGTTATAAGCCTGTATAAAACAACACAAAATAAAATGAAGTACAAAAGAAAATAATATAATCAAGAGACTCAGTAAACATGATGTATACGAGGCTGCTGGCTTAACACAGCATACTGTTTTGCAGCAAACTTTTTTAATAGGTAGAATGCACTTTAAAATGACAAAAAATACTAAATATATTCACTCGTAATATAGTCGTTTGTTACTATTGAATATTATGCCTTGTACTTAATTATATGTGCTACACTTTTATGTGACTGATGTCGCAGTACGTTTGTTTAAACCAGTATCACCACAAACACATGAGTAATATGTCACACTAATACGTTAGGACAACTGTGACGTCCCTGGGCAATAGGAATTTTTCAACTCCATTTTAATCTTATGGGACCACTGTTGTATATGTGGTCCATCATTGACCAAAATGTTATGTGCTGCATGACTGCATACTCAGAAGTGGAATTGCTAGATCACATGGTAATTCTATTTTTAATTTTTTGAGAATGCCATACTGTTTTTCATAGTGACTGCTCTATTTTATGTTCTTACCAGCAGTTTACAAGTGTTCTAATTTTTCCACATCATTGCCAAGTCTTGTTATTTTTTAATTTTTGATGATGTCTGAATGGGCGTGAGGTGGTATCTCATTGTGATTTTGATTTGTATTTCCCTAATGATTAGTGATCTTGAGCATTTTTTGTGTGTTTATTGTATATTTTCTTTGGAGAAATATCTGTTAGAGACCTTTGTTGATTTTTTAATTGGGTTGTTTGTTATTTTTGTTGTTGAGTTGTAGGAGTTCTTTATCTGTTTTGGATATAACCCCTATCAGATATGTGATTCACAAATATTTTGTGCCATTCTGTGGCTTACCTTTCACTCTGTTTATAGTGTCCTTTGATACAGTTCAGTTTATCAATTTTTTTTTTGTTGTCTCTGCTTTTGGTGTCATATCCAAGAAATTGCCATATTGAACTTTTTGACACCATGCTTTTGTGTTCCTTCTTGTACCAGCGAATAGACATGGGTCGTTTTGATCTTATTGGCCTGGAAGGTCGAGTCTCTAGATATGAGGCTGATACATTTCTACCCCGGCACCGCCTGTCCCGCCGGCTACTGCTGGAGGTGGCTACTGCTCCTGACCCCCCACCCCGGCCCAAGCCAGTCAAGATGAAGGTCAACAGGTACAAGGGCTGAGGAATGAGGGAATAAGGAGATGGATTCCTAGTGGTTACAACTGGCTGGGAGGATTCGGGATGGACAAGAAGGAGTTGGGAGGCTAGGCTAGGATGTTTATGTGAGATGGATGCAAAATTCCATGGAGGGATTAGGGGAGAAAAATAACTAGAAGTGGGTCCTGGGGTGGGGAGCCCTTGTGTTTATCATTGATCCTTCCTCCCTTGGTGTTTTTGTTTATCTTGGATTTCTTTCCATCTTTCTCTTTTGGGTCTTTTTTTTCCCCCTTTGCTTTTGTAATCTCAATCTTTTCTGCCTCATTTTCCTCATTCCTTTCTTTTCTTACTCCTTATCATCTCTCCCTATCTACCTATCCCCTTGTATTTTCCTCATAGGATGCTGCAGCCAGTGCCCAAGCAAGAAGGACGGACAGTCGTGGTGGTGAACAGCCCACGGACCCTCTTAGGTCCTGTCCCAGTCCGACCCCCTCCAGGCCCTGAGCTCTCAGCCCAGCCTATCCCTGGCCCAATCCCTCCAGTGTTGCCAGCACCACTGATGGTATCAGCAACGCCTGCTGGACCCCCACTTATTCCAGCATCCCGGCCTCCTGGCCCTGTTCTGTTGCCCCCACTGCAACCAAACAGTGGACCGCTCCCTCAGGGTGAGTTGCAGGGAAGCCAGGGCACTGGAGGGTACTTCCGTTTAATTAGTCAGACTGGGGAAGAAGTAATCGAATTAGAGTGAGGAGTTGGGTTAGAGACGGGTGTGGTGTCTGATGGGCTGGAAGGGAGTATGTATGAAGGCTTCTGGGAGCCGGCTAAGGCTCTGGGTACGGTATATCTGACATGTTTGCTTTGTGTCTAGTGTTGCCTTCCCCCCTGGGGGTCCTGAGTGGAAACTCACGGCCGCCCACGCCAACCCTGTCTCTGAAGCCGGCCCCACCTGCCCCTGTTCGCCTGAGTCCTGCCCCACCCCCAGGCTCCTCTAGCCTATTGAAGCCCCTGACAGTGCCACCAGGCTACACCTTCCCTTCTGCTGCTACTACCACTTCTACCACCACAGCCACTGCTCCTACCACAGCATTACCAGCTCCTACTCCTGCACCACAGCGCCTCATCCTATCTCCTGATATGCAAGCTCGCCTGCCCTGTAAGTTCCTGGGGCTCTTTGAGGGTGGGGGACTTGGGAGAAAGGCTTATATGCCTTGCAGCTAGAGAAGAAAAGCTCAGGAACATGAATGTATCAAATTCTAGGTAGCTAACACACATTAGGTATTTTGCCAAATGTTGGTAATTCATAATGAAGTAAGAGCCCTCAAGGAGTTCACAATCTAGTGGGGGAGGTGACATATAGATGAGTGAATAGTGGCAAGCCCAGTGATAGAAAATCATTTGAGATAAAAGGAGTGTAGAGGAGTGGGAGGAAATTGGCTTAGTATGGTGGCAGGCCATTAGGATGTAAAGGAAATTGCTAAGCAACTAGGTGGGATTGGAAGGCGTAGCATGTCAAAAGCTCAAGACTGTAGAGGAAGGCTAAGCTTGTTGGAACGTGGTAAATTGAGTGGGGAAGGGTTGGAGGAACTGCAGGCCCTCATGAGGGTCTGCAAAGTGGCATTGAGCAGAGCGAGCCCTGTATACATTAAGTCCCTCCTTTGTTCATAGCAGGTGAAGTGGTCAGCATCGGGCAGTTGGCCTCACTGGCACAACGTCCAGTGGCTAGTGCAGGGGGAAGCAAACCTCTCACCTTCCAAATCCAGGGCAACAAGCTGACTTTGACTGGTGCCCAGGTGCGCCAGCTTGCCATGGGGCAGCCCCGCCCGCTGCAAAGTAGGTAAAACCCACCCCCTGTCCTGCCTTTTTCCTCTTCTTTGTCCTGTTTTTGTGACTCTCTTCAGATGTCAGCCTTTATGTTTCTTTTCCTAGCTTTTGGTGGGTGGAGCCAAGGGGAATGTTTGGAGGGAGTTTTTGATAAAGATAAGGATGAGGTAATTCTAAAGAAGTTATCTCCTCTGTTCTTTCCCTTTCCTCTTTCCCTTGCCTCTGCCTTCCTCCTGCTGATAGTCGCTTCTCTCTTTCTTTCTCTCTTCCCTTAACCCAGGGAATGTGGTGCACCTGGTGTCAGCTGGGGGGCAGCACCACCTCATCAGCCAGCCTGCCCATGTGGCTCTCATCCAGGCCGTGGCCCCGACCCCTGGCCCCACCCCTGTCTCTGTGCTGCCTTCTTCGACCCCCAGCACCACCCCTGCCCCCACTGGCCTCAGCCTTCCGCTTGCTGCTAATCAGGGTGAGGCTCCTGGCCTTTCTACTTACTTAGCTCTTGCTGGCATTGGTCCTTCCAGGCATGCCCTGGGCTGTGTACTTACTATCTGTCCAGCCTTCCCTCAATATTGTTTTCCCTTGCCAGCATCTCCAATATCTGTCTGCTACCCTCTCCTCCCCTTGGACTTCTTCCATCCTTTGGGTCTCTTGTTTCTTTTCTACCTTCCCCTCAATGTAGCTTCCTCTTGCAGTGCCACCAACCATGGTGAATAATACAGGCGTGGTGAAGATTGTAGTGAGACAGGCCCCTCGGGACGGACTGACTCCTGTTCCTCCGTTGGCCCCAGCACCCCGGCCTCCAAGCTCTGGGCTTCCAGCTGTGTTGACTCCACGCCCCACATTAACCCCTGGCCGGCTACCCACACCTACTCTGGGTACCGCCAGGGCCCCTATACCCACGTCCACTGTGGTGAGGCCCCTGCTCAAGCTGGTTCACAGTCCTTCGCCCGAAGTCAGTGGTGAGTCCAGGTGGCTGAGGCCAGAAATTTTTGCTAGGATTGGAAATAGGACGGCCCCAAGAGTTTCTTAGTCACAACAGATCCTTTAATTATCTAGTATACTGACTCACTATGCAGTGGGACCCCAGAACTGGGCTGCCAAATCTTTACCTAATTCCAAGATACATTTATTGGAACTTTGGAGGGAAAGGAAATATTAAATTGTCAGATTCTTTGAATCTTTGACCATGGTGTGGGAGTGAAGGTTTTTGGGGGATCAGGTAAAGCTTGGAGGTAAGGGAAGGGGTGGGACAGGGAAACAGAAAGAGCAAGAAAGAATTCTGGGGCTAACTCATCCTCTGTCTCCACAGCTTCAGCACCCGGAGCTGCACCCTTGACCATCTCTTCTTCTCTTCCTGTGCCATCCTCACTCCCTGGGCCAGCCTCTTCTCCAATGCCAGTTCCCAACTCCTCTCCCCTTGCTAGCCCTGTGTCATCTACAGTCTCAGTTCCAGTGTCATCTTCACTCCCCATCTCTGTTTCCACCACACTTCCCCCCACAGCCTCAGCTCCACTCACCATCCCCATCTCAGCCCCCTTACCTGTTTCGGCTTCAGGCCCAGCTCTATTGACCAATGTGACTCCAACACTGGCACCTGTTGTCTCAGCGGCTCCTGGACTTCCCTCTTTGGCACCAGCTGGGGCTTCCCCATCAGCATCAGCCTTGACTCTAGGTTTAGCCACAACTCCATCCCTCTCCCCATCTCAGGCACCTGGTCACCCTCTGTTATTGGCTCCAGCCTCTTCACATGTTCCAGGGTTGAACTCAGCCATGGCCCCAGCATGTTCACCCGTCCTGGTGCCAGCTTCCGCTCTGGCCAATTCTTTTCCGGCAGCACCAAATCCAGCTCCAGCTCAGGCTTCCCTTCTGGCTCCAGCACCTTCTGCATCTCAGGCTCTAGCCACCTCTCTGGCTCCCATGGCGGCTCCACAGACAGCAATCCTGGCTCCTCCAGCTCCTCCTCTGGCTCCTCTTCCAGTTCTGGCTCCATCGCCAGGTCCTACTCCTGTCCTGGCTCCATCGCAGACTCCGGTTCCAGTTCTGGCTTCATCATCTACCCCTGGAACTCCTTTAGCCTCAGCTTCTTCACTGGTGCCAGTCCCAACTCCTGTGTTGGCTCCATCATCAACTCAAACTATGGTACCAGCCCCGGTTCCATCACCTCTCCCGAGCTCAGCTTCTACACAGGCACTGGCCTTAGCCCCAGCTTTAGCATCCACTCTTGGCGGCTCATCTCCATCTCAGACACTTTCTTTGGGAACAGGGAACCCGCAGGGGCCCTTTCCAGCTCAGACATTGTCATTGACTCCAGCATCATCCCTAGTACCAGCTCCAGCCCAAACATTGTCTTTGGCACCAGGACCACCACTGGGTCCAACTCAGACGCTGTCTCTGGCTCCAGCACCCCCTCTGGCTCCTGCTTCTTCGATGGGCCCAACCCCAGCTCACACTCTGACTTTGGCTCCGGTGTCGTCATCTGCTTCACTCCTGGCCTCAGCTTCAGTGCAAACACTGACCTTGAGCCCTGCCCCAGTTCCAGTGCCCACCTTGGGCCCCGCTGCAGCCCAGACTCTGGCACTGGCCCCAGCCTCAACACAGGTCCCAGCTTCCCAGGCATCCTCCCTTGTGGTTTCCACATCTGGTGCCGCTCCCTTGCCCGTCACCATGGTATCCCGGCTGCCTGTTTCCAAGGATGAGCCTGAGACACTGACATTGCGCTCTGGTCCCCCCAGCCCTCCCTCCACTGCTACCTCGTTCAGTGGTCCCCGGCCTCGACGCCAGCCCCCACCACCACCTCGTTCCCCTTTCTATCTGGTAAGTTGTACTTCCTCAAAGGAGAGGGAACGGGAAGTTGAGTTTCTTAGGAGTGTTGGTAGAGTGGATGGAACAGAATAATGTCACTTTTATCTTGGTAAATTACAAAGCCTAGTTTTGTGGACCTAATACTTAAGTGCCATTGGACAGGTTCTTTTTCTTTTCTGGGCCTGTACTCTTATTTGTAAAATGGGAATAATAAATCATGTTCTACTTTTCTCAGGTAATTGGAGATCTAATAGGCTTTTAAAACTATTACTGATGTGCTTAAGGCCACCTTGTTACTATTGGTCTCCTTATTCTTCCTTTCTCTTTTGAGTTAGCGTTGGCATCTAATTGTCCCATTTTACAGATGAAGAAACTAGCCCGTTTCGTTATAAAGGTTTTACAACTCGTGAGAACAGATGTGCTGACTCCATTGCTTTCTCTTCTTCCCTACAAGAGGCAGTACTCAAAGACAGTTGCTAAAACCATTACCATCATCAAGTATTTAACTTTTAAGGAAGAGATGACACCATGGAATACAGTTCCATAAAGATCATGCTTCTGACTTTGATGGTCACTTCTTATAGTTTCGGATTTTTTTACTTCTGTGGTGATGAAGTGGGCAATATAAAGAATTCTGTTCCCTATCCCTTTATTAGTTTTCTGGTAGCCATTTTTTTTCATATTATAAATGTAGTCCTATATATACTTGGTTACATTAAACTCACTACTTAGATTCAAGTGAATAACCCAGGAACTAATTAAAAGAAAGATCTCGTGAGTTCCTCTAGGCTCTCTTGTCTTTTTCTCATTCTGTTACAGAGCTGCTGCTTATTCTTTGCCTCAGCCTTAGCCTTAGCCTCTCACCTTCCATCAGTGCCCTTGACTCAGCTTTTTGTCTTTTTCTAATGCTGCCAGGCTGGTCTGGCTTGTTGAAAGTAGAAGAGAGCCTAGATCCTAGGCCAATGGTGGCAGCCCGTGGTCTGCTAAATTTTGGTTGTTCCACTAGTAGGTAACAGCTTCTTAACACTTTTTTTCTTTAAACAGTTTGAAATTTAAATCACACACCGTACAGTTGACCCATTTAAAGTATGCAATTCAGTGGCTTTTAGTGTATTCACTTTTAGTGTATACAACCGTTACCATAGCCATATTTTAGAACATTTTTATGGCCCTAAAAAGAAATCTCACACTTTTAGCCATCATCTTGTAACTACGAATCTAGTTTTTTATAGATTTGCCTGTAAAGTCATATAATATATGGGCTTTTTTCACTTAGCTTAATATTTTTGAGGTTCATTCGTGTTATGGCGCATATCAGTACTTCATTTCTTTTTTATTGTCAAATCATCCATTGTATGGATATGCCACATTTTATATATCTATTCATCAGTTGATGGGGACAGTTGGATTATTTCTGCTTCTTGGCTGTTATGAATAATGCAGTTATGAACATAAGACTTTGTCTTTTCATGTTTTCAGTTATATTGGATGTATACCTAGGAATGGAATTGCTGGGCCATATGGTAACTATGTCTAACCATTTGAGGAACTGCCAAACTGGTTTCCAAAGTGGCTGTACCATTTTACGTTCCCACCAGCAGCCTGTAAGGGGTTCCAGGATCTTCACATCTTTGCCAACATTTGTTATTTGTCTTTTTGATTGTAACCATGCTAGTGCGTGTAAAGTGATATCGTGTTTTGATTTGCATTTTCCTGATGCCTGATGTTATTGAGCATCTTTTCAGTGCATTTTGGTCGTTTGTATATCTCTAAAGAAATGTCTCTGCAGATCCTTTGCCCTTTTTAATTGGGTTATTTTATTTTTATTATTGAATTGTAAGAGTTCTTTATGTATTCTGGACACAAGTCCCTTTTCAGATACATGATTTGCAAATATTTTGCTGCTACTTTTTGAGAGCTGGCCTATATTGATTTCTCCCTCTGCTAGTATGCTTTCCTTTCTCCCTTAAATCATAAGGAGCTAAGAGGTCAAGCTTAAGGTAGCAGTCAGAAAGAGAGATTTAGAACACTGCTATTTTTAGGACCATCTCCTGGGGTCCAGTCTCTATTATTTGTCCATTCTAATAAATATCAAGAGCCTACTTTATGCCAGTTACTGAACTAGATAACTGGGTGATTATAGTGAACAAGATCAGGTATGGTTCATATTATATGGGGCTTACAGTTTGGTGGGTAGAAGACATTAATCAAATACACAAATGTAAAACTATAAGTGTGCTAAGTGCTAAAAATAATAATAATAATAATTTTTTTATAGCCTGTGATACTGGAAGCACAGAGATGGGAAAGGATTGGGTCAAAGTCATACAGATTTCCTGTCTGCGAGGGCACTCCTCTTTTCTCTCACAGGATGATGATAGTGTTCCCATCCCACCCCATTCCAGTCTAGTCCTGGGCAGAAACCTGCTGTAGATTTAATAAACCCCTCTGTATCCTGGTCAGTAATTTGAAGAAGGCTTTTAATAATTGTTTTGGATCTAGTCAAGAAGATAATTTAACTTGGATGTTCTGGAGTTAAATGTTACATAGGAAAATTCTCAGGGATCATCCATTCTATAAACTTGTTAGATATGTGGATCTTAATTTTAAAGAGTCAGGTATTTTGTTTTGGTACCATACAAGGGAAGATAAGTGTTCTCCTGCAGAGACGTTATCTCATTTAACATTGAAAGGAATAACTCCTTTCAATAACATTGAAAGGAAAAACTTAAAAAACTACTAAATTCATGGTATCTTTTTCAGTCTTGTGGTTGCCATAGATTATGTTTAATTCTGAGAGAAACTGTCAGGGGTTCTGTAAAGACACCGATTACTTTTTCAATTTTTTTCCCCCTGTTATTCCCAGGACTCTCTAGAGGAAAAACGGAAGCGACAGCGGTCTGAACGCCTGGAACGGATTTTTCAACTTAGTGAGGCTCATGGGGCCCTGGCACCCGTATATGGGACTGAAGTCCTGGATTTCTGTACCCTGCCCCAACCTGTTGCCAGCCCCATCGGCCCTCGTTCTCCTCGTCCCAGCCACCCCACCTTTTGGACTTATACTGAGGCTGCCCGCCAGGCTGTACTGTTTTCCCAGCAACGACTAGACCAGCTGTCTGAAATCATTGAGAGGTTGGCAGGGCTAAGTGCAAATGGGAAGAGGGTCTTGGGCCTCTGAGTGAATGTAGTGGTTAGGGCTGGTGAAGGTTCTAACATCTGGGACCTTTCAGAGTTCCATCTTTTATACTGCTTGCCTTCTTCCTTTTGCAGGTTCATCTTTGTCATGCCTCCTGTGGAGGCACCTCCCCCTTCCCTACATGCCTGCCACCCACCTCCTTGGCTGGCCCCTCGTCAGGCAGCCTTCCAGGAGCAATTGGCCTGTGAGCTCTGGCCTCGGGCTCGTCCTTTGCACCGTATTGTGTGTAACATGCGCACCCAGTTCCCTGACTTGAGGCTTATCCAGTATGATTGTGGTGAGTTCATTTGCCAAAGAGGATCCCTTGACCTCTTTTCTGTCTTAATAGCAAGACTGTTATATCAGAGGGATGCTGTACATAAGGTCTCTGTGGGTTTTATTAAACAGACAGTTTTTTAGATTATGCGTATGGATAAGATGGAGAATTGTAGGCCTTATGATGGATTCTTGGCATTCATGAATTTGACTTTGATGAAAGTTGAAAATGTGTGCTAACTCATTCAATGATTATTTTGTGAACATCACTTTGATCATTTGGGATACAATGGCGAGCAAGATAGCACAGTAGAGTTTCAGATTTATGGGTAAATGTGTGGTGGTGGTACAAGACTGTACAGTAAATAGCAAGTTTTGTTTTGGGAAAAGATAATCTTTTTGGTTAGAATCCTGTTAGAATGCATTTGTCTGCAAGTAACAGGAAACCTATCAACAGTGACATAAACCACAAGAGTCTTTATTATTTACTTAATAAGTAATTCTGAGAATAGTGGTGTGTATGACTGGTTAGCTTAGTGGTGTCTTCATGGACCCGGGACCTTCTAGTCTCTCTGTTTTGATTTCGACTATTCTTAGCTTTTATCTTTTTTATTCTCATGGTTATTTCTTCATGGTCTTGAGATGGCTGCCATAATTCCAGGTAGCACACCAAATGCTCTAAGCAGGAAGCAAGGGGTTGAGAGAGAACACTTCTAGCAAGTCTTCTTTTCTGGGAAAGAAAGCTGCCCAGTTACTTTGCTTCACAACTCTTTGGCTCTAATTGGGCCATATGCCCATCCCTAGAGCAATCTTCAACAAAGAGAAATGGCTTATTTAGACCAATCATGATTCATCTTCAGGGATTGGGTTGAGGCTTGCCTTCCCTGGGATCAAGGGATCTTTGCCAGATGTCCACAATGTTAATTGGCTTCTGTTAACCAAGGATTTATCTTTTGGATAGTAGTGAATGGTTTCTGCCACAACTTTGCAGATTTTCTATAGTAACATGTTTTTGGAGATTTCCTGAATGTCTTAGACTATAAGAAAGTCATCGGAATTTTTATTAATATGTTTTTAATACGTATTTTAGTAAAGAAATAATTTTATAGTATTTGAAATCATTCAGAGTAGATGGAATGAAAGTCTTTTTTTAAGTGTTTCAGATCGACTTATCAAAATATTATAGAAATTAATTATGTGTGTGATGAAAGGTTGAACTAGATAACCTAAGTTCCTGTCCCTGTGGTTCTGATCTAAGTGACCTTCAGTTCTTGTCTGTAAACCATGACATCAATGGATTTGTTGATGTCTGTCCTGTGAGTCTGTTCTGTCTTTCAGCTGGTGTACCTCAGTGTAGTACTTAAGGATCTTTTGCTCATACACATGAGGATTTCTTTTTTTCTCCTTGAGGGTCTGTGTTACCCTACCCCTGGTTAGAGAAGTTAAAGCCAAGACAGGAGCAGACGAAAGAGGGGAACCCTTAAGGGAAGAAAATGTATACAGATATTTTTGATATCCTAGGCTAATTGAAATTCAAGTCTAAAACTTTGTCTTTCAACTACATCCTTCCAGTACTAAGTGTTCCCCACATTCCAGTTTTAGCTAGTTCCCTGTACTCCTTCATTATCTCTTCAGGAAAGTTGCAAACGTTAGCAGTGCTGTTGCGACAGCTCAAGGCGGAGGGCCACCGGGTGCTCATATTCACTCAGATGACCCGAATGCTGGATGTATTGGAGCAGTTTCTCACCTACCATGGTCACCTCTACTTACGTCTGGATGGGTCTACTAGAGTTGAACAGAGACAGGTAATCCAGGCATCTGCAGCCCTTAGAGGCTCACCTCAGCTTCTGTCTCCTTTTTCTAGGCCTTGGGACCTCTTAGAAGGGGCCTCACTAAGCCTCGGGTCTATTTTTGGAAACATCTCCCAATGCTCTTTTTTTTTTTTCCCCTCTAGGCCTTGATGGAACGATTCAATGCAGACAAGCGCATATTCTGCTTCATCCTTTCAACTCGGAGTGGGGGTGTGGGTGTGAACCTGACAGGAGCAGACACTGTTGTTTTTTATGACAGTGATTGGAATCCCACCATGGATGCTCAGGCCCAGGATCGCTGTCACCGAATTGGCCAGACTCGAGATGTTCATATCTATAGGTATTGCCTAGTCTCCCCTCACTTTACTTCTCCTTTGCCGATAGGGTTTTATTAATGTATTTGGCTGTTTACATGAAGTTTTCATCACCCCCTAGGCTTATCAGTGAACGAACAGTGGAGGAGAACATTCTAAAAAAGGCAAATCAGAAGAGAATGTTGGGAGACATGGCCATTGAGGGAGGCAACTTTACCACAGCCTATTTTAAACAGGTACTGATATCTTCCAGCCTATTCAGAATAGAGTTGTTAATCTGTAGGAATTACTCCTGCTTATTAAAGAGGATGCTTTAGCCTCTCCAGACCTGCCTCTTCAACTAGTGGTACCTCTGATACCTTTAAGGGCCATCAGCCCCATAGTTGTAGACCTGGGGTCAGCATTCCATTGATTTTTGACACTTCTTGCTGTTCTCTCCAAAGCAGACCATCCGAGAACTATTTGACATGCCCCTGGAGGAGCCATCTGGCTCATCTATACCCTCTGTCCCTGAAGAGGAGGAAGAGACTGTGGCCAGCAAGCAGACCCACATCCTGGAACAGGTGAAAAAAGTGGACAATCCTTAGAGTAGGGCTAATGGTTACAGTGTTGTCTCTCAGCTTATTGAGCTTGTCACAGGGGAAAGAAGTGTTTCTGCTGCTTCCCAGATTACAGTTGGCCTTTGATAGTTGTGACTAGATTGCTTATTGGTTCACATGATTTCACAGAAAAAAGACAGATTTGAGGTTTTCATTTCTGACTTTGAATCTCAACACTGCTTCTTAAAAATTGTGTTTGTTAAGCCAAGTCTGTTTAATCTTCTGAGCCTTATTTTCCACTTTTCTGAAATGCTAATGAGAAGGAAGTAACTGAGGGTTAAATGGCATAGTGGATTAAGAAGTGCCTTGTACATGGTATATAACTCTTATTTTCCAAACATTGATGGACTCACTTGGAAAGCTTTTAGAAGGATTGATTCCTAAGCCCCCTCCTAAAATATACTAAATGATTTTTGGAGGCGAGGTCTGGGCGTTTGTAATTTTTTTAAGCTCTTCAGAAGTAGACAGATGTTTAGGAACTACAGATGAAGAGTAATATTGAGGTATTTTTCTCTACTAAGTGCCTTCTCCTGATTGCTGAGCCCTCTCTAGGCTACTTCCCTCAGTGACTTTGATGTAAGCTCTCTGCATATCCAACAGAAGAATAGCTGTGGTTAGTTTGTTGTCATGGGGCGTCTCAGAGCAAAAAATAATTATGGATTTTTTGTATTCGACTCTTTCTGCTTTTTAAAAGAGATCTAAGGTTGACTCTAACAGAAAGGAAATAGAGCAAGAGGTCTCTGAAATGGTCACTTTGTTCCTAGTGGGAGTCCTGGTAAAATTCATTCCCTTCTTTGTGGACCACTGTATTGCCTTGGTAACTTTGGTGGCCCAGAAAAGAGTTGAGTTCTGTTACAAACCTGATTTGGTGTAAACTTTGTTAATTCTTGTGGATTTTCTTCCTCGCACCTTTGCAGGCATTATGTCGGGCAGAGGATGAAGAAGATATCCGTGCAGCCACCCAGGCAAAGGCTGAACAGGTGGCCGAGCTTGCAGAATTCAATGAGAATGATGGGTTTCCTGCTGGTGAGGGAGAGGAGGCTAGTCGGCCTGGGGCTGAGGATGAGGAAATGTCCCGGGCTGAGCAAGAAATTGCTGCCCTTGTAGAACAGGTCAGTGTCGGACTCACTAGTTCATAACTTTATTCTCTATAACTCCTCTGAACACTGTGATCCTATTTTCCCTGGTAAAAATAATCAGGGATCATTGGCCCTGGGCACCAGGTCCCTATGTTTATCACCACTGATCCTCCCCACAGCTGACTCCTATTGAGCGCTATGCCATGAAATTCCTGGAAGCCTCACTGGAGGAGGTGAGCCGAGAGGAGCTCAAGCAGGCAGAAGTGAGTAGTTTGGAGGGGTGGGGATGGAAGTGGAAGGCTGCTTTTTATTCACTCACTGCCCTGCTTGCCTCTCTCTGACCATCCTGTGGGCCCTGTTGTTGGTAGGAGCAAGTGGAGGCTGCCCGCAAGGACCTGGACCAAGCCAAGGAAGAGGTGTTCCGCCTACCCCAAGAGGAGGAGGAGGGGCCAGGGGCTGGGGATGAGGTTTCCTGTGGGACTGCTGGAGGCAGCCACCGGCGCAGTAAGAAGGCCAAGGCCCCTGAAAGGCCAGGGACTCGTGTCAGTGAGCGTCTTCGTGGAGCCCGGGCTGAGACTCAAGGGGCAAACCACACTCCTGTCGCATCCAACCCTCATACCCATAGCACCTCCACTACCCCCCGCTGTAGCCCTGCCAGGGAGCGAGTTCCCAGGCCAGCGCCTAGGCCTCGACCCACTCCAGCTCCTGCTGTAATCCCTGTCCCTATCCCCTATTCGGCCCCAAATCCAATAACCATACTTCCTGTCCATATCTTGCCTTCTCCCCCACTTCCTCCACAGATTCCACCATCTTGTTCTTCTGCCTGCACACCTCCTCCTGCCTGTACCCCTCCACCAACTCATACCCCACCTCCAGCCCAAACCTCTCTCTTAACTCCTACCTCCCCTCTCCTGCTTGGTATACCTTCTGTGCCCGTCTCTCCACCCGTCACCAACCTTTCCTTGGGCTTGGGGCCTGAGGCAGAGCTGTGTACACAAGCATTGGCGTCCACCGAGCCACTGGAGTTGGCTGATACGGCCAGTTCTGAGACTTCCCCGCTTACTCTTGTGCCCCCTAAGGATCTGTTACCAGTTACTGTTGAGATCCTGCCTGTGTCAGAGAAGAACCTTTCTCTCACCTCTTCTGCATCTAGCCCAATCCTGGAGGCTGACAGCTTCCCTAATGATCGAGAGCAGGAGGTACCAGAGCCTGCTGAGGGGACCATCCTCACAGTGCTGCCTGATGGCGAGGAGGTGCCCCCGTGTCTGAGTGAGAACAATGAGCTGGAGCTCCCACCCTCAGCAGCATCTGATGAGCTACTTCCAGAGCCATTGGAGGCTGACAAGAACCCAGAAGAGCTAGTGGAGGCTCAGACCCCATCATCCAGCCCCGAGAAGCTACAGGAACTTGTTTCAGCTGAGGTCATAGCTCCATCAACCTCATCCTCAGCCACCTCCTCACCTGAGGGTCCTTCACCTGCCCGGCCCCCTCGGCGTCGCACCAGTGCTGATGTAGAAATTAGGGGTCAGGGAGCTGGTCGGCCAGGACAGCCTCCAGGCCCCAAAGTGCTTCGCAAGCTGCCAGGACGGCTAGTGACTGTGGTAGAGGAAAAGGAACTGGTGAGGCGGCGGCGACAGCAGCGGGGAACTGCCAGCACCCTAGTGCCTGGGGTCTCTGATACTGGTGCCAGCCCGGGAAGCCCATCTGCCCGCAGCATGTTGGGGCCAGAATCCTCGCCTCCCTCCAGTGGGCCCTGTGAAGCTGCTCCCCCATCCACACTGCCCACCCCATCCCAGCAGTCCTTCATAGCTCGCCGTCGCATTGAGCTGGGGGTGACTAGAGAGGGCAGCCCAGAAAATGGAGAAGGGGCACTGCTTTCCATCACCCCTCCTGCTGTGAAACGTCGGAGGGGAAGGCCCCCCAAGAAGAACAGGTCTCCAGCAGATGCTGGGCAAGGAGTGGATGAGGCACCTTCATCCACTTCTAAGGGAAAAACCAATGGGGCAGACCCAGTCTCTGGGGCTGAGACCCTTATTGTTGCGGAGCCTGTCGTGGGCCCCCAGCTTATTCCTGGGCCCCAGCCTCTTGGACCCCAGCCAATTCATAGACCCGAGTCCATCCTATCACCTGTGGAGAAAAGAAGGCGTGGGCGGCCTCCTAAAGCACGAGATTTGCCCACTCCTGGGACCATTTCCTCTCCAGGGGATGGCAACTTAGAGAGCCGGACACAGCCACTCCCACTGCCACCACTCCCAGCCTGTCCCACTGCTACTGTCGCCAACACTGTCACCACTCTCACCATTTCAACATCCCCACCCAAGCGGAAGCGGGGCCGACCTCCCAAGAATCCACCATCACCTCGGCCCAGCCAGCTCCCTGTCTTGGACCGCGACATCACCTCTGTCCTTGAGAGCTGTGGATTGGGGAGGCGGCGGCAACCCCAGGGCCAGGGGGAGAGTGAGGGTAGTTCCTCTGATGAAGATGGAAGCCGCCCCCTCACCCGCCTGGCCCGCTTGCGCCTCGAAACAGAGGGAATGCGGGGACGGAAGAGTGAAGGGTCCATGGTGGTGGCTGTAATTCAGGATGACTTAGATTTAGCAGATGGTGGGCCAGGCGGCTTAGAATTGACACCTCCTTTGGTTACATTAGCTCCAAAACTGCGCTCAACCCGGCTGCGTCCAGGGTCTCTAGTCCCCCCACTAGAGACTGAAAAGGTGCCTCGCAAACGGGCAGGGGTCCCAGTTGGCAGGGGTTCTGGGCCGGCAAAGCGGGGCCGTCTACAGTCCCCAAGTCCCTTGGGGCCTGAGGGTTCAGTAGAGGAGTCTGAGGCTGAAGCCTCAGGTGAGGAGGAGGAAGGGGATGAGACCCCACGCCGCCGGCCTGGCCCTCACCGGCTTGGTGCAACTATCAACCAAGGGGACCAGCGCATCCTTCGCAGCAGTGCCCCTCCCCACCTAGCTGGCTCCACTATTAGTCACAGAGGCCGCAAGGCCAAGACGTGAGTGGGCTGCTCCTCCACCAAGGCTTTCTGCCATGGCCCCTCTTTTCCACGACCAGGCCTGACTCTGTTAACCACTACTTGAAGTCTTTGAGGGGGAAAGCCTCCAGGGAGACATAGGGGCCTTCCCCCTTCTTCCCACCAAAGTAGGGGGTAGGCAACTGGTTGTCATGGAAATGGGGCATTTCACATATTCCCTTCCCTTCCACACCACATGGCTGGGCAGTGTTAAGGGTGGCAAGATAGTCTCTGTCCCCACCCCCTTGTACTTGATTCCCCAGCTGTCAAAGCCCCCCATCCTTAGGGGAAGGAGGAGGGGGTTCTCTACAATGAGTTTTTTTTTCTTTTTCTTTTTTTAAGAAGAAAAAATAATAAACTTAGTTTCTGTATGAGCATCTGCGTAAGGAGGCTTCTGATTTTCTGGTCTGGTGGAGGGTTGGGTGGGAACTTGGGCATCATTCTCTCTTGCTCTTGACAAGGCCCTGGTACCTCTTTTCTAACGCAGTGCTATGTATCTTTGAGGCAGAGATCTCCACCCAAGAAGAGAGAAGATTTGGCAAATCTGATCTGATAGGGTTCTTTTCCCCAAAGTTTTAGTTTTCACTCACTCAGACTCACTTCTCTCTTCCCTTCTATTCTCTTAGTTCCTGGACTTTCCCTCAGAGCGCTCTGATGCCTTAGACTTTTCCCTGCTTTTATTTTTTTGCTCAGGTGCTTCCACTCCTTTTCCATAAGGCAGGCATGCTAGCTACCTTCAGTTGCTCCCATTCTTTTTCCCTCCCCTCCATCTAGCCAAACTGGTTTGAGTCAGCCCCACCCCCATCTGGGGTTCTTCAGGTGGTGACTGGCCACCCAGCCCCACCCTTGGGCTTGGCTTGGGGCACTTGAGTCAGCTCCATCTCTACCCAAGCCAAATCAAACCTGAGGCAGAAGCCGAAACTCACAGTCTCTCAAGACCTATAGCCAGGTAAGAGCCCCTATTCATTTTTACATTTTCTCTGATCTCAACTACCCGGATCTTCTCCTTGTATTCTCTCCCAATGTTCATATCTACCTCATCTGAGTTCGTTCTTCATACCCACTTCTGCAGCTTTGTGGCACATACCATTCTTTGCTTATCTTGCCTTTTTCACTCTCTATCCCTCGTTGCTTGTGTTCAGAGAACTGCAAATGGTTCCATTTTGTCTAGGATATAGGGGAATAGTTAGAGATGGTAGAGGAAAGGTGGTTGGGTGCCAGGGCTCAGAAGTCCTGAGAAATAGGGAGCTAAATGATTAAATGGGGCATCATTTATGCAGGTTTCTGTGTGGGTTATGAGGTCACACAGACTCAGTATTAATCTGATTATGCCATTTGGCCTGGGTGAAAATGGAAAGAGGAGGTGGCAGGGAATCAGCATAATGAAGAAGACCCCAATTTGGAGTGGTAAGGTCTCTGGTGTTCAGTTTCTTCAACTATAAAGAGCTTAGATGGGTACTTTTCTCCTTGCTCCCATCCCCAGAACTTTTCACATGAAACTGCCTCTTTGCTTGAAGTAGAGTTCAGGGCATAGGGTGCCATTTTCTGATTCCTCTTTAATATTCAAGGGCAGTTTGAGGAACTTAAGGGAATTTTAGGGCTGTTTGAAATATGATTTAAAATTAGACTCGGGATAGTCTTAATATTCCTTACAGCTGTTGAGATTCTGTGTTATGTTCAGTGTTCACCTGTCGTTTCTTTTCTCCCCACTTGTCAGGATAGTAATACAGATAATGTGTTGACACCGGCTTGCCATTAAAGACTTGGAAAGGCTGAGGAAAAAGGATTCCAACCACACATTTCCTTTCTTGGTCTATGAGTCACTAGAGGAATTTCCCAGTAAGGCAGCATTCTTGAGAGTCAAGCTAGGCCATGAAGACATCATCAGAGAGGGGTGGAGTCTGAGCAAGCCAGGCCAAGGGCTTAGTGTTGGGCTTAAAAGTACCTTGACTATATCGCCCACAGGTGATGGAGGACAAGGAGAAGGCAGTGGAGATCTTGGTGAGCAATACAGAAGCAGCTCGTTCTCCATCCCCCATTCGCTGCTGCAGGCTCCGCCTCCGCTACTTGGCAGCTACTAGCATTATCTGTGGCTGCTCTTGCCTGGGAGTCATGGCCCTTGTGTTTGCCATCAAGGTGAGGAATGCAGTTCCTATGGGAGCAGGGTGGGTGGGTGTAGTAAGGCGATTGTTTTGTATATCTGATCTATCTACATTGATCAAACAAACAATTACTAAGCACCTGTCAGAGCTTGGCATTGAGCCCGGTGTGAGAAATAAGAATAAGACATGGTTTCTGCCGTCAAAGGGCCCACAGTCTAATGAAAGATGGCTGTGAAAATGGGTAATTAATAAAATGCAGCTCATCAGTACTATGATAGACACAAGGTATTCTGGGAGCTAGGGAGGATATATGTGTGTGTGATAACTTGTGTATGGTAGAGTAAGTGACAGGAAAGGCAAGTTGGTGAGGTGACAGGAAAATAGCCTTAAAAGGTGGTGATAAGGCATTCCATATAAAGGGATCAGTGTGTACAATGGCCTGGACTATGAATTCAGCATGATTAGACCAGTGAGGAATAGTGAGAAATTAAGCCAGAGAATCCAGATTCCTAAGAGCATCCCATGCTTAGGAGTTTCAACTTTATTTTGAAAATACTGGGGAGTCATTTAAGGTTTTTTGTAGAGGAGAGTGACATAGTCAGATTTGTGTTTCAGTAAGAACCCCTCTCAAGGCTTATGTGGAGAATGGATTGGTAGAGGAGAGACTGGAGGCAGTTGAGCAATAATGAGAGCAATCCCTAGGAGTCCAGAAGAAGCTATAAGGTTTTTTGAGAGGGTTTCACGTTTAAAATACCTAACAGAAACTGCACATGTACCTTTTGAAAAGCTACATAGGCTAACTTAAATATGCTGGAATTTTCTCAACCGTAGTTGTATTTTAACAATCAGAAACTATTCCTGTCGTAAACTTCTGGATTTCATTAGAGCAAAATCATAAAAAGAATTCTTAATAATGAAAAAGATGGGACCTATTAGGTTAATGAGAATGGGGTGTTGTTTGACTAAACACGAGTGACATACCCTGAGATTGTTCACTGTTTCTTGCCAAGAATTCCAAATTTGGAATGAATCAGGTGAGTAGAAAAGGATAGGGAATCAAAGAATTGAAAAGTACTTTCCCATGTGTGATCTTGTGAGCTAACAATGTCCACCTTGAAAAGCAGACAGAGCAGAATGGATAACTTTGCAGATGAGGCATGAGAAATAGAAACTGGAAAGGGAGGTAGAGGATTTGGGTGTGAGGTTTTGAGCCATAACAAGGATAGAGGATTGGAGTCGGGTAATGGGCACTTTGGGACCGAAGCAGGGGCAAAACCTAACCAAAAACCTGCCCCCACAGGCGGAAGAGCGGCATAAGGCAGGCCGATCCGAGGAGGCAGTGCACTGGGGGGCCCGGGCCCAGAGGTTCATCCTGGCCAGCTTTGCCGTCTGGTTTGCTGTCCTCATTCTGGGCCCCCTGCTTC
Source organism: Pteropus vampyrus (assembly GCF_000151845.1). Lineage (NCBI taxonomy): Eukaryota > Metazoa > Chordata > Mammalia > Chiroptera > Pteropodidae > Pteropus > Pteropus vampyrus. Next base: position 1,154,469 of record NW_011889128.1, on the reverse strand, counting down.
TGTGGCTGCTCTCTTATGCCATCGCCCAGGCTGAGTGACCCCAGGTGACCTCTGCTGAGAGTCAGCCGGGACATCCTGGATCTTGCAATGCAACATTGCTAGGGTCTTGTGCCAGCAGTGGTCCTTCCTGGCTGGAAGGATGGTGCCTCTCTCAAAAGGCTTTGGAAGAGCTCTTCTAGCCTTTTGCAAAAGGAGGCAGCAGCTGAGACTGATGAGGAGATTTCAATCTGCTCTGTTCTTTCAGTGCCCACCATTCCCTGTTCTCTGCAACGTACCCCATCCTAGGGACCTCTACCCAGAGGTGGGGTTGAAGACCAGGCCTGATTTTATCATAATTTGTTTTGTAATAAAAATCTTTTTTAGTGGTGAAACGCTGTTCCTGTCTAATTGTTTTTCCCCTGCTTTCCCTGGGACCTTGGTGAGAGCCAGAGTGGACATCTGACTGATGGCAAAAGTTGGCATCTTCCCTTACCTAGTTGCTCTAGTGAAAGGCAGATTTTTTTTTTCCTTCTAGAAGTATTCCTTCTTGGAAAGACCCCAGCTTCTCACACATGAACAGAGACCCTCAGGCCAGAGAGCAGCAGCAGCAGCTATTATCTATTGAGTGCTTGCTGTATTCCAGGCTGTGTCCTAAACACCTTATATTTCTTAACTCCTTCAGTCCTCACAACCATTCAATAATAGGTACCATTGTTCTCATTTTATAGTTGAGGAAACGGGCACAGATTATCTAAGCTAGTTAAGTCCCAGACAGTTTGGTTTCAGATTTGAGGAGCAAAAGGGGTGGATACAACAACCATCAGCCTATGTATGGAGACTTCTATGATTATAACGAATTTTCATATCCTTTAACTTGGGCCTCATGATAATATTTTAAAGATTTTTATAATGACATTTATCACACATACAGGAAAATAGCCAAAACAAATTCACAGCTTAATAATTTCACACAAAGCGAACATATGAAAAACCACCATTCAGTCAGGTAATTCAACATTACTAGCACTCCAAAGCCTCTTTTATATCCTTTCTAATCACTACTTCCTTTTTCCTCACAGGTAACCACCATTCTGACCTCTAACAGTATAGTTTAGTTTTGCCTGCATTTGAACATTATATAAATGGATTCATATGTATTCTTTTTATGTCTGGCTTCTTTTACTTAACATTGTGAGATTCATCAATATTTGATGTAGCTGTCGTTTTCATTACTATATAGTGTTTCATTGTATGAATATATTGCAATTTATCCATTTTATATTGGTGGACTTTTTAGATGTTTCCATTTGGGGGATATTATGAATCCTGCTATGGACATTCTTGTACATTTCTCTTGGAGTACATGTGCCCTGAGAATGGAATTTTGGAGCTATTTCACCATAATTCAGAGACCAGCAGAGCACCTAGAAGAATTAGAGATATGGCACACTGGAGAGAGAAGATTAAAGGGAAGGCGAGGCATATGATAGTTGTCTTCAGTGTTTCAAAGTGCTCCCAGAAGGAAAAATGAAAAGAATCCATTGTTGGTCCTAGAGTTTAAAATTACAACAAGAGGTGGAAGCCATATATAGGGCAGTGGTTCTCAACCTTGGTTTCAACAGTGGAGCCACCTAGGGAGCCCTAAAACATTTATGCCTGGGCTATTTATCTCTAGAGATTCTGATTTAATTTGTGTGAGGTGCTGCCTGGTCAACAGGATAATTCATTCTAGAGAGATATTTACAGAAACTTTTTTAAAGCTAGTATTTGATGAATTCGTAACTTCAGTTTACTAGAAGAGAATATATCGCATTCCCCCAAACTGATTAAATGAGGTCTTGTTAATTTTTAACTATTTTGAAAAAAATTTCAAGCCAACAGAACAATAAAAGAACTTGTGTACTCTTTACCTAGATTTATAATTTTTACTATTTCCCCAGATTTGCTTTCTACCTTTCTAAATACACATATTGTTCTTGCTGAACCATTGGTAAATTGAAGGCCCTTTGTTCCTAAATACTTCATGATCTCCTAAGAACAAGGATATTCCCTCACATAACTATAGTACAGTTATGATTCAGAGAAGTTAACATCGATGTATGTCATATATAGTCCATATTCAAATTTGTCAGTTGTCCCAATAACATCCTTTAACAATTTCTGCTTTTTAAGGTTCAGTGTGGGAACATTTACTGCATTTTGTCATCTCTCTTCGGTCTTCAATTTTTAGTATGTCCTCATCCTTTTTTGTTTGTTTGTCTTTCATGCCATTTTTAAGGGCAGGCCAGTTTGTAGAATGTCCTCAATTTGGGTTGTATGTCTTCAGTACATCACATCAAGAGGTAGGTATATGATGCCAATTTGCCCTCTTATTGGTAGTAGTAACACTGACAGCTTGGTTAAGGTAGTATCTATCAGATTTATGCAAGGTAATGATACCTTTTTTCTTTCATAATTAAAAAATAATTTGTATAAATATCCTGTTTCTCAGCAAATTTTCACCAATAATTTTAATGCCATTTGCCCAAGTCAATTATGAGGCTCACAAAATGTTGATGTTTTAAGTTTATCATCCTACATTTATCAGTTGGCATTCTATGAATAAGGTCTTTTTCTCCATTATTTACAATTTTTAGTTGTCCATATTGTCTCAGATTGTTTTTTTAGTTGTTCGTTACATTCATTACTGTCATCCTTAAAATGTTTTTGTTGAGGTATAATTTACATAAAGTGCACAGATCTTAAGTGTACAGTTTGGTAAATGTGTTCATGTGAACACAACTGTGTAATACCACCTAGGTAAATAGGACATTTCTAGTACATCAGAAGACTCCCTCATGGCCCTCTGGGTCTTATTATTTCTGTCCTTGATCTTGGCCAGTGGAAACCCCTTCGACCTGGTTCTTGTGTCCTGACAAGTGCCCATCTTTCTTCACTTACTTTCTGGCACAAATTATTCCAGGCTTATCTTGCACTTTTTCTACCCCAGCCTGGGAATTGGCCATTTTTTCCAACGAGCCCAGGTTCCTTTTACTGAGGACCAGTACCTTGAAATCAGAATCTAGACACAAGCTATGCTCATTCTTCTGAGATATTGCTTCTAGGCCCTTTCAGAGGTTAAAGCTAGAAAATATCTATTTTAAATCTATTTCTAAAATTACACCTCCAATTTAAATCAAAGTTCTTTCTCTCCCCATTCCATACTCCAACAGTAAGAACCTTGGCTGCCACCTACATCAATGTTTATTCATTTACTCAATAAATATTTCAGAATATTTATCCCATTAATACTACCAAATGACAAGACTGCTAAGTAAAGTTCAAGATTTCTTTGTAATTATTGTCTTTTTATCGATGCTATGAAGTCAAAGTACTCCGTTATAAAGTTAACTTGGATTTGTTTTTCGCCTCTTAACATGGTTGCGATCCCAAAGTGACATTTCTAAAATAGTTGTTAGAAGATTAAATGAATTCATTCTGTTTCTTTTTCGCTGGAACATAGCTTCCACAAGGGTAGGGACTTCTTTTCTTCATTGCTGTTAGTCTAGCGCTTAGACGCTCAACAAATATTTGTTGAATGAGTAAGTGAATGCCAGGGTTGAGCTGTACACTGAGAAGGCTTATGAATCAAATCGCTCCTGGCAGAATCTCAGAACCTGGTAGGTTTAGAGTAGAGTGTGATATTCCCCAAGGCTTTTGTGAAGAGGGTGGTGGAAGATTGGGAAAACGTATAACCTCAGACGATGAGCGCTAGAGCTTTGGAGGTATTTAAGAGGAGTCGGAGCAGCCACAGGACGAGGCAGGCTCTTCAGGCTGACGGACCATGGCATATTCAAGTCCACACCAAGTGGCCAAGTTGGGGTCCAAGCTCTGTGCTCTGAACATTTTAACAGCTAGAGTCGGCCCCTCAAGGCAGGCGCTTTGGACCTGGCTGCTATTATAGAGCCGAATTCAGATAGGGATGCTGGGAGGAGACTGAGCGGGCCATGCTCATGTCCAGAAAGCGGAGGCGCAGCGAGCGAGTCCTGCATCCCGATTACCAGAGGTCATGCTTCTTGGTAAACCTAACTTCCGGGTTCGGTTCCAGGCCTACAACTTCACTGGTCAACAGATTCCGCCCTCTGTTGTCCCCCGCAGATGCCGTGCGCTGATTGGCCATATTTGAAGCCCGCCCTAGCGTCGAAGGCTTAGGTAACTCTGAGTTCCAACGCTCGCTCCAGCCTAGGGACTCTCGGCTTCCTATTGGACTATTAGTTTCCAATCGGAAGGTTTTTTGAACCGCAGTCTTAGGGCAGCGCTGGCTATTGGCAGGCAAGATGGGGGCGGGGCCTGAGGTGTTGCCGGCGCCTCCCGAGGGTAGGTAAGGGACTGGAGAACTCGGCGACTTAGCGTCCTAGCATCGACCCCGGCTTATCTCCCCGCCCCTGTGGGTGAGCCTGCGCGAGACCCCGGGCCCCCTCCCAGCGCTCACCCAAGTGCGCTTGCGCAGCAACAGCCGCTTGCCCGTATATCCCTTCCCTTATTCTCCACGCCTTTTCCCTCCCCCTTCCCCGTCCCCTTTCCTGTCCTGCCAACCCGTTCGCCCCCTAGGCCCTTTCGCGGGGTCTCCCCAGTCCCGCTCCTTCCCCCACCCCGTCCCCATCCCCCAGGATCCTGGCGCCTCAGCCGCAAGGCCTGTGCCTCCGCCAGCCGCGATGTGCGTCCTCTCAGAGTCTGTGGGCCTCCTTGCCCTCACTGCCCTCCGTTCCGTCCACACAGGCCCCCACCTCCTTCAGAATGACGCTGGACGTGGGACCGGAGGATGAGCTGCCCGACTGGGCCGCGGCCAAGGAGTTTTACCAGAAGTACGACCCTAAGGACGTCATTGGCAGGTAAGGCCACGGCCAGGGAGAAGTCGAAATACACAGTTCTTGCTAAGGCTGGATAGTCCTAAACGGGAAAGGTCAGCGGTTAATGGGGGAACGTTTGGTGTCTAGGCTATTATTCTGGGTTAACAACCCCCATTTATTCACAGATGTATTCATTTATGTGTTCAAACATAGTTGAAGTACCTACTGTGGGCCAGACAGAAAGCTAAACAGCAGGAGCGTAGGAGAGATGCTTATGCCCTGGAGGTACTCCAAGTGAAGTAACTGAAAGAGACACCTGAACATTCAAAAGTATCAAGCTGTGTATAAAGTGCTGTGGGGTCTCAGAAAACCACAGCTTCCCAGAAGAGGTGATAGTTGGGTCTTGAAAGATGAATAGGAGTTCAGCATGCAGAGAATAGAAGGAAGGTCTCACCTGTAGAGGTAGTGGCAGATACATTTATTTATCAAAGGTTTTCTAAGCGTTTGCAGTGTGCTGGGTGCACTGTGGTAGGCACTGGGGATACAAGACCCACAAGGTTTCTGTTCTGGAAATTATATTCTAGTGAGTCAGACAGTCAACATGGAAACAAGATAAAGATCAATGTAAGTGCTATAGAGAAAATAAATAGGATGAAGGAACAAGAGTAATGAGGCTGAGCCTTGAGGATGAGAATGAACAGGGCATGAGCTGAGGCAAGATCTATTCTGGACAGAGGGAATAGCAAGTACAAAGGGCCTATTCAAGCAATGAGTATAATGTCTAGAAGTGGGGAAAGGAGGAGGAAATTGGAGAAGGTAAATAGAGAGGTTAGATTATGTAAGGCCATAAGCCATGATAAGGAATTTAAATTTTAATGAAACTTATTGTTTCAAACAAGGTAGTAACATGATCTGATCTACATTGCTGTGATTTGTGGGCTAGGAAGTTAACCTTTCTATGCTGCAGTTTCTCTATTGTAATTGTTAATAAAATAGATCCTACTTTGTAGGTTGCTGTGAGGATGGAAAGAGTTAATATTATATTCTTAGAATACTTCCTGGCACATGGTAAGTTCTCAATACAGGTGTGTTATTACAGTTAAGAAATATCATTCTGGCTCTTACGTAGAGAATGGATAGGAGCAGGGCAAGAATGGAAGCATAGAGACCAGTTAGGAAGCTACTGATTCATTCAGGCGAGTGATAGTGATGTTTTAAGACCAGAGTGGTGGTGGTAGAGATGGAGAGAAGTGGATAGATTTAAGTGATGGTTTAAAGGAGACTGATACAATTTCCTGAAGGATTAGGTATGAACTGTGAGGGAAAGAGAAGAAAACCAAATAACTTCTAAGGCTTGGGTTTGAGCGCTTGAGTACCATTTATTGAAATAGAGAAGACTGAGGAAGATCAGACTGTGGGGAGGGGCAAGCAAGTCAAGAGTTAGTTAGTTCCCTTTTGGGAATGTTAAATTTGAGACATACAACTGGAACTGTCAGGTGGGTCTGTGAGTCTGGAACTCAAGGGAGAGAGCTGGGCTAGAGCTATAAAGTTGGGAGATGTCAGCATGTATATAGCAGGTGAGAGAATATAAATGGAGAAATGAAAGAGTCTAGGCTCAGGCCCTGGGGCATATCTTCATTAGGGCTTAGAGAATGAGAAACTAGCAAGGGAGACTAAAGAAGTGCCATCTGTGGCACTCCCCACCCCCAAGGAGCTGGAGGACACACCAACATGGGGGAGGGGTGGCGGCTGCCATTTTAGGGCAGGACTTGGCCTGAGACCAGTGAGTCCTGCCGGCCCCTCTCCCAAGGTCTTTCTCTCTGGCACTGCCTCAGCCAGTTCACAGTTTTGTAAGAAAACCAAAGAGCATGGGGTGCTGCAGTGGGGTGGACCCAGAGTTCCAGCATAGATGAAGATCAGACACTGATTTCACACCTGTTAGTGATGATCACTACAGAAAAATGAAGAATTCAGAAACCGACCGTAAGCTCAAGGTGAGCTACAAAAACAGGAATAAAAATTTAAAGACTTGGAAAAGAATTCCAGCAACATCAAACCAAGCAGCAGGTTGCTCATAAATCCCAGGACCTCCACCACATCCATAGACAGATAGAGGGCCATCCCCACTGCAACCTCTACCCGCAGGAATTGCTCCTTCTCCTACTTCTTTATCCTCTACTAAATGGTGTATCGGCCCACCACCATCACCTTTGTTCAGGGATCTTCTGCTCCAGGATCACCACCTGCTCTAACTTAGAAAACAAAACAAAAAAATGTGTAAACAAAACAAAAAAAATGTATAAACCTGACCACTCCCCCTAATAAATGAATGAATGAATGAATGAATGAATGAAAGAGATGCCATCTGTGAGTTAGAAAGAACGCAGGAAGAATGTGCTGCTGGGAGGTTGGCATGATCTACTGCAACAAATACTGAGGCTAGGAAAGCAGACAGAGATGTGTCCATCAGATTTGTGATATCTAAAAGATATCACATGGACACGTCGTAAAGGCCATTGGAATCAGGAATTCTGGAGAGAAATGGAGGCTCAAGACAGTGTAGCAGGAGTCTATTTACACATAGTTGGTATTTAAAGCCCCTGGGACTGCATGGAGGTCACCAGGGGAGAGTATTGGGAAAAGAAAAGAATAGAGCTGAGGTTCAAGTCCTGAGCAGCAGGGTTTTAGTACTAGCAATATTCCTTGTCTCCTTGGTCTATCTTTTCCTTTTGTTTTTTTCTGCATAGTAAATTACCTGCACACTCACTAATTTACCAGAGTACCAGTCTCTTCTTGTATAAAGGCCAGCAGCTTTTAAAGAGTGTGGCACTTTCTGGAAAGTGGTGATAAGTTATAAATCACAAAAACAAGGATTGAATAGCAGGGTTATAGCTATAGAGATGAGGCTGAAAAGACAGACCATTTGGTGAAGGCCTTGAATGAAAGGTGAAGGAATTGGGATTTGATTTTGATCTTATAGGTAATAGGGAGGCAGTATGGGGAAAAAAAAAAAATTTTGAATGCATTCCACAGTTGACTATAGGGGTGAAAGTATTTAGGTATCATTTTAAAAAAGGATAGTTGCTCTAGGCGTTCTGCTGAGGAATGAGGGAACACTTAGAGAATTTAAGCTGGGAAGTAGTTAAGCAGCGAATGACATGATTGGCGCTGTTTCAAGAAGCTAATTCTAAAAGCAGTGTAGCAGATGGTTTGCAGTGGCTGTGATTGGCAGCAGGGAGATCAGTTAGGAGGCTGCTGTGGTTGTGGGGGTGGAGTACTAGGGAACAGATTTGAGAGATCCATAGAATGGACTGGACTTGTTGGATGTGATAGATTGTGAAGGAGAGGGAGAAGCCAAGAATGGTTTCAAGATTTCTGGTTTGGTAGTCTGATTGAATGGCATTGCCATTAATTGAGATCAGGAATGTGGTTTGAGGAGCTAGTTTCAGGGGAGGATGAGGTGTTCAGTAGTCCCAATGAGTGTGAGATATCTAGGACCATCAGGAAGTGGTCTTCAGTAAGACATGTTGGCCTAACATCTGGGCATGAAGGTTGAAGTCATGGAGGTCGATAAGATTACTGAGGAAGAGTATGTATGGCCTGAGAACAGGGGGAAGGATGGGATGTTGGAGAAGTCTTAAGCTTTAAAGGTAGAGGGTGGCCGAGAACAAGGTACTGGGGTGTATCAGTAGAAAGAATTTGTACTTTGAGTCTGAAGACCTGGATTTCCCATGTAAACAGTTGTGATACATAGTAAGAAGGCTTAAGAGTGAATGCTTTTACAGGTAAAATGCTGTCTGATGCCAGAGAAGGGAGTGGTCCCTTCTTGCTGGAGACTTACCAAAGAATCGGAGGAAGTAGCATTTACTTCGGGCCTTAAAGCAGAGATTCTTAGCTGGATGGCTTCAGGTAGTCTTTGAATCCCCTGAAATTGTAAAAATGTATGTATGTGGCAGAGGTCTCAAGCTTTCAACAGATTCTCAGGTTCATTAAAAGATGAGTAATAATTAGACTAGTGTCTCAAACTCATAACCTTAGTGGTTGGGGAGGAAATTAAAACTGTGAAGTAGCTAAGAGTAAGATAATAGGAAGTGGTGAACATTGTGGCAGCTAGAGGGTTCTTGTCCTTGCGAATTCAGCTTTGAAAAGAACATTGCACTGACCAAAATATAATCTATCTGTGGGCTGTGTTTGGTCATAGGGTTAATAGTTTGAATCTCTTGATCGAACTAGAGATATAGGTGACAGGCATTGTAAGCAAAGGATGTTGTGTAAGGGCAAGGAGGCCATGAGAGCACAGCAGTAAAGTTATGTGAAGGGCAGCTAAGGAACAAGCATGCAAAATGTGGTGTGAGGTAAGATCCTGGAAAGATTTGTATCTTAGCCCGAGGTACTCGTAGGGGGATATATGGAGTTGGTGACAGAGCCCAAGCAAGAAAATTTGTCTAGGACTTTCTCTTTACAATGGGCTTTCCTGTCTCTACCTCATTAATCCTTTCAAAATGTTGTTGGCTACATTTCAGAGGTGGCTAAGCAGAAGCCCAGTATTTATTTGGAGCCTCCTATGCTTGACATAATGTAGGGGAACTTTGGGATTTGGATGAGGTAATCAGGGAAGTGTGAGTAAAATTTGGAGGGAGGCTTAGATCATTTCTTCCCACTTTCTTCTTGTGGGGTTTCGGGGCAAAGAGCAGCTTCTGGGGCTCAGTGTGAAAAGGACTTGTTGAGGTTTAATGATGGAGGTTGTGGCAGAGCTTAGGACCCCTGCCGGTCTTCCCTGTGAGCTTTGTACTGGGTACTCAGGTTGCTTGCTGTAGCTATTGTGAAGCTACTGTAGGCCAGGATGAGCTCCTCGCAGGTTGCCTTGTATTTGAGGCAGTGTATTTGAGGATACTGAGGCTCTACTCTGCGTTGAAATGAGAGAACAGGGGACCCTGACTCATGTGTTGTCTGACTCTGGCAGAGGAGTAAGCTCTGTGGTCCGCCGTTGTGTTCATCGAGCTACTGGCCATGAGTTCGCGGTAAAGATCATGGAGGTGACAACTGAGCGACTAAGTCCTGAGCAGCTGGAGGAGGTGCGAGAAGCCACGCGGCGAGAGACTCACATCCTTCGCCAGGTCGCTGGCCACCCCCACATCAGTGAGGCTGCATTCCCTGCTCCTGTTAGCTGACAACCAACTCCTGCTGGCCCAGCCCACCACCCACTCCCCACCACATCCCCAACATTGCCTCTACCCCTCTGCTCCCTTCCTCCTGGCTCTGCTCCACCTCGAAGTGTAGCTAGCCTTTGGGGTCCCTACTGCCTCCTTTGGTTCTCCTTCCTTCCCAGTAATAGCCCACTGCTGCCTCAGGGTGGAAAGCCCCTTTAATATGTATCTGCTCCTTTCCATCTCTGTCTCTCTGCCTTTCTGCCTCTTTCCCCAGTCACTCTCATCGATTCCTACGAGTCTTCTAGCTTCATGTTCCTGGTGTTTGACCTGTGAGTATCTCCGTGCCCTGATCTGAGAAGCCTCCTCTTCCCCTCCATGCATGGCCTCAGCCTTATAGCGCAGTGGGCTGAAGCCCACTCTGCTCACATCTTCCTCTGCTCCAGCTAGGGCCTACATGCCCTTTCCTGGGTGCCCTGATTGAGGCAAGTTCTTCAAGAGTAATAGTGATCAGTCAAATGCAAAGGGTCTTTATGACCCAAGGGGTCCTATTCCAGTCCTTTATGGCAGAGGGTTAGCAGGGAAGAAAGGGCTGATTTAAGAGGAGAGTGTCATGTGGGAGCTAACCACTTATAAAGCAGATTCTCCCTCACTAGTCTCATTGTTTAACACCCTATACTAGTGTCCATCTCTGCCCATCAATTTTTTTTCTGGTCAGTCTGAATCTGAATGTCAAATGTTATACAATATAATACAAACCAATTACAAAGTTACTTCAAAAGAATAGTTTGACTATCAAATATTTAAGAGGGGCCCTTGGAAAAAATTCAGTCTTCATACAGAAATGACCCTCTGCAAAAGTCTGAAGGGAGGTAGAAAGTGTCTTTTACCATCGTGTAATTTTGCAGAACAATGATACTCCCCAAAATACCTGATGTGTTCTTCATATTTCAAGGAGTGATGCAGAGGTGCAATTATAATCTCAATTTTTAAAGAGAAGACAAACAAAATTCAAAATAAGGTCCTATTCAATGTTTTTGCGACTATTAACTGAAATTTTGGTCAGTGGTATAAATAGATTCACTTTAAAAGGCCTTTTCTGGGTATTAGATAACAAGGACCTCCTTTAAATTATTGGCACAAGAAGGCACTTATTCTTGCTAAAATGGCCCCCTCATGGCACAGTGCAGGTATTTCAACTGCCAACCCCTAGGCCAAACTGCCCCTGGCATTCAGCTCATTCCTCTAGTGTTCTGTCTTGAGACCCTTTATTTTGTCTACAGAAGAATCTCTCTTTACTGGCCTCTTCCATAGTATTTTCTGTGCGCACCGGCTTATTTTCGCAACCTCCACTGTGAGGGGCACCTACTTGCCTACCATTCCTATTCCTTAGGATGCGGAAGGGAGAGCTGTTTGACTATCTCACAGAGAAGGTGGCCCTTTCAGAAAAGGAAACCAGGTAAAGGCTGAGCCTGCAGCCCCTAGGGTGAGCAGGGAGTGGGGTGGGGTAGGGAGAAGCAGAGGAGACTGCACCTCCCCCAGGTCCATCATGAGGTCTCTGCTGGAAGCAGTGAGCTTTCTCCATGCCAACAACATTGTGCACCGAGACCTGAAGCCTGAGAATATTCTCCTAGATGACAATATGCAGATCCGACTTTCAGATTTTGGGTTCTCCTGCCACTTGGAACCTGGCAAGAAGCTTCGAGGTGAGGGGACCTGGTGCCCTAAGAGGCTTAAAAGGGAAGAAGACCCAGACCTGAGGCTGGTTTGGCTGGGTCTGAGAACTGAGTCCCAGGTACCAAGGAAAGGGAAGTCAGCACTTGCCAAGCACCCTCTGGGTGCAGAGCCTGTGTGCAACTCAGAGTGGGTTTCCTGACATGAGGAGGATGGAGACAGATGAGCGAGCAGATTAGTGGCACCCAGCAGGGGCTAGGGAGCATGCTGGGGAAGTCAGGAGGAAGGAACACCTGATTTAGCTGGATGGACCCCCAGGGCAGGGGGCTTCAGAGCTGTGCCTTGGGAGGCTGGGTTTACCCCAGGAGGAAAGAGGGAGAGGGGAATAGCAGGGCTCAGCTGCACACATGGAGTCTGCACACACACCACCACAGTGTGTGGTCTAGGTGCTACGAGGAGTCTGATATGGCCAGACAGTACTTCTCACCTGGTACACTGGGACTTGGGGTCACCCAGTGTTAATACATTTGTTGTGACAAATATTTCTGGTGCAAATGGAAAACTAAACAAAGTTCATCTGTGGGATTCCTCAGAGCTTTTAATACGCTATTTTCTCTCAGTGGCTTTGCACTAGATTTAATAGCTAGCATTTACTGGACACTTACTGTGAGCTAGGCACCACACTGAGTCTTCACAGCATTTATTTTCCTAGATCCTCTCAACTCTGTGTAATAGTATTTGTATCTACGTTTTATAGATGTGTTGTAACTTGCCCAAGATCACGTAACTGAGACTTGAACTTGGGCAGTCTGACTCCAGAGCTCATACTGATTAAGATCTGTGGACTTAACGTCTTACAGATGCTGCGCTTTGTTTCCTTTGGGCTTCCACATACACTTTTCCCCATTTTGGAATCACTTTTGCCCCTGCCCATTCTACCCTCTCCCTTAGTTTCGGTAATTCAGGCTTCACTTTAAATCTCTAGGTCAGGTTAGATCTCCTTTTTTTTTAGTTCTTTACTCCCTTCATGTCACACATCTTACTCCATTAGTTTCTCATTTGCTTTCTGGTAGACAGTCTGGTAAGGGCACATCTAGTTTACCACTGTCTTGTATGGTGCTTGGTACATGGTAGGCAACAAATATTTGGTATAGGAATGGATTTCCCAGGAGAGTCATTTTCAGTTTAGGCCTAGTAAGATCTCCTGGAAGTGTGCCATGGAATAGTTTGGAAGTTGCTGAGAATTGGTGCCTGAGGTGGTAGAAGAAATGAATATAGGCTTCAATCAAGTCATGGAGGGCTCTGTGCTGTAGTAGACTTGACCCTAAGGCCATAATGGGGAGCCAGGGAAGAGTTTTAAACAAGGGACTTACCTAGTATGTTTTGGAAGAAGTCCCATACTCCTGCTCATTCCCCTTGGTTTGAATGGTAGTTCAGCTAACCAGTTTAGAAATTTTAAGACTAGATTTGGGCAGGAAGGAATGCAGAAAAGATTTGTTTTCCATGTGTTGTATATGTAAAAATGTGGTAACATGGTGTGTGAGGAGTGGCTAGGTCGGCTTGGCTAGAGGGTTGGGTAGGCAAGTGATACAGTTGGGTAGGACCTTGAAGTCAATCCAAAAATCTGGTTTTCCCAGGAAGGCCACCAGGAGCCTTAGCAGATATTTGAGTTGTTCAGCAGGGTCAGGATCTAGTACTGAGACTTGGCAGAGGGCTGGTTGGCATCCCATCAATCTCAGCCCTCTCTCCCCAGAGTTGTGTGGGACCCCAGGGTATCTAGCACCAGAGATCCTTAAATGCTCCATGGATGAAACCCACCCAGGCTACAGCAAGGAGGTCGACCTGTGAGTTTCTGGTCTGCCCTGCCTTCCTCTGTGTACTGTCATTTGCCCAGTACCTAGTCCTGCCTGACTTTGGTCTCTTTCCCAGCTGGGCCTGTGGGGTCATCTTGTTCACACTCCTGGCTGGCTCACCACCATTCTGGCACCGGCGCCAGATCCTGATGTTACGCATGATCATGGAGGGCCAGTACCAGTTTAGTTCACCTGAGTGGGACGATCGTTCAAATACCGTCAAAGACCTGGTGAGTTGGGGCCATGAGGGAGCAAGGAGGGAGGACCAAGAGCTGCCCCTCATGTTCTGGGGTTACCCTAGATCTCGAGACTGCTGCAGGTGGACCCTGAGGAGCGCCTGACAGCTGAGCAAGCCCTACAGCACCCCTTCTTTGAGCGTTGTGAAGGCAGCCAGTCCTGGAAGCTCACCCCTCGACAGCGGTTCCGGGTAAGCCTAAGAGTGTCAGGGTCTGGGTCTGATCTTCTGTCCCATGATCTTTCTCCTATGGCAGATGCTGCACTGGAGTTCACACTTCTCCCCTTCCCAGGTGGCAGTGTGGACAGTGTTGGCTGCTGGACGAGTGGCCTTAAGCACCCACCGTGTACGGCCACTGACCAAGAGTGCACTGTTGAGGGACCCTTATGCACTGCGGCCAGTGCGGCGCCTCATTGACAACTGTGCCTTCCGGCTCTATGGGCACTGGGTGAAGAAGGGTGAGCAGCAGAACCGGGCGGCGCTCTTCCAGCACCGGCCTCCTGGGCCTTTTCCCATCATGGGGCCTGAAGAGGAGGGGGACTCAGCTGCTATCATTGAGGATGAGGCCATGCTGGTCCTGGGCTAGCATATCAGGCCTGGGGAATCCCAGAAAGCAGGACTCTCCAAAACGAGGATTTTTATCATTCCAGCCACTCTGGGCTCTGGCGTCAGGCCCACCTGCCTAGCCAGGCCCACCACTGATCATACTATCATGAAGACCAGCCCTGTACACCTACCCCCCACTGGCCAGGGCTTTGAGAGCGGAGCTGAGGTGGAAGGGAGCCACTCAGAATGCCATACCTGGCCTTGTTAGTGCTGCCTGTGCTGTGTATGCAATAAAATCTGTTACATGCCAGGGGGAGCCAGTGCCCTATGTCTGTTGTCTGGCTTTGGCAGGGAAGCCCAGAAAGGTGCTTGGAAGGGCGGGGGGTGGGGGAGCGGGGATGGGGCCACTCTAGCCCAGGCCTTTATTGGAAAAAACGCTGGGGGTCACTTGGTCTTGTTCTTGCCTTTGCCTGGAGGTAGCTGGAAGGGCTGCTCTAGTGAGGTCAACTTGCTGTTGAGCCTCTCCTCACTGGCCTTGAACCGCTCCTCCACCAGCTGTTGGAGCTGCCCCAGCTCCTTGTTCAGCTGGGTCTTGATATAGGCTCGAAGGATGGAGACCTGGCCTGCAGGGGCAGGAAAGAAAGGGCAGGTCAAGAGAGATGCTGCCTGGGGCTGAAGAATTGCCCCTAGCTGAGCAAATATAATTTCCAAGGCACCCCTTGGGACTACACAGGTGACAGTGTTGCTTCAGTTCAGGAAATGTCAGCCAGCCCTTCTGTGAAAGAGAGGTGGGCAGAATGGCTATGCCAGACTTTCTGGATTGCTACGTAGTAACTCTGTGACCTTAGGCTGGTGATTTAACCTTTCCATGCCTTAGTTTCCTCTTGTGTAAGAAATGGATAGTGATAGCAGCTAGCATCTAGGATTGAGGGAGGATTAAATGGGTTAATATATGTAAAATACTTAAAGTTAGCCTGGCACATAGTATTGCCAAATATGTGCTAGCTATTATTGTCATAGAATCATCCTATTACTGTTTTATAATCATCCTTTTCTGGAGTTCTTGCCTCATGTTGAGCAGCTCTGCTTTTATCTGTTTGTCATCTTGGACTTCTACATAAGGAATCCTTTGGAGAAAGGACACCATGACTGAAACAAGAAGTCTGACATCCTGATGTGATCTAAACCCTTCAATTTACACCTGCCTAAAGTCACTGGGGACCCTGACCCCTCCAAGTCCTCACTTGGCTCTTGTTCTGGCTCGACCTCTATTTCCAGTTCCTCTTCCTGTGGTGTGACTGCCTGCTCCTCCACCTCCTTGCTGCCTTCTTTCTCTGCAAGCCAGAAGCAGGAAGAAACTTCAGCCCCAGGCCCAGGCCCAGGCCCAGCCCTGGCTTTCTCCCTTACCTGTCTCATCCTCTGGCCAGAGCTTGCGTTGCTGTAGCCCCATATAAGTCAAAGATAGATCCAGCCGTACCTGGGAAGAGGAAGACGGCAGCTGAAAGGAGGGCACCTGCATTGAGGGAATGAGGGAAGATGAAAGGTGGTCTCATAGCCCATGGTGCAGTACCTGGGGTGTGAAGACATATTTGTAGAGCTTGAAGTGGCGGAAATAGGTGTTGACCACATAATCTGCCAGAGCCAGCAGCTGTTCCTCCTTAAAGAGGTCGATACTAAAGGGGGGCCGCTGTAGGAGTGATTGGGAGTAAGAAGACTGACCACCTCCTGAAGCCCTGGCCTTTTCTCCAAGTGTCCGGCAGTCCAGGGGAAGGGAGGTCCCCCTGTGGCCTTCAGAGGAAGATGAGGGTGATGAGTGTGACTGCACTAGCCTTAATCTCAGGGAGAGTGAAGATCTAGTTCAGGGGAACTGACCCTGACTCCATGGCAAAAAAGAACACTGGTGAAGTAGCGGTAACATTCCTCCACGTTGCCCAAGGGGGTTGCTGGGAGGAAAAGCAAGATGTGACAGTGAGTCACCTCTCTGATAATCATTCATTTCACTCAATAGCTACTTACTGAGCATGAGCTTTAGAAGTGGCCAGATCTAGGTTTAAGTATTGGCTTTTTTTCATTAATTCACTCAACAAATATTGAGTACCCACTATGACTGTTTGGGGCACTAAACAAGAAAGATATAATCTTGCCCGTAAGAGGCTTATACTCTAGTATAAATGACATACAGTAAACCAAGAAATACATAATTTCATCTCTTGTAAACATTCTGAAGAAAACCAATTCTGAGAATAAAGGAGGAAAAGCATGAGTTATTTTACTGAGCGCTGCATATGTTTACATATGTTACATATACTTCTCAGAACAGTCTCATAAAATTAGTGGTGTATGCTTTCTATAGATGAAATAACTTGTGTGTATTAATACTGCTCATAGTGACAGGACAGAACCCTTACTTCTACTTCTCACAGTCACTCGTGCTATCCAGCCTCCTCCTCCCTTGGGCTCAAACCTTCCATTAGCCTCCTCCTCTCACCAACACAGGCCTTGTGAAGATCTTGAAGCAGGGCACAAGCCGCTGATGTCTGCTCCAGTGAGAAGCCCTGCTGACGGCAAAAGATGAGTGCATGGGAGAAGAGATCCAGGGTGATGGCATCTCGCAGGCTCAGCTCAGGACAGCCTAGCCCCAACAGCTCGGCCAGCACCCTTGGGAAGGAGAGAGGGAGGAGTGAGTGACAACGGGAGCCTCCCTTCACTACTCTGCACTAGTACAGGGCATGCTTTGGAGCCAAGCGTTCCTCATGCCTTCCCAGCCCACCCTCAGCCTTTCTCACAAGCTAACTCTTCCCTTCCCTGCTCCCCACGCCCCATACTCCCTCATCTCCTCAACGTTGGCTGTCTTCTCCAGCCTGTGCATGGAATGGATGTCCAGGTACTTCCTGTCATAGGAAAAGAGGAGAAAAGTTGTTGGTAACCCTTATGCATTAGTCGCATGGCAGGGCTCGGGCTAGGGCACTTAACAGGGAACCGGGAGACCTGAGATTGAAGTTCAGCCCCCTCCACTAACTACTTCCTTCTCTGGGCTTCACTTTTTCTATCTGTAAACATCAGGTATGATATGGCCTAAATGAACTCTTGTTCATTACAAAGCCTAAGGTTAGGGAACTTGAGCTCTTGTCTGCTGTCACTCCCTTGATGTCTGACCTTTGGTAAGTCCCCTCATGGGCCTCAATGTCCCAGTTTGTACAATGCTCCACAGCAGCTGTGATATTCCCTTTACATCTTCAGTCTTTGGCACCCTTCCCACATTCTCTCTTTGGACTGGGGAGGCAGGAGAGCTGGCTTCTAGTCACCTTGGGTAACTGCATCTCGGCCTCAGTCTCATTTACAAAGTAGGGATGCCCTGGCTCTTTGACAGGACAGTTAGGGAGGCACTAAAGGAGTAATGGCAAGGGTGAAGTGTAACTTTCCCCCAAGACTCTTCACACTCACCACATGCAGATCCGGGGCTGGGGCAGCGGAGGCTGTGGAGAGAAAGCGGAATGGACCAGGGCCCTAGTCCCTGTCCCGTCGCAAATCTCCAGCGGGTCTGAGAACTCGCTAACTTGCCTTCTCATCTTAAGGACTATGAACGAGGAACGCCGGCGGGTTGGGCTTCATCAGAACTAAGTACTATACTATTAATGAGCATATTAACAACCGGGGTCACACACCCGCCTCTTCACCAAGGCAGCCCAGGAAACATCTTGAACGTTAGTAAACATAACGACAGAGCCCTTTTATAAAAATTCATGAGCGGACCACTCTGTCCCGCCCTCACCGGGAACAAGTTGGCTGCAGGATCTTCATCTGCTTCCACCGAGACCGCAGTCCCCGACTGGGTCCGCAAACCTGTTCTCATACATGTAGCCGATTCATCCACTGAGCTGAGGTCCTCCTCGGGTTCCCGCCGCAGTTCGCAGGGCTGTTCAAGCTCCGACGGCATTCTCAGTCTCTGGAATTGGCTGGACTTATGGCGGATCATCTCTTCGCTCCTCCGTACTGCGGCCTCTATCCTGCTTCTGTTCTGGGACAACCGGTTCTCAGGCAGAATTTCCAAAGCCTGACCCTCTCTATCCACGCTTCAGCCAACCTACGCGGCTGAGAGGCCGGGCGCAGCCAATCCGCTGGGGGAGTCTCCTTAGGTCTCAACCGTGACCGTTGCTAAGAGGCTCGGGGAAAAAAAGAGAAAGTGTAGTACTCTCGCCAATAAGTGAGAAGAGAATGCGCATGCCTAGTAAGTTGCAAACCCCGCCCCTGTGCCTGTCTTCAAAGTTGCTAATAGGGGCCAGGCGATGTCATTAGGGGTGGGGAGTGGGCGTGTGGTTGTCAGTTACCATGGGAACTGACTACTGGCCAATCACCAAGAGAAAGGAGGCGTTCTGGAAGAAACCAAACCGGAACGGAGAGGCGGGGCAAAGTGTGACCAATAGAAACAGGAAACGAAGGAGTCCCGCCACATCCGGCAGTGCCCCTGGCGCCTGCGCTCTGTGCCTAGTGATGTCCGGTGAGGTGCAAGATGGCGGCGCCAAGCTGATCCTGCTGCAGGTGAGGGACCCGGGGCAGGTGGCTACGGGATTCAGCAGGTATGTGCGGGGGATGGTTGCGGCTGAGGTGCACCGGTCGCGTCCACATCTCTCCTGTCTGTCTTCAGGTGACAGAAGTGCCACCTCCGCCCCCTGACGTCCCTCGGAATCCCCGCGCTGCTCCTGGCCGCCGCGGCCATGTCTGGGCCCGGCAACAAACGCACTGCTGGCGATGGGGGCTCCGGGCCCCCAGAAAAGAAGTTGAGCCGCGAAGAGAAGACCACAACCACCCTTATAGAGCCCATTCGTCTTGGGGGCATCTCTTCCACGGTTCGTGGGCTCCTGCCCCAGCCCTCACAACTTCTCAGCCCACATCATTCAGAACCTTACTCCCAGTTCTCCAAGTTTAGCAGGATCCACTTTACACGATACTCTGCTGAAAGAAACCAAGGACACGACGTCTGCAGATAGAAGAACAGGCTCCTGAAGGGCGTGTGCCTTGTCGGAGACTTCAGAGTTAGAAAGAAGCAGACGCAGATCAGTGCTAAGATCACAGCTAAGACGCAGATCACAGCTAAGACAGACGCTTTCCCTGGCTGTTTGAGCCTCTTTAAATCCTTTAGCTGTTAGTCTAGGGATACTCTTTTTCGCTGCCCATTACATTTGCTTTCCTCTGTTCCTCTCTCTGATTCATTTCTTGGGCCCTGTTTGACTTTATCCTCGGTCCCTTCGTTTCCTTGGTAGGAGGAGATGGACCTGAAGGTTCTGCAGTTTAAGAACAAGAAACTAGCAGAGCGGTTGGAACAGCGACAGGCTTGTGAAGATGAACTCCGAGAACGAATTGAGAAGCTGGAAAAGCGGCAGGCCACAGATGACGCCACACTCCTCATTGTCAATCGCTACTGGGCCCAGGTGGATGCTCCTCTGCTTTCCAAGATCTGGTCTTGATCTAGCTACCAATCCTCAGACTTCTCTGCTGGGAAAGGAGTATCATACTGGGAAGCACCTGAGGGATTCATTACATTTTTGGTACTTTCTCCCTTCAGCTGGATGAAACTGTGGAAGCTCTTCTCCGACACCATGAGAACCAGGGGGAGCTGTCTTCAGGGACAGAGGTGCCTGGTATCCAGGAGGGGCCGACACGTGATGAGACTCCTCTCTCAGAGCCAGGGACATCGGAACTGAGGGGTAGGGCCAAAACCTTAGGATCTGGGGAGCTTTTAAGTTTGGGGAAAGGTCCTGGAGGAGGAGACTTTGATATTAGGGCCCTTAATTCCCTGCCTCCCCTCCTACACATGCACACAAAATCAATTTCATGTTTGGGCATCAAGGTGCAGGGGGTAAGAACTTGGTTCATAGTGCAGTTTGTGTTTTGACACATTCAAAAAGGTAATATTGACTGTGCTTGGCAGAGATCTAGACTTGGAGGAGACATAGATAAGCAAAAAATAGTACTATTCTTGCTTTCAGAGGGAAATGATTATAAACCAAAGGCAAAGAAGGCTTCCCTGAGGGAATGATATGTGGGCTCTGTGGCCTCGAATCTTTGTTGTTTCACTTTTGAAATGGGAATAACAGTGTACTAAAGGCACTGGTTGTGTTCATTCAGTGAGCCATAGAGTTTTGAAGGGCTTAGTCTAGAACTTGGTGCAGAGTGGTGGTAACTGCTGCTGTTATCCTCATGAGGGTCTGTCCATCCCTCCCAGAGACCCTGCCAATGAAGCTGCGGCCCCCACTCAGTGAGCCAGCCTTGGCTTTTGTGGTGGCACTGGGTGCCAGCAGTAGTGAGGAGGTGGAGCTGCAGCTGCAGGACCGTATGGAGTTCTCCAAGGCGGCAGTATCCCGTGTTGTAGAAGCCTCAGACCGCCTGCAGCGCCGGGTGGAGGAGCTCTGTCAGCGAGTGTACAGCCGAGGTTAGTTCTTTGTGCCCTGATTCCAGAGGTGTCCATCCCAGTTTGCATCTTTATGATATCCTTCAGTGCCCCTAGCCCAAAGGCAGCCAGAATTCCCCAAGGAATAAATCAGCCATGTTCTTGGGGGAAGGGTTAGATTGTAGATGGGGGCTCCAGGTTTGATTCCTGAAGTTGAACTCTGAAGAGTTGGGTAGGAGGAGTTGTTGATTCTAGTGGGGCCACCTCCTTCTGGCTGGATATCTCTTTGGAGCACTTTGCACAAATCTCGGTAGCAGTTGCTGATCTACAAGGCAGAATAGCAAGTGCCCAGGCTTTGCAGGCAGGGAGGCTTTGCCCAGCCTTAATTCTGTCATTCTAGCCTAGGCATTCTGGGCAAATGGCTCTCCTCTCTGAGCTGGTTTCCTCCCTTGTAGAGTGGGGATAAAGACTCCTGGCTTTGTCATGAGAAATTTGCAAGACAGCTGGTGGATCCCACTGGGCACATAGCAGACCTCAGAGTGAGTTAGTGCGCATCCCCATTGCCCAGGACTTGACTCTTACCTGAACTCTGCCTTCTCAGGAGACAGTGACCCCCCTGGTGAGGCGGCTCGGGCACGGACCCGGGAGCTGGGCCGTGAGAACCGGCGACTACAGGACTTGGCCACCCAGCTGCAGGAGAAACACCACCGAATCTCGTTGGAGGTGGGAGTTGGATTTTTTGGGGGTGGGATTAGAACCAGGGTAGGGTTTGGTTTAGGTGGCCGCCCAAGGATCTTAGGGAGCCAAGTCCTTTTATCTAAGCATCTGTCTTTTTTATTTCTCCAGTACTCTGAGCTTCAGGATAAAGTGACATCAGCAGAGACCAAAGTACTAGAGATGGAGACAACAGTAGAGGACCTGCAGTGGGACATTGAGAAACTGCGCAAGCGTGAGCAAAAGCTCAATAAGCATCTGGCAGAGGCCTTGGAGCAGGTGGGGTAGGGTGCTGTGTTGGATGGAGCTGTAGCTGGGTACTTAAGGCCCTAGTTCTCCCCTACACGTTCATCTGTCTCCTTTCTACAGCTCAACTCTGGCTACTATGTGTCTGGGAGCTCCTCAGGTTTCCAGGGGGGCCAGATCACACTCAGCATGCAGAAGGTGAGTAGGCATTATTCTTTCAGTTTCTCCTATTTTCTATCCTTAAAATACCCCCACAGAATTAAAGACAGACATCCAACTGTGATCTCTGAGGCCCTTTTCTGTCACGCGTGCTGCTCTATGTTTTGTTCATACGTGAATATATTCAGTAATCGCCAAATGTTAAGTGCTAGGCACTGTGCTAGGAAGCAGGTATACTGGAGAATAAAATAGGTAAAACTCAAAGCTTTCATAGAGCTTAGTTTCTAGTTGAGGCAACTGATCAGTAGTAAGTAAAACTTTGGTTGGTTGTAAATACCACAAAGAAAAAAATAGAATAGAGATAAATAGAAGTATATTGGAGGCAGTTGGAATTCTTGGGTGGCTGAAGAAGTGTCTCACTTCAGGTGTATTGAATCAGTATCTCATTCCTCGTCCTGCCTTTGTTCTCTCACTGCTTGGCTGTTGCACATTGTCTTGGTGCCCTGCGGTCACTATGCCGTTTCCTTTTCCTTCAGCTTACTCTTCAGGGCTTCCAGGAAGGCTTCCCTGACTCCCTGTCGATTATAAGCCTTGGTTCCCAGCACTGACCATGCAGTATTGAATTTTCTCCCACTTGCCCAGGAACTCTTAGGAAAGTGCTTGGGCCTGGCTTGTCCCTACGGCTTCAGAATACATCATTGCTACACTTAGGGGAGCTTGGGTGGGGCTTCTCGTGGTGACGTGAGGGAAGCATGCCTCCTGGCCTGGCCCGGCCCTGGCTCCCACAGCCCTTCCCACTCTGCAGTTTGAGATGCTGAATGCAGAGTTGGAGGAAAACCAGGAATTGGCCAACAGCCGCATGGCAGAGCTGGAGAAGCTACAGGCTGAACTTCAGGGTGCTGTGCGGACCAATGAGCGCCTCAAGGTGAGCTGTGTTTTGGGTTTGGAGAGTCCGAGCTTGCAGGGTAGGGGCTGAGTCCTGAATTCTCTTGCTGATTACTTCTGAGCATCTCTTCTCTTAGGTGGCCCTGCGGAGCCTTCCTGAGGAAGTGGTACGAGAAACAGGGGAGTACCGAATGCTGCAGGCCCAGTTCTCACTGCTCTACAATGAGTCTCTACAAGTGAAGACCCAGTTGGATGAGGCCCGGGGGCTGCTGCTGGCCACCAAGAACTCCCACCTGAGACACATTGAGCATATGGAGGTACAGCCCTGGACTGGGTGGGGGCTGCGGGTAAGGATCAGATCCTTAGGGTCAAGGCGTTCCTGGGTCAAAGTCAGGAATCCCTTGAGAATAAATTCTTAAGCCACTGAGGCCTGAGGTGGGGGGCTTGCCACGGGGCTGAGGGATAGTGTGGAACTTCAGTGCCTCAACCCACAGAGCGATGAGCTTGGGCTACAGAAGAAGCTGCGCACAGAGGTTATCCAGCTGGAGGACACGCTGGCCCAGGTACGCAAGGAGTACGAAATGCTGCGCATCGAGTTTGAACAGAATCTGGCGGCCAACGAGCAGGCGGGTATGTGGTGAGATGAAGTGGAGGTGGGGCCTTATCTGGGATTACTGTGCCCTGGTGTGGGGCTCCTGCTTGTCCAGATACAAGAAGTTTAGCCCTTTCCTTTCACAGAGCCTCATCTCCCTGTGGAAAACAGGTACCACACCACCTGGCTCAAAGGCATAGTGAGAGCCACAACCAGCTGAGGTGGATAATGCAGCAGGCTTAGTCAGAACGTGAGCTGTCAGCCCCGTGCCCCATCTGTGGTTCTCTGGCCTTCTGGTGTCTCTCTCAGATGTTCATTTTACAAAGATTTATTGAATACCACCTATGAGGCAGCCTCTATTCTAGGCTTTGGGATTATACCAGCAAACAAAACACAAAGAATTCTCGCTAGCGTGGAGCAATATTGTAGTGGGAGAAGACAGGCAATAGAGAAGAAAAAATTGAACATGCATGTTAGGTAGTGATAAATATACCAAGAAAATAAAGCAGAGAGAGAAGATAGGAAGTGTTAGGAAAAAGGGTGTTCAGTTTTGGATGGGGAAGCTAGAGAAATGTATAACCAAGAAAGTGACGTTTGTTTAAGAAGAATCTAAAAGTAGACTAATTTACTTTGTGAATGTTACAGTTACGTGTTTCTCTGAAAGAAATTTGGAAGTATTAAAATGTACATTAGCAGAAATAACACGTAGTGTTATTTCAAGTTACTTGGAGGTGAATTTCCTTCAGTTCTACATTATTTGATAAGATCACATTTTATCTAAGGGCTCCCTCAGTTTTTCTCTTTATAATGGGAGTAATGGCTCTGGCTCTGCCTCTTCTCCTACTGAGAGGTCAGGCCCCTAACCCAGGGGCCAGTCAGACTTTAGTTCCCAACCTTCCCCTAGGGCCCATCAACCGTGAGATGCGCCACCTCATCAGCAGCCTCCAAAATCACAACCACCAGCTAAAGGGTGATGCCCAGCGATACAAGCGGAAACTGCGGGAAGTGCAGGCTGAGATTGGCAAGGTGAGGAGGGGGCTGTATAGGAGGAACCTTGGCTAGACCCCGGTGAGTACTGTGTCACCTCAGCCCTGTTTTCTCCTATTCTTTGCAGCTCCGGGCCCAGGCCAGTGGCTCTACTCACTCCATCCCTAACCTGGGCCACCCAGATGACTCTGGCCTCAGTGCCCCAGCCCCAGGGAAAGAAGAGGGTGGGCCAGGCCCTGTCATTGTCCCCGATGGCAGAAAGGAGATGGCTTCAGTGCCTAGTGCCATCATGACTACCTCCTCTGTGAAGAAGGAGGAACTGGTCCCCTCTGAGGAAGATGCCCAGGCCCTAACTCCTGGGTCCCAGGGCCCCTCCTCCCGGGGCCGAGAACCTGAGGCCAGGCCCAAGCGAGAACTTCGGGAGCGGGAAGGGCCTGGCCTGGGACCCCCACCTATAGCCTCAGCCCTCTCGAGGGCTGATCGGGAGAAGGCTAAGGTGGAAGAGGCCAAGAGAAAGGAGTCAGAACTCCTCAAAGGTCTTCGGGCAGAGCTCAAGTGAGTCACTGTTCTCATCTCCTCCCCGCTGCCAAGTGGTCTCCAGCCCTACTCATCGAGCCTTCCTCCCCTAGGAAAGCCCAGGAAAGCCAGAAGGAGATGAAGCTGTTGCTAGACATGTACAAGTCAGCGCCCAAGGAACAGCGGGATAAGGTGCAGCTCATGGCAGCTGAACGCAAGGCCAAGGCCGAGGTGAGGGCAGGTAGGGCCAGTGGGGCATGCAAGAAGCTGCCCCAGGAGGTTCTGACCAGAGCAGAGACCTAGGTCAGTAGGAAGCCGTGACAGGCTAGCTCCGTCCTTTTGGTGGCTGTAGGTTGATGAGCTACGGAGTCGCATCCGAGACTTGGAAGAGAGGGATCGAAGGGAGAGCAAGAAGATCGCGGATGAGGATGCCCTGCGGCGCATTCGGCAGGCAGAGGAGCAAATAGAACACCTGCAGCGCAAGTTGGGTGCCACCAAGCAGGTGCGAGCCACTTATGGTCCTCTTCTGAAATGTTGGGATCCTCTTAAACCCCTGTTAGGTGCTTCTGGCACATGCCCTGGTTCCACTGTGTGGTTTTTTGCTCAGCCATGTTTTCTTGTGGTTTCCCCATAGTCATCCTATTCATCTACCACATTCTTCCTTGTCCCTGCCCACTGCAGGAGGAGGAGGCCTTGCTCTCGGAGATGGATGTGACAGGTCAGGCTTTTGAGGACATGCAGGAACAGAATGGGCGGTTGCTACAACAGTTAAGGGAAAAGGACGATGCCAACTTTAAGCTGATGTCAGAGCGGATCAAGGCCAACCAGATTCACAAGCTGCTGCGGGAGGAGAAGGATGAGCTGGGCGAGCAGGTTCTTGGCCTCAAGTCCCAGGTATGGCCACCCAGGTCTTATAGGGTGGTGCTGGAGAGGCAAGTGCTCCCCAGCCCTGAATCCCTGCCACTGTTCTCAGGTGGATGCCCAGCTGCTGACAGTGCAGAAGCTGGAGGAGAAAGAGCGGGCCCTGCAGGGCAGCCTTGGGGGTGTGGAGAAGGAGCTGACGTTGCGCAGCCAGGCCCTGGAGCTCAATAAGAGGAAGGTGAGGCCAGACCTGAGGGGAAAGCAACCTAGGACATTGGCTCACAGCCGAAGTCTGGCTCAACATCTTGAACGTTTACTATGTTTCAGACCCTGTGCTAAGGAATGTCCGTACTTGGTCAGATTTTAGTCACAGAATAATCCTGTGATGGTTTTTGGGCCTGAGTCTCTTTGGCTGCAGGACCCACATCCTAACCACTGCATTGGTTAGCTGTAAAATAGGGGTGGTGTTTCTTGTCACATAGTTACATTAAACCTTAGAAACGTCTAGGTGGTGCTAAAGGCTTAAGATTGACATTGATTTTTGTCTTTCTTTTACTGGGCTTTTTCTCCTGTTTAATTCATTAAGCAGTATCGTACATGTCATTGTCGTATATATCAGGCCCCGCACTAAGTGCTGGGGGAGACTATGGGAACAAGAGCGTCCTGTTGGAATCAAGAGTATCTAGTCTTGAGGGACAGGTAAGCAAGCCAATAATCTCAAGATAAAATAATGCTATTACCGATCGCAGTAAGATTCACGAAGGAAACTAAGGTGCTGTGAAAGAAAATAGGAAGTAACATTTGAGCTGAAGCCAGAGAGAGCTGCAGGAAAACAGTATATGTTGGGGGAGGTGATAGTAGAGGGAAGATCCCTGTGAAAGCTCAAAGACGGAAGAGAGCATTATGCAGGTGGGGAACTGAAAGTGTTAGAATATGGTAAAAGAGGAGGTGAGGGTCCAGACGTCAGGAGGCAGCACCAGCTTATGAAGATATTGGACTTGATCCCAAGAGCAAGAATCATTGGAATGTTTTATATAAGCATCCATGGACCATGGTTCTCCCTAGGCTGAGGAGAATGATTCCCCTTTCTCCTTGTCTTACCTACCTCAGGCTGTGGAAGCGGCCCAGCTGGCCGAAGATCTGAAGGTACAGCTGGAGCACGTGCAGACACGGCTGCGAGAGATCCAGCCTTGCCTGGCAGAGAGCCGGGCTGCTCGAGAGAAAGAGAGCTTCAACCTCAAGAGGGCTCAGGTGTGTGCATGGTGGGGGCAGGGTGGTCCAGGGTCACTGGTGAGGCCTGGGGAGGTGGGTGAGTCAGAATGAGGACCCTTGCACTTAACGTAGCCCCTCTACTGCTTCAGGAGGACATCTCACGGCTGCGGCGCAAGCTAGAGAAGCAGAGGAAGGTAGAGGTTTATGCAGATGCCGACGAAATCCTCCAGGAGGAAATCAAGGAGTACAAGGTGGGGTTGTTGGTCCCCATCAACCTAGGAATCTTGGAGGGGGAGGTTGGCGAGAGCTATAGTGGGCAATCTGGGGACCCTAGAAATAAGATAGGGTAGCAAAAAGTGTGCAGAACCCATTGTGGAGAATCAGACAACTGACCAAGTATCGCACATACTGCGTTCCAGGCAAGAGTGCCTGGCTAGGTGTAGAAGGGCTGGGAACTAGACCTAGTCTCAGATCTCTTGAAACTGGCAGTGTGTTGGAGGAGACAGCCAAGTAAGTCTCCCATCAGAATGATGGGCAATGTGATGGCAGAGGCCAGAGGGGAAATGTCATCCAAAGGAAACATGAAGAATGAGTCAGTTAGCTGTGAGGAATGGGACAAGAGGATTCTGGAAAAGTGGGAGGCAGAGGTGAGGCCCCTAGTTGAGAGAAGTGTGCTGGAAGACAGAGCTGGACATTGTCGCTGGAGGACAGAACATGGGTTTTGTGTTGAGTGGCAGGCTTAAGGGTGTTGGGCAGTGTCACATTCTGAAGGGTGCGGTAGCCAAGTTGAGATACTGTAGGTAGTGTAGAGATGTGAAAGAGTTTTAAACCAGAGAGTGACATGATCTGATTTGCTGTTAGATGTGAGCTAGAGCAGATAAAGACCAGAGACAGAGAAATTTAAGCTATTGCAGTCATTGAGGTAGAACCTGATACTGGGCTCATCCAAGGTATGACAAACAAGTAGAAGAGTTTAGGAGACAGAAGTGCTTAGACTCAGGGATGGATTGAATGTATGGAGGGAGAGGGAGGTACCAGGGAGAACTCCTGGGTTCCTGATTTAAGAAGCTGGGTGGATGACAAGTGATAGTGAGATTAGGAAGACTGTGGAGGAGTAGGGATTGGAGGACAGTGTTCAAGGATGTTGAGAACAAGGGTGGCTGTCTGGGAAGGCACTCAAAGCAAAAGAGCTGGTCTGAAGAAGGGGCTTGCAGGATTGTTAGCAGAGACAGAGGTGGAAGCAAGGGTCTGTGGTGTGGAAAGGGACAGAGGTCATTCTCCCTCAGGAACCTCAAAGCTTAAATGATGGGCCAAGACAGAGAAGCCAGTGGTTTGGGAGGAAGGAAAGTGATGCAGAGGGAGTTGATGGGGGAAGAATTTCAAGGAGGCAGGGATGAGCTGAGTCAGAACTGTCAAGAAGATATGAAGTGGGTGATGAGAGATGTCGCTTGGATTTGGCAGTCTTGGTGGGAATGGTTCTTGGGCGGGGGTGGAGGTGGAGGTTAGATCACCTACACACTCACTAACTGGAGCAAAGAGAGGGCAGAGGGTAGGTCAATAAATAATAAACCTTTTGAAGCAGTTTGGTCTTGAAGAGGCAGAGGTGGCCAGAGATAGCCATGGGAAAGGGCAGGATTTCTGAAGAAAAGACAGACTTTAGAGCCTGTCAAATGCTGATTGGTAGGGTCCTGAGAGCTAGGGAAGAAGGGGCGGCAGGCTGGATGAGATGTCAAGCAGAGGAGAGGTGTGTTGGGGAATGCAGAATTGAGGGAATTCTTGTCTGGAGTTTGAGGTGTGACCTGGTGGCAGGTTTCGGCATAGGAGAGATTAGTGTAATCTCCATAGAGAGATTTATGAAACCTTCAGGGACCCACAGAAGGATCTGTGGGCAGCACCAGAGATGGACCCATTTAAGAGTAGAGACAGCATATTTCTAGTGGCACTGCAACGCCCAGCTGTGACTGTAGCAGGTGCAGTAGACGGCTTAAACCAGGATTAGGGTTTCTCCAGAGAAGGCCAGAGGGGAAAGAGATGAAGCACTGGGGCAGAGATGCCTAGGCTAAGCCTGTGAGTTGTTGGGGGTGAGAGGGAACACATGACCACTGGCTACCCTCGCCCAGGTTAGAATCCAGACTACTTTGTAGTTTTGAGACCAGCCTCTGAGTCTGTTTTCTCATGTGGAGGGTGCTCATCCCTACCTTCCAGGGTTATGGTAATAGTTAGACGAAGTCTGCTGTGTGGTGGCTTAGCCTGGACCACCGCCTGCTGTTAGCGTGGGGTCTGGGTACCATCATGATTGTTCCCGAGCTGATGCCTTTGCCTGGCCCAGGCGCGGTTGACCTGCCCCTGCTGTAACACCCGCAAGAAGGATGCAGTCCTTACCAAGTGCTTCCACGTTTTCTGCTTCGAGTGTGTGCGGGGCCGCTATGAGGCCCGCCAGAGGAAGTGTCCCAAGTGCAACTCAGCCTTTGGTGCTCACGACTTCCACCGTGTCTACATCAGCTGAACCCGTAACTCAGGGGACTTTGGAACATCCGTGGACCCTGTGGGCCCAGTCCCTCTGCACCTAGTTGGTTTGTAGGCCCCAGCGCACACTAGTGGGAGTGAGGTCAGCCAAGCTCCATTCTACCTTTCCCCCTCAGTCACAGCTGCGGCCCAGGGGGCACCTGCCCTGCAGGAAGGTCTGCTATGAGACACGTCAGGGGTCCAGAGCATCTAACTGGGCTCCCTGGAAGCTGACCCCAGCTCTTTTCCAACTATCTCCACGGGCCCATCCTAGCTCTAAGGGGGGTATTTTCCCAGGCTGTGACCTCTTATGAAAGAGGGGGCTCACTACCTACTTAATATACCCACAAGTGAGGATCAGAGATGGGCCAGCCCGTTGCTCTGAGACTGGGCCCTCGAGCCCAGGGAGACTTTCTTTACATCCTGCACCCCTCCCCTCACCCTGGGCCTGGGCAGGGCTTCTGTCCTGTGGAGTTCTGTGAGCTCTTTGGTCTGGCTCTTGTGATAAGGGCTGAAGGAGATACCCCTTATCAAGGCAGGGTGGGGCACTATTCTCTTCCTCTGGGAAGCTCAGTGGTTGCTACAGTCACCTTGTCCTGTTGGGAGTGCTGAATCAAGAGCATCAGTTTCTATTCTAATCAGGCCTTCCCAATCTCTACTTTCTCAAGCTCACTTACCCCACCATGCTTCCCAAGATCCAATGGGCCCCCTGACCTTGCTTTCATCCTGGTGGCCTTAACTTCATTGGAAGCAGAACTTCCCAGGAGGGGAAGGGACAGAGTAGCTGCTGGGCCAACTTCCGATCATTCCAGTAGAAGAGTTTCATCTAACCCTGTGACTGAGCCTGTACACATGATGCTTCCTATGCTACCTGCCCAAGCAAACTCTGGGCTGTGAAGGCAGCAGGCTGGGCCTGGAAGGTGGAGCCACTGACAGGTGCAAGGGCCCATTCAGACCCTGCTCTAGAGATGTCTTGTATAGGCTATATGTTATGAATAAACGGCCAGTCCTCAGCCTATGGTTCGAGTAGCCAGGTTTCCTGCCCTAAACGTGGTCCCTGGTTTAGCTGCTATATCTGCCCCAAGCCTTCCCTGGCTGGCGTGTGAACTTGGAGCGCCTGTGCAAATGAGACCCCGCATGTCCACCCCCAACATTTAGAAACACTTTTAGATCTAACGGCTGTCAGGAGTTCCGTACTGGGGAGGAGCGTGCCTGCAGGGAGAAAGCATCGTGGTCACTTGGAGCCAGCCAGCCATCCCTCCTACCGGAAAGAGCTGAGGCGATCGAGTCCCTTCGTTCGCCACGTTCCCGGCAGTCATTGGCTGCTGGGAAGCTTCGAGCTGCATCCTGGGAAATGTAGTCCCTTATTGGTACCTGGCGACGAGATCCTCGGAGGGGGAATGTCAGTTTCCCGGTTGTGCAGCTCAGAGTTTGGCGTCGACCCAATCCGCGGGCTATCCCCTCCCCAACAGCTTTACCCGTCCCTACCCCTCAGGCGGACAGATTGAGACACCTCAGCGGGTGACCACCTTCATTGCAGCTTATACCAGCCGCTGGCCGTGTTCCGTGAGGAACCATGTTTCAAGTGTGGACAGGCGTTTCCAGATTCAGCGCGGTGTCGGGTCCTGCGTGAGAGCCGCCACTGAGACTCCACTGGGGCTCGCAATGGGACCGGAACGGGCCCGGTTTTGTGCTGGAGCTGGAGGCGGGTCCATGGCAGCAGTCGCACATTCGCGCAGCCCTGCAGACTTGGCAGTCGCACCTTCGCAAGGGCTGGCAACCTTATCTGTCTTCGGGCCCCACCTGGCGCCCGGGGTTTCGGAGGGGCTCGACCGGGTGGGACTGGAGACGGACACGCGGGCTGCAGTGACTTCCTGACCCAGGCCGGCAGCAGTGGGCACGCTTACCGAGGCACGGGCCGCAGCAGGGGATGGCATCTGGCCGCTCTAGAAGTGTGCGGGGGCCTGGGAGACAGCGGTGGCAAGGGTGGGGGCAAAAACGCAGCATATTACATCATAGAGAGGCGGCCAGGCTCTGAAAGGAGGAGCATGGAGCCCGGGAGCTGCTTCAGATCAGCCAATCTGTGATCGATACCCTTTTTCCTGGTAGTCACCCATACTTGGGCTCCTTAAGTAAATGCAAGTTACTACACATCATCTTCCCAAATATCTCCTCCCCTAGGCCAGTCTCCATATCCAGAGGAGCTATGAACTCCTTTTGAGTCCTTGTACTTAGTAAAGTAGGCATCAAACCACTTTCTCAAGCTTAAGGAAGTGGGATAACAAAGTCAGAATTTAAGTGGCAGGAACAAGCACTGATGCCACAGGAAGAAGAGAGTAAACTCCATAAACATTTGTATGCAATGAGCCTGCCCTGTGTTGGGAGAATCTACCTTAGGGGCTTGTCAGGCCCCTCCAGCCAGGAGGTTTGACCTCTTAAAAACCCCGGTAGCCCCATTGGCCTCAGTGGCTATGATGCCTTGGGTCCCTGGGATGGGCAGGCCAAAACTTTTCCTGGACCAACCTTGACCCATGGAAAACATGCCTGTTTTAGCCAGAACTGGGGCTGCAGCCTGTGATTGGTCACACGGTCCAGTGGAGCATTCAACACTGACCATTCTCTTTAGAACTTCCCTTGGGCCCTATGGTGCTACTGTTTTGGTTTTCTTCATATTTACTATCTTCTGCTGGTCCTATTCTTTCATTCATAAGCTAGACTCTGATTTCTACTCTGCCAGTCTTCCTGGGTGTGTTTATCCATGGCCATGGCTACAGCTAAGCTGCTAAGGCCCAACTCCTCCATCCCAGTTCTCTTTCCTGAGGTCCAGACCTAGAAAAATCACACTGTTGGGGTGAGGCTGGGGGTAAGATCATGTCACTCTCAAAAATCCCCCAATGGGGCCCTATCCCTATGTTCCTCAAACAAGATGCTCTATACTCTGCTCTCTCTTTTTTCAATCCTCACTCCTCTATGCTCTAAACCCAAACCTAGTTGTTATGCACCCTGTATCCCACACCCCACACCTGGCCCTTACACATACTATTTCCTGTTCTTGTAACCCTCATTCCTTAGGTCGTTTCCTCCAGCCAGTTTCCTGTCCTTATGCTGTGGCAGGCACCATGGCTGGGTGCACAGCTCCTTCTAGGTGTCTGAACAAACCACTGTGCCTGTTCTTTTCCTGTAGTCTCCTTACTTTACTGAGGACTTGTCCTGTGCTGGGACCAGTTCTAATGTACCTCAGCGTCCTCAAGGCTGAGAACACAGGGAATGTGGGATAGCCTTCATTACTCATCTGTTAGTGAAAGGCAAATTCCTCCACCCTGCCCCCTACTCCACCCCTTGCTTACCAAATAGGTAAAAGGAAGGAGAAGCAATGAGCCCACCCTGGGAATCTGGGTCAGAGAAGCACAGGGAAGGTGAGGAGATAGCTTCCTGGCTGGGGCAGGAGGTCCCCAGCAGACTGGGACAGAGGCAAGAGATGGATTAGAGCAAGTGTTGACCTCAGGCTTGGAAGTCATGGCCGGGCCTAGGCCCAGGAGATAATGCTGAGGCAAGCCTGGCATTGAGGATTCATTGGAGAATCCCTGCCTGAGCCAGACAGTGTGGAGCCCAGGCCAGGCCCAGGCAGGCCCAGGGATGGGGAGAGGCTTGATGGAGTATAGAGTCTGCTCCTGGCTGTTCTGGTTTTACTTACTGCCTTGGACCTTGGGCAAGTGGCTACCCTTCTGAGACAGCATCTCCACACAGTGAGGGCTATGGGTTATATCCTGAGAGAAAACAAGCCAAGTCTTCACCCATCTCTCAGGGTCTGTGGGGCTCTGGTTCAGAGAAAGGACTGGGCCAGGTCCAGGCCAGAGGGAGTGGCCTCCAGCTTCTGGACCTAGATCGTAGGAGCTTTTCCATGTGGCAGTCTGGGGAGGGTGCGGGTGTTGTGACCCGAGAGGCCTCCCTGGGGCCACATGGCTGGACCTGAGCCAGCCATCAGTCAACACGTGCGGGTGCCAAAGTCAGAGGTCAGGAGCTGCTTGGCTCTACTGCTGCCACCTGAGAACATTTCTCCCTCTCTCCTAAGAATATGCATTTTAAAACTCCATAAACCTTCAGGCTCCCACCAGCATACATGGGGTGGGGATTTTAGGGCCTCTGGGAAAAGGGTTCAAAGGCAACCTGGAATAGGGCTGAGCTTTTGAGGTTATGAACGGACACTGGCTCTGGGAGAGGATAAGCTCTTTCAGCTTGCTCTAGGCTTGAAAGAGCAGACAAAACACTTGGGAAATCTTATTCCCTTTATTCTAATCAATATGACCACCGGTGACACAACACTTTTTGACACACAACACTCAAAAGTGGGGCCTCTCTCCACTCTAGGGGGACAAGTCAGGTGAATGGGGCTTCCCTAATGGGAGCAAAGGAGTCTAGGGGCTGCTCACCTCAGGGGCAGGTGTCATGGAACCCCATCTGTTGGTTTTGATAGTTTCAAGTTTCCCCATCAGAATTCATGCCCAGATCCCATTTGATCTCCATATCCATAGCAGTTTCGTTTCACCCTAAGCTCAGATCAGTTTCCACTCTTCTCTCTGCTTTTACCAATGACTCTGTTACCCTATCTGTTGGGCTTCTCAACCAGGGCACTTCTGAAGAGTCAGGCCTGTGTGGAGTTGGACAAGAGGCCTTCTAGACTGAGGTGGGCCTTTGCCTGAGCTGATCAGTGGGACTCTGGACACATCTACCTCCCCCAGCTGCTTCCCTGCTTAGTTCATACCAAGATGTAGCTCACTCAGAGAGGGAAGCATCTGGCTAAAGGAATTCGGGGAAGTGGGCAACATAGAATAGGTCACAGTCCAAAGGTCTCCAATTCTGCCCCTTTCCTGCTACAAAACCCAAGACCCCAACTCATCATCCATTCAGTACCGGAGCCAAAACTCCTGGCCCTCACCCATTCCTACAACATGCGAGCACTCTACTACATATGCTACACTCCAGTCCTCAATAGAGCTACAGTCGGCCTTCGACCACACTTACCACATTCCCCCACCCCCGACTGGCCCCCAAAGCCCCGAAGTCTGTTCCCTAGGACTCTTCTAGAGACAGATTCCTCAGACCTGTTCTGAGGGCATCTGCTTCTAGCTTTACAAGGGGTTTGTCTACAACTGGAGTTTCTTTCTGCTACCATCTTAGAGGGGAAAAAATCTGCTTTGACTTGGAGGATTGTCTCCTCTTCCTCAGTCTCATAGGGACACCCCCATTGTGGACGCTTCTGTCAGTAGAGATTCAGCAGGCAGCATCCTTCTCCCCTCAGTAGTGTTTTCCGACCTGGCACTTGGGTCGGGTGGGGCTTTAATGCAGATGTTAATAAGGGTCTCCCCACAATCATACAAGGCCTGCCTTTTCCTTCTCTCCAGCAGACCTGGGCTTTTCCTCCTACAGTGTTCTAGATTGTGATCCTTCAAATTTGAGGGTCATCCCTTTGGGGGTAGGGTAGATCAAGGGTGAAGGAGTTTCATCTTTTGAACTCTAGGTAATAAAATTAGAGGTCTCTTCCACAGCTTCGTTGAAATCCGGGTCCCCTTCTTCCAGGGATGTGACTGCTGAAGGGCCATCTCACTTGGCATCTCAGTTCTCTTACTCCAGGACCACAGTGCATTACTGATGACAACATGGGATCAGTGGGCATTTCCTTTGGATCCAGCACTGGACAGAGTCTCCAGGTTAGGGGATAGGGTTCTTATTGTAGGTGTTTCAAGAGTTTTCTCCAACCATTTTGGAGGGCAACAGTCTCTTTCCCCTGCCACACACACCCAGTCATGTTAGTGGGTTTGGCTGGGTTAATAAAAAGTGTGTAACTGTGTGTGGTGCGTGAGGACAGGAGAAGGGCCTGGCAGGAAAGAGTGGTTCTCATCTTTCCATTTCCCTCCAAAGGTTTCTGGTTAAAGAGGAGCTGAGTGGGTGGAATCCATCTCGTCCCAAGACCACAATTGGGTTGGGCTGTCACAACCACAGAGGGTTCCAGGTACTGGGGTGAGGAAGGTGGTCTGGCCTCAATATACTCTTCAAGGACCCATGGTCCCATCTGCAGGGTGTTTGGACATCCGTCACTACATGCAGGCTGGCTCATCCTGCCAGCAGCCTTGCTATCAGCTCAGAGGAAAAACTGAAGTTTAAAAGCAGGTTGCTGGCTAATCAAAGGTTGCTGGCTATTTTGTCTACTTGCTCTCTCTCGTTGCCACACAGAACCTACATGAGGCTCTCACTGACTTGGAGAAGAGCAGTCTAGGGAGGATTTGAGCACACATAGGCCTTGAGTCTCTGAGGGCTTTATTCTTTGGAGGTTGACTAGCAGCAGTTCTCCCTTTCCACTGAGGACAGAATTCGAGGAAACGGACTGCCACTGCAGCAAGACTGGTGGCAGTTAGATTTCAGGAGAAACCTCCTGACAGTGAGACCTGAGAATGTAGCAGAAGGGACCCTCCATCCCTGGAGGCCTCTCAGAGTAGAAGTCCCCAGCTGGGCTGGGAAAGGGTCATCTTGCCTGACTTGGGAAGTACTCTGGCGGCCTGAGCTGGGATCCATTTGCACTTGCAGTTTAAACAAGCTCCCGAAACCAGGGAGGACTGGGCAGCCTGGAGTTTGCTGGGTTCCATCTGAAGTTTCTCAGCTTCGTCTCCTTCCCTCAAAGCACTCTAACAGAATCCCCCCACCTTTCACCCTAATTTTTGTGGTGGTTTCCCAGTATTAAGGTTTTTAAGCACCCCAAACTTCAGATTTTAAAAAGGCTCGACATCATTTTTTTTGTCTTTCCCCTCCCCATTCTTGGCTTTTTGTAAAGAATTCCATGGGACTCTTTCTCTAACATGCATGTAAGATTGGCCTTATACCCTGAGGTACCCACAGTACAATGAGCTGGACTTTCTCTTCCTAGTTCCTGGGTCATTTCTCCTCTGTGGGTTTGAGGGCTCCTCATCACTTATTTTTCTCCTGTCTTTGTTTTCATCCTTTTCCAGTTTCACCCAATTCCCACACTACTCCCCACTGAGCATCTTCCTCAGTGTAATTGTCCAAGGCTTCTGGGGATGAACGTCCCTCCAGTGGGAGAGAACACTGGAACAAGTTCATGGGAGGTTCTTCTACACCTTCTGAGGGTCATTCCTCCCAAGTCAATGCCATTGCTATATTCCCTGCACTTCCCCGACCCTATAGTTTTACAAGGATTTTGATACAGTTTTTTAGGGTTGTCTAGAGACATATTGAGACCTCTTCCTACAATTAATAGGGCTTTTATCCACTATAGTTTATAGGGTTTCTCTGCTACAGACTTAAAGGGCTTTTTTTCCTACATATTTATAGGGTTTCTAACCCAACAGTTTTTCTCTACGGCATTATAAGTGGTTTCCACCAACAATTTTATAGGTTTTCTCATCACTGATGTAAAAGCACTATTTTTACCCAGGGTCTTTTATCCTCTGCATCTCTACAATCTGATAGGGTTTTCTTCCTTTCCCCACATAATTTTTGGGGAGATCCAGTGTTCCTCTCAGGAGAGAGGCCCCTGGTTTCTAGACCCATTTCACAGGGCAACCCCGGGGTGGCAGCTCCTATGGAGGAGGAGGGCTGCGACTTCTGTGAAGCCATCTCCACACTCAGGGCACAAATAGGGCTTTTCTTCCAAGACGGTTTTGGGTGTGTCCCCTTCCCTGTGGCTGCTGCTCCCTGTGGGAGCGGGCGTCTGTCCCTCACCTTCCTGGCTTGTGGACAGGGTGGCTGGCTCTGGAAGGGGTTCCTCAGGTGTGGGGGACTTTTCTTGGGTATGAGTTTCCTGATGCCGGATGAGGGCCAGGCGATCAAGGAAGGAGGCCCCACAATCTGAACAGCTGTAGGGTCTGGCCCCCAGGGGGCTCCTGAGGTGCTCCAGGAGGACAGAGGAACTCTTCCCCAGCTCTGGACTCTTCTGGCGTTTCCCGCCTGCGTGGACTTTCTGGTGCAGCAGCAGCTCGGAGCTGAGGCCAAAGCTTTTTTTGCATTCAGGGCATTTAAAGGGCTTTCCACTTAGGAAGGGACTGGGCCCTGCCCCTTCTGCTAAGCCAATCCTATAATCAGGAAAGAGAAAGGGCTTCTCGTTGCCATGGGTAAGCTGGTGTTGGAGGAGCACGGTGCGATCCAGGAAGCTTTCTCCACAGTGGGAACAAATATAGGACTTGGAGGAAAGCAGGCCCAGCCTTTGGCTGAAGCTCTCCTGCCCCTCAGGCATTTTAAAGGGCTGTCCTGGGGGTTCAGCTCTGCCCTCCGCAGCACCTGGATAGGAATTCCCTCCAAAAGGGAGCCTGGGGGGTCGAAACTGAGGTGGCTTGGGAGCTTGGTGTGCGATGAGGCCATCTGAATTTTTGTAGGGGTTTTCTCCAATGTGGATTCTCTGATGCTGCATGAAAATGCCCTCGTCGTTGAACCCCTTTCCGCAAACAAGACACTTGTGTGGTTTGGCTCCGGGGGGCGGGGTCAGCAGCGTGGGGTCCCCAAGCCCTAGCAGAGTGTCACCCTGAGCCCTCCGGGCTGGAGTCTTCCCTCTTTCATGGATCACCCGATGCTGCTCCAGCTCGTGTGCCTCCAGGAAGGCCTTCCCGCAGTCAGAGCACACGAAGAGGTTCTCATCCATGTGGGTGCGCACATGGGTGATGAGATTCGAGCTCTGGCTGAAGCTCTTGCCACACTCGGGACACTTGTAGGGCTTCTCGCCCGTGTGTGTGCGTCGGTGCTGGATGAGATGGGAGCTGCGGATGAAACTCTTGCCGCAGTCGGAGCACTTGTAGGGCTTCTCGCCGGTGTGGATGCGCTGGTGGCGGATCAGCGTGGAGCTCATGATGAAGCTCTTGCCACAGTCGGCGCAGATGTAGGGCCGCTCGCCGCGGTGAATGCGCTGGTGGTTGATGAGGTTGGAGCTGACACTGAAGCTCTTGCCGCACTCGGGGCACTTGTAGGGCCGTTCGCCCGTGTGTGTGCGCTGATGCCGCAGCAGTGTGGCGCTCAGTGTGAAAGTCTTGCCGCACACAGGGCACTTGAAGGGGTCCTCGCGCAGGTGGGTCCGCTGGTGCTTGATGAGGGTGGAGCTGTGGCCGAAGCTCTTGCCGCACTCGAGGCACTCGTAGGGCTTCTCGCCCGTGTGCGTGCGCTGGTGCTGGGTCAGCTCTGAGCTCTGGATGAAGCTCTTGCCACACTCGGTGCAGCGGTATGGCTTCTCCCCGGCGTGGATCTTCTGGTGCTTGAGGAGATTGTGGTTCTGGCCGAAACGCTTGCCGCACTCGGGGCACTTATAGGGTTTCTCGCCCGTGTGCGTGGCTTGGTGCTGGATGAGGTCGGAGCTGCGGTAGAAGGCGCGCCGGCACTCTCCGCACTTGTACGGCTTCTCGCCCGTGTGTGAGCGCTGGTGCTTGATGAGGTTGGTGCTCTGCGTGAAGGCCTTCTCGCACTCGGTACACTTGTAGGGCTTCTCACCCGTGTGCGTGCGCTGGTGCTGCACCAGGTTGGAGCTCCAGCTGAAGCATTTACCACAGTCTGGGCACTTGTAGGGCTTCTCGCCGGTGTGTGTGCGCTGGTGCTGCACCAGGTGCGAGCTCTGCGTGAAGCTCTTGCCGCACTCGGAGCAGGTGTTGGGCCGCTCACCCGTGTGGATGCGCTGGTGCCGCAGCAGCTTGGACCACTGGCTGAAGCTCTTGCCGCACTCGTTGCAGATGTAGGGCTTCTCGGCCCCGGAGGGGCGGCCTTGTACCAGCTCCCGCAGGCTGGGCTCATTGGCAGGGACCACCGGGGGACTGTTCCATGTGGTCAGAGTCCCCCACTGCCAACTGGCCTCACAGGCCTTGGTCCAGTCAGATGGGGTAGGGACTACCTCGGGGGTGGAGGGGTCCAGAGAGGTCTGGTGGTCTAAGGGGCTGGAGTGACCCAGTGGGGTTGGGCGGTCCTGGAGAACTGAGGGATCCTGGGAGGGTCTTTCCAGGGGCATCTCTGGTGGGTCCTTGAATTCTGGACTCTGAGCTGGATCTCCCAAGATGATCTCCTCCCCAGAACTTTCCTGCTGAGGGCTCTCTTCTTCGTTCCCACTCTCGGCACCTACAGAGAGAAAGGGAGTCTCCAGCCCCCATCTCCTTTCAGAATACGGGGTTCGTCTCTCTTCCCTCCCCTGGGTTTCCCAGAGTCTGGGCCCCTCCCTGAACTGGGGCCACTGTCTTGTCAGGACCGCAGTCCCTTCTTGTGCCCCTCACCTCTGTGAGCATCGTTGGGGCTCTGTTCAGGACCCCGCAGATCTGGGCCCCACAGTGCTGCCTCAGGCTCCATCACAGAGCTCAGGACCTCCCCGAGTTCCAGGGACCCTGGGGAAGGAAAGAAAGGAGCACACAATGGGAGCCGATCTCCCGCTTTTTACCCCCCACCTGCACACGCCTCAGCCCTCATTCTTCCTTATGTGAACTTCAGTTTCCTACCAATCCATTTTTCTGGGAATCAATTCTTACCACGTTCCCCCACCCTCATCCCAGCAGGCCTGATTCCTGATCTAAATCTTAAGATCACAACTAAGCAAGTAGGTGAGTTTAGAGTGTAATTAAAAGCTCATCAGTCATAACCCTTAGAACCCTGACTGGGGGCTGGAGAGGTATCTAACACCCACAGGGGAAGGAGGCTCTCACTCTACCCCTCTGATGCCCAGAGGCTGAGAAACCTGTTAGTTTGCTAATCAGAGGAAGCTTATTAAGACTCTAATTTTCCTCCTTAATGGGGCTGCTAATTGGGACCAATAAACTTTCCTTAAGAGCCTCACAGAGTCCTGAGGCTGCCTAGAACTCTTAAAGAGTTAAAAAAAAAAAAAGAAAGAAAGAAAGAAAGAAAGAGGGAGAGAAAGAAAGAAAAAGGTAGAAAGGAAGGAAAAAAGAAACCATCCTAATTTCCCTGAGGGGACAGGGGCCCTCCAAAAGGACTGGAGCACTATTCCGTTATCCAAGCAGAGAAAGAAGGTTAGGCTAGAGGTAGGGGGAGGGGCATTTTAAAGTCATCAGGGGCTTCTGCAGGAACTACCTCGTGAGGAAAATGGTAAAAGGGCAAGCGTGGGAAACCGCCCAGCAGCTAACACAGTGCCTGTTGTGGTGTCCTCATTATCTCACCTAGTCCTCCCAACAATCTCATGAGGAGATCCAGGAATCAGGTTGTCCATTTTACAGATTAGGAAATCAACCCTCAGGGAGATTTCTCCAAGGTCACAGGCTGGGGAGTGGCACAGACCGGAAATGCAGCATTCTGTGTCTGGCTCGCCCTAGCCTCTGAGAGGGAGATGACCTTGGGAGTCATGTGAAACTCATAAATGTGGGCTGCTGGCAGGGATGAGTGATGAGGAAAGCTCAGAAGGAGCCTGCTGACCATGAGAATGGGATGAAGAAATTCCTGGGACCAAGAGGTCCTTGGTTGTAAAAGGAGGGGCTGGATCTAGTGACTAGGCTGACAATCTACATCTATAAATGCAAGACAGAGACCTCCCTACTGAATCATATCATCCACATCAGTCCCATTCTGGTATCTCTTCTTCTATACCCTTTGCCTTGTTTTGTTGCTGCCATATGCCATGCCTAGGACAGCGCCTAACACATAATAGGTGCTCAATACATTTTGTCAAATGAAAAATACATTTTGCTCCTGGAAAACCTGTTTGTCCAATGCCTTTAAAGGTCAGTTTGCAAGAGGACAGCAGCAAAAGAGCCTTTCAGAATGGCCTCCTGGTAAAACATAGCCAGCTGTCACTCCCAAAAAGGTGATATGACTCCACGATAGGGAATAGGGCCACAGGAACTAAGTGCTAGGAGAATTTTCCACAATGTTTAGACCCTTAAGAGAGCCTGGGGAAAGCCTGGTTTTTGGGTGGCTTTGTGAGATGGGCACTGTGGGTAAGGGGGCAGTGGTGCAAGAGACATGGCAAGGACTCATGAGGAGGCAGCTGGGAGGTAACCCAAGTGAAGGAGGAGCTAGCTTAACCCTGCCAAGTAGCAGTAGGGGAGATAGGAGTTAGATTTTAGGAAGTAAATTAATTTCTTCATCTCTGCAGCTCCTTAGACTATGAGAATTGCCCCTCCCCCATCTGTAAGTGTCTTCGGGGAGGTGGAAGCAGGGACCTCTGCCAAGCTGAGGTTGCCTGAATGTCCTGAGTAGGCCTGGAAGGGTGCCCTGCTGTTTGCTGAGGACAGGTAAGACCTTATGTACCTTGATTATTTCCAGAAATTCAAACTCAGAGGTCCAGAGTAGACGGAAAGGGTTAATAACAAGGCTGCCATGGAGCATGAAAGTGGTAAGACAGGGAGACAAGAAGTGCTTGGAGCGACCCAGGCCCAGACCTCGGACTTGGCTAGCCCCACTACGGAGGGAGGGAGGCCAGAAGGCTGCCTCTCAGAAAGGTGTGGAGAGCGGCCCAGAGTGACCCTGACGTGGAGGCAGCAGCGGGCACGCAGCCATCCTGGCCCCCGGCCCCCACCATGACCGCACCAGTCCAGACCCTGGCCCCCGTCAACCTCTTTCAGCTCCCAGTGCAAAGCTGGGCATCCTCCCCCTCCCGGGCCCCCAAGATTCCCAGTTGGCCTGCAGCCCCCAGCCCCGGCCTGGCGGTGGAATTCCCTCTTCCCAGAATGCTCACGCCTCCCCTCCCCCACAGCCAGACCCTCGCGCTCTTCCCAGAATCCTCGGCCCTCGGCGCCCCTGCCCGGCCCCCAGCGCTACCCCAGCGACCAGGGGCGGGGGAGGGGGCTCAGGCCCGGGGCCGCCCGCCTCCGCATGCCCCATTGTTCCCCGGCCGCTGTTCCAGGCCCTTCGGGCCACCCCTCAGGAACCCAGGCGTCCCCAACTCACGGCTTTGGGGTCTGGGAAAGGCGGAAGGCAGAATCCAGCCCCAGGGGACTTAACCCCTTGAATGCCCTGCCTCTGGGGAGGGGGGCACGGGCTAGATGCCGAGGACTCTGGGGTCCTTCTCAAGGGGTGATCCCAGGCTGAGGACCCGGGGACCAGTTCAGGGTGACTGGGACGGAGCAGGAAGTGACCCCAGCTTCCCGGGCCCCTCTAGCCTGGAGTCAGAGCATCAGCTCTATGGGATTTAACCCTTTGTCTCCCACAACCTGGGGAAAGAAAAAAAAGGACGGGAGCAGGGAGGTGGCTGAGACGATGCCCCTCTGTCTGTCTCCAGTGGAAGCAGATTCTCCGGGGAACCCAGACGCCAGTGAGGGTCTCTGGATTTCTGGCCACTCTCAGGGGCTCTGCCAGCAGCTCCAGAAAAGCCATATCGGTGGATACTGGTCCCCTGGGGCCTGGCTTTATTGGGACTCAGACCCAGAGATAGGGCTCGGATGCCTTGGTTGTGGGGGAGAAACAGGGGCTGGCAGGGCAGATCTGAGAGAGAACGTCCTATGGACTAAAAATGGCCAAAATAAAATAGTAAGTCATGGCAAAAGTTTGAGCTGAGGGGACAAGCTGAGGGGAAATTTGTGGCGGCCTATGCTCCTGGCCCCAGCCTCTCTGGGAAGTGTGTACTGGCCCCTCTTCATTTGCTCCCCTCAGAGGAGGAAACTGAGGCCCCATAGTGGCGGGAGGGAAGTCAGTGGGGCTTCCCTGATCGAGTAGGGCAAGAGCCTTTCCCAGCAGCTTGGGAGGCACCAGCTCATAGCAAGAGAAACCTTTAAAACCCAGGAACACTGGTGGCCTCCCAAGGCCCAGGTTATCTGGATTCCCAATTTTTATGGCCTTTGTCTCATTTCCTCCTCACAACAGTCTGTTGAGGTAGGATGGTATATTATCCCCACTTTACAGGAGGAAACCAAGGTGTGAGAAGCGAGGTAAGGTGCTTAAGGCCATGTCATTATTTCAATTTAACACATTTTTATATTGAATCCTGTTATTCCTGGGCACTGTGGGGAACAGAGGTGGGAACACCTCAGAGTTGGACAAGAATTGGGCTTTCTACCCTCAAGAAGTTTGGTCGTGTGTGTGTGTGTGTGTGTGTGTGTGTGTTATAGACACAAAGGAAGTACAGGAGAATGTGCACGGCCTGTCCAGAGATGTGAGGGAGTTGAGGGGGAAGAACAAACCACATGTCAGAAATTACTAAAGAGGATGCAGCTCTTCTGGGCCTACGTCTGGGATTCACAGTGGCCGCCAGAAGAAGAGGACCCTGCTGGGCCTGCCTCTGCTCATATCACAGTGCTGTCATCCTCACCCTCCTTCCTATCTGAGCACGTCTCCATCTTATCCCTGGCTTCTGTCACCTTAGATACCTCACTGACCTCAGGGGCTTTGCTCCTCCTGGTCCCCCTTCACCCTACTCTGTTTCTCACCTCTGATAGAATATCTACGTGTTTACCACCTGCCTCTGGCCGCCCCTTCCATGCATCATGTTAATGTTGGCTCCATCAGGGCAGGGGCTCGGCCACTTGTACTCACTGCTGTCTCCCCAGCACCTAGAACAGTGACTGGCATGTAGCAGGTGCTAAGTTCGCTCAATGCATGGAGTGAAGTCATGCATTATCCCACCTGTCTTGGGATGAGTCCCAAGGCAGGACAGATGGGGCATACTTGGGCAGAGCCTCCACTGCTGGTACATGCTGCAGAATCTGTGCTCACAGGCACTCTCACTCTCCCACCCCTCTCTTTGAGAAACAGGTGAAAAGCGGGACAACTCAGGATCAGAGAGACTTGGGGTCAGATCCAGCCCTCACTAGTCTCTCTGGCCCTTCAGGAGTTGTAAAAGCCTGAGCTGGCCCTGGGACAGCGAGTCTAGGAAAGCTGTACCCTAGATGCTCACAGAAGAGTTTAATTTGGCGTACACGGCTTTGTCTTGTTTTGTTTTAAACTGAATTCATGGCTACATTTAAAAATCAGTACAT
Organism: Pteropus vampyrus; assembly: GCF_000151845.1. Classification (NCBI taxonomy): domain Eukaryota; kingdom Metazoa; phylum Chordata; class Mammalia; order Chiroptera; family Pteropodidae; genus Pteropus; species Pteropus vampyrus. The sequence goes on along the minus strand of NW_011889128.1, from coordinate 1,110,247 downwards.
TTCATATAAAAACACAAATTTCCTGCTTTGAAAAATCCAAGGATGTGGCAACATAACCCAAATTATCACATGGCAACAACTGGTGAACAGGAGCTTCCTTCTTTGGAGGGGCACTGGCTTTCCAGTTTGTCACAGGCTCTGTCACTCCTCTTGTGTCTCCAGCTGTGAAGCTGAGAGGTGGTTTCAGTATATCAGTGATCTTTCACTTTTGGTGCTCCAACACCTGTTTAACTGTAGGTATTGATTCCGCTCTGCTTGGTCTGTGTCCCCCAGTTTAAGAGTAATAAATAAGGGCGATGTCTTCTGATATAGTTAGCTAGTGAGTATTTACCATGTGCCAGGCACTGTTCCAAGGGTTTACATACACAGCCATGCACCTCGTAACATTTCAGTCAGTGACGAACCCACATATACAACAGTGGTTCCATACGACTATAATGGAGCTGAAAAATTCCTATCGCCTAGTGACATCATAGCCATCCTAGCATTGTAGTGCAACTCATTCCTCATGTGTTTGTGGTGATGCTGGTTTAAACAAACAAGCATCCAGTCTGCTGCGAGGGGAAGAACTGCGCTGCCAGTCGTATAAAAGTGTAGCGCATACCATTATGTACAGTGCATAATATTTAATAATGATAATAAACAACTGTGTTACGGGTTATGTATCACTACATTATTAATCATTGTTTTAGGGTATACTCTTTCTACTTATAAAAAGGTTGGCTGTAAAATAGTATGTCATATTTCGCTGGCAGCAGACTCATATGTCTTGAGTTTACTGCGTCTCTTGATTGCAGCATTTTCTCGTACCTGATTTAATCGTGCTGTTTTGCACAGTGACATGCTGTACAGGCTGTAGCCCAGGAGCAATAGGCTGTACCATGTAACCTAGGTATGTACTAGGCTATACCATCCAGGTCTGTGTCAGTGCTCTCTGATAGTCCCACAATGGCCTAATGATGCATTTCTCAGAACATATCCCCGTCATTAAGTGTGAGTGATGGTAGTAGTTCCTTGAAACTTCATGACAATTCATGACTCCAATATTATTATTACCTGATAGAGTAAGTCACTTATACACAATTTACTAGTGGCAGAGCCCAATTCAAACCCAGGCATGCTGACTTCAGAGCCCCGATGGCTCCTAACCACCCTCAGATTGGCTCATGTGTGTCTAGGATTAGTGGTGAGCCTCTCAGCCCTGACATGCTTTCCCTCACCCTGCTCCAGGAGCTGGAGAGAGGAGCCTGGAAAAGCAGCCACTGGGGTCAAGCCTTGGAAGAGTTTGTGTGTCCTGCTCATAAGGAGGCAAAGGGTGCTCTGACTGTAGGTGGCAGTGTGCTATCCTGTTGTCTACAGTCAGCCAGCATGGTGGCCATGAAGGAGACCCTCCTGGCAGGGGAACTCCTGGAAGTATGAGGAAGACCCCCCGCTCCATGTACTTCATGTAAAACCCACCACTATGCTCTTCTCGGTCACAGGTCACCAACCTCCCACATGGCCCCTTCATAGGCCCAGGCTGCTGTGAGAGCAATGAGGTCCTGGAGGTGAACCCCGTCCAAACCCTGCTCTATCCTCACTGCTGGTGTGATCTTGGAGATTCGGCTTCCTCTTCTTTGCAAAGGGGGATGAGCCTTAGTTCCCAAGGGACAGGAAGGTTAAATGAAACGATGTAGGAATTCAGAGCTGACCAACCCTCGCCAGGTCTGCCTCACTCTTCCTTGTCAGAGTGCACAGCCCTTGCACTGGTGGGCAGAAGAGCCAGGAAGCCATGTCCTCAGTAACCCTGGAGGACTCAGGACCATGACCAGATGCTCTGATTCTCTGCTGTACAGATGGGGATGCTCTCAAGGCAGGATGCAAAGGCCAAGAAGGTGAAGCTGAAGGAGGCCACTCACCTCATCACCTAAAGAGCCTTCTCACAGGATCAGCTGTCTAATCACAGGCAAGGGAGGCTGTCAGACACTGCCACCAGGAAAGAATGTGTCCTCCTTTCCTAGAGATGTCCCTGCCCACAAGGTGTGTTGGGCTGCTTTTTAGGAATGTGATCCTCAAATATAGGACAAGAGCTGGGTCCAAGGATCTGGGAGTTCCTTTCTGCCTCTGAGAGACTGGGATTTCGGGGTCAGTCACTCCTCTGCTCAAGAATCTGCAATGGCTCCCTACAGCTTTTCAGATCAAGTCTTACCCACCTGGTGCCTTCTAACTACCATGTTCTCTAAGGCTCAGAACCAAAGCCTTCTTGTACATTTCCTTCCTCAAAAATCTCCTGCTGGATGTGGTCAATTCCAAAATCCTTAGTTAGCTGCTCACCCTGACTCTGTCCTTGAGATCTTGTTCTTTCTTTCCCTTTGCCTAATAGACTTGTCCACTTTGTACTCAACCCGGATTCCCCAGCTCCATTTCCTTACATGGTACCTAATCATCCTGCTCCCCAAGTCTTGGGTGAGGGGTGCCCTCCTCTGCACTTCTTTAGCCAGTAAGTTCTCAGCCTATGGTGACCCAGCTGAATCTGCCCACCTCTTTTGTCACCCTGCCCTAGTCCACTCTAACCCTCTGGTTCTTATATTTGAATTACTGCAGTGACTTTCCTGCTTCCAACCCCATCACTTCTCCCCACACCACTGTGTTCACAATCAGAATAACTCCATGGTCCTCACTATCGATAGAGAGGGTTTTTTTTTTTTAATTTTTGGAAATTACATAATTTTTATATTTTTAAAAAAATCAAGATAACTTTCATTAAGCTATGGAAAACCATATATAATTGGGTAAATAAATATATATATTAAGTAAACATTAAATATAAATAAATATAAATAAAATATATGTATATTATTTTGTAATCTAATATTGGCACAATATTTAGGTCTCCCAAATTTTGACTGTTTTCTTAAAATACAATCCCAGAAAGAGACACATCGGGTCAAATCTATGAGCATTTACCTGGCTTTTGCGGCACATAATCTTATAATTACTTGTGACTCTAAATGCAGGACATTCAGCCTATAACCATCCATCTTGTCTAAAGGATGTGAAGAGAGATTTTATTATATGCCTCACTAAAATCCATGTAAACTAGATCTAGGTTCCTTGGTTTATGAACCTAGTAACCTTATAACCATAGAAAATAGTTCCCGCTTCATAGGGTAGATGTGAGGATTAAACATATTAAAGCACAACAGCTTAGACCTGGGTCTGGCGTGAGCAAGCACGCTGTCACTGTCAGTCCCTGTTCTTGTTTTCACTGTGTAAATGACACAAGCATCATCTGGCACTGTGTTACTTTGTGGGATCCTAGTAATCACTACTTTCCTTACTGAGGTTTTAGGGGTTGAGTTTTATAAGGTTATCATCACTTGCCCAATGGCATCTGACTGCTAAGAGGTTGTTGTTTTGTAGGTTTGTTTATTTTTGAATACAGGTTCACAAGCCCAACTATGAAGGCAAAGGTGGGGAGACTTTCTCTAACATATATACCCCTTTAGGTGGGTAGGAGAAAGGAGAATAGGGAATTTGGCAGTTGCATTTGTTTCTTTCTTTGTTTATATCTTGCTTGGTTTTAAAAAGGACTTCAGGCATTTATAAAGCCACATATTATGCAACAAGTTCATGGCATCTAGTAAGAATCACAGATGCTAAATGCTGGCCGTTATTATCAATAGTAGCAGGTGTAGTAGAGCATCATTAACAAGATAAAAGATAAAATGGTAAAGGGAAAATAGGGTGCAAAATGATAACATGAATGTAGGGTTTGTACACAGAACACACGGTACAAAGCTCTGCTTATACAATTGCTGAAAGTGGGTTACAGATTTGCTGAGCTTTCTAGAGGCCCAAGCAAATATTTGTTACATAATTCATGTGAGGCTTGGGAGAAAGTTCTCCTGAGAGTCCTCATCAAGATGACATTTTGTGATGCAGAGGTCTCTGTTTTCAACCCCATCCCCTAATTCTAGATCCAGTCCAACACAGAGACAGATGGGCAGACAAAGCCCCAATGGGGTACGATATGGAACATGGCTGGAAAAATTCTACCAGTCATGCTTTTAAAGCCACTGTTACAGATCACACATCTCAGCCATCTGCAATCCCAATAAGGGGATAAAGCACGTATCTTTCAGCTGTCTTCTCCTTGCCAGCACCAGAGGCCATTCACAAAGAATGAAACTTGGTTGCCTTAGAAATACCCAACTGGTAAGAAGATAGCTTTGTTTCACACATAAAGGGGAATATTATTTGGAGGTTGGGTCGTTTGTCTGGTTTTTCACCCTTGAGATCTGACCACTAGATTTGGAGCGAGCCTGCATTCTACAGCGGCAATCAAGCTGTACTGGCTTCCAGCTGTTCTCTCTCCAGGACATCTGTCCAGCCTCCTTCCCTTTTTCTCAGAGGTCTAGGGCCTGTAGCCCCAGAGGACTTAGATTTTCCTTCCATTTTAACTAACTTCTTTTGTACCAAATAGTAGTTCAGAGATATAGAATGTATCTTGGCAAGGTCATCCTGATAATAAGAGCTGCAATTTAATGCAGTCCTGCAGGGCTCAAGGCCCTTACTCTTTCCTACATCATACCACCCTACTCACAAACCATTCATTTGATGGAATGATTTAGAACTTCAATTGAGTTAAACTTTAAGTTTCCTGTATTATTAATATCTTTCCCCTTTTTTTTGAAAATTGGGGTGTCATTTGTCTGTCTCCAGTCTGTGTATCTCTTCTCCAAGGAGTCAGGTGGCTTGCAGGGCTCATCGGTTAATTTTCTCATTTTATTTGTCCAAGTCAGATCAGGAGATGTGGACTAATTAAAGAACAGCACAATGCTTTCTTAAAATTTCACACCTCCAATGTGAGGTTTCAAGTTCCTCTTACCAGTGTTTGTTATAAAACTAATCTCATAATGCAAATAAAAACAACCGTGAAATATTATTTTTTAACCTGAGGTTATCAAATATAAAGAGTTGGTTATATAATACATGGAGAAACAAGCACTCTCAAACATCATTAGTAAGAGTATATATCTGCACTGCCTCTGTGGAGGAAGGAGAATTGGGCTACACTGTTCAAAATTCAAAATGCTCACACCCTTTGACCCAACGAGTCCACTTCTAGATCCTACAGGCACAATGGAACATACACACAAAGATGTGTGCATAGTGATTGCATTGAATACTCTCTATATCCACCAACAGACTTAAATAAATTGTTAAATTATGGTATATCCATATAATGGAATACTCAGCAGCTGTGAAAACAAAGCAGACATGTACAAACTGACATGAAACATTCTCCAAAATATGATGTTATATGAAGAGGAAAGCAGCACTATTCAAAAAATGAAAGCAGTGTGCTACCATTTTTTCTAAAAGGTGATGCTTGTACATGCATAGACTATCTGTAGAAAGATACACAGGAAACTGGCAACAGTGCTCGCCTCAGGAGATGATGATAGCACACAGGGGCAGGTGGAGGCAGGAGGACAGCTTGCTTTTCACTTTTATCTTTTTATACAGTTTGAATATTTTTTCAAAATATAAAAAGAAGTGAAAAAGAAAAATGTAAAGCAAATCTTATTAGAAAACATCTACCCTGTGTTATACAGGCATGATTTCCTTCCTGGAGAAAGTGTGTGTGGTCTTTGAACCTGGGTGGCACCATACTCTTCTTCTTGCCTTGGGAACATTATTGAGAAACTCAATAACCCTTTCCGACCAAACAGTCCTGACTAAACCACTAACTTATGGAGCGATCCTGGGAAAGCCCACCTTTCCTGGCATTAGGGTGCAGAAATGACAAGATGGACAACATTCTTGCCCTCTCAAAGCTTAGAGTTGGCAGAGGGAGCCACGTGGCTAAAGGCATGGAGGTAAGAAGGTCTGTGCCCACCATCTCCAGTTCCCCATCTCTCATCATCCCACCCCTTTCGCTCACACTCCCACACCCACACTTTCCTGGGCTGATCTCTTCATGACTGTCTAGTTACTAAATCCCTAGGGCATGAAAGGAAGAAAGGACAGCCTGGCCATGTTCTCCAGACCTCCACAAACTCTAATCAAAGATCTTTATTAGGAGCCATGTGGAAATTGCCCGGAGGGACTCTGAGGATGGAAGCAGGAAGAAATGGCTGCAAGTAGGACTGGCCTCCAAGGTTTCCACAGGTTGTGTGAAAGGGTGGGTTGGATAGTAATTGTTTCTGCACATAAAAACCTGGTTTTATTTTTATCCTTAAAACATACTCAGTGCCTTTCTCTCTTTGCTTCTTTTTAAGGTCACAAGATCCTATTCTTTAAGCAAATCTGGTGTTCATTCTGGGGCAGCACTATTCATTAGTGATTTTTATCCTGTTGTAGGAATTAGGTGATTTTGCACAGCCTCCTCAGCTCTGGACTGACTGGATGGCCATGTCTGTGACATCACCATGGGTTTTGAAGCTTTAGTTTGGAATTCCCAGGAAAAGTTTCCAAAATCAGAGATGCAGTGTAGAGGAGAGCAAAAGACACATGCCCTGGAATCAGAGGGCCTTGTGTTCAAATCAGACTCTCACATGTACTCAGTTATTAACCTCCGTTTTTTCATAAAATGCGAATAACAATATTCTTGTCAGAGAATTGCCCTAAGGCCATAAAGATAAGGTATGTAAGGAACCTAGCACAAAGAAGGCCCTCGACAGATGGCAGCTTGTACTATCATTTCTATCATGTTCCTTGTTTTCATATCAAAAAACTGAACCTCTACCAACAGTCCTTTTTTAAAAGGTAGCAATAAAAATAATAACTAGCATTTATTGAGCACTTCACATGGATTAATTCATTGAACACTTACAGCAAGCCTTTGAGGTAGGTAAGGTTAGTTTACAGATATGAAAGCAGAGGCTCAGAGAGGTTAAATAACCTGTCTGAGGCTGCTCAGCATGTGCTAGGACGTAAACCCAGGCGGTAGGACTCTGCCCACTGGATATAGGCACCATACTCATCGAAACGTTCCTCACAGTGAAAGAAAGACAACTCAGCCCCGCTCAGGGAGAAAATGAACGAATTCCTCCAGCTATAGATTTGGCTTACTGGGGCCGAAGGGGTTATTCCCACTGAGATGCCAGCACCGACCGCTCCTAGAGAGGCGCAGCTGTGGGCGGGAGGCAAGTGCACTTCCGGCCTGCCTGTGGGGACTCCGGGAATTCGACGCGCTCGCTCCCGGCTCGGGTCCTCGTCCTATGCAGGGGGAGAGGGGAGGGCCAAGGTTCCGCGTAAAGGTATCCCTGCCTCCCCTGAGCGGGGACCCTGAGCTGGGGGTTTGGGGGAAGGCCTGGCGGGCCGGCTCGGACGAGGGGCGCGCGGGGGTGCGGGAGAGGACGTCCCCGAACTTGGCCGCCGCAGTGCCTTTTGGTCCTCTCCGGGCCAGGCGGGTCCGGGAGGCGCGAGGCGGCGGGCCGTTCTCTGGGGAGGGCCGGCAGCCTAATCCTCTGCCGAGCAAGGCCCTCTGCCGACCCCTCCCTGAGACCTCGAGCCTTCCAGAGCCCCGGGTAAGAAGGCGCTTGCTGATCTCCCCCTCCCCAGCGCTGGCCTATCCGCCTCCTCATTCCCCACAGCTGCCTTGAGAAGTTGGTGGCATCATCCTCATTTTATAGGCTACTTGCTTATAAAGTCTATTTTATAAACTGGCTTGTTCGAGACGCCAGCCGTCTAGGACGGAGCCTGAGCTGCGCGGCGCTGGTTAGACCCTCGGGCTCATTACCTCTTCCGTATTGCGGTGATGACCTGATCGTCAGGCTGACAGCTGTAAACTCAGCAGGCCTAACACCAACCTGGCCGACCATTCTCTTTGGCAACAGACTTCGTTCGTAATCAAGTTGGAACCTCTTTTCTTCTGCCCTTCCCTTTCCTTCCCTCACCCTCTCCTTACCATATTTTTAGTCTTCGTCTTTTTTGGTCCAACCCATTTTTACAGTCCACTGCTACCATCTTTCAGCCTCACTTTACAAACCTGTTATTGCAGTACCTGCAATCTTGACTGCCTCCTTTATTTCATATGCCACTCCACTACCCTTACAACAAGCCACTCCGCTGTTCAAAAAACCCTCAATTCTTTAAAACACACTGTCTTTAAGCTCAAGTCAAAACCATAGCATGAAATTTAAGACCATTTGAAACATGGCTTCAGCCCATCTTTCCAACCTGAGTTCTCTTTTGTTTCCTAAGTAGAGTTGGTAGCTACAACTGGAAAATGTTTCAACCGGTTCAGAGTGTCTTCTTAAAATTAGAGTTGATATTTATTTTTAAATTGGGAGATTTCATTTAAAAAGCCCAGATTTCCAGCTTCATTTGAAACATCAGTAGGAATGGAAACAGTTGACCCATATTCTTGCATTCAGCAACTGCTTTGAACTGAGAAATGACTGCCTCCTTAATTAGGGCTGTGTCCCCCAGTTCACCTTGGTCCCCTCCACTCCCAGGTAGTTCCTGTCTCTGAGCCTGAGGATCAGCTGTTGTGTTTGCACTGATGTTTCTCATAAAATAGAGAAATAGATTTTGGGTATCTCTATTAAAAGTGCACAAGTGGAAAGTAGACCAAGAGGGATGTATGTGCAAAGAAAACAGTAAGCAGCCAGCCTCCTTGACATTTTCTTTCTGGATCCCATAGCCATGTGAATTTTCCACTCAGGCCCTACTGAAAACCTCACAGTAGGTTAATTGCCTCACCACCTCTCAAAATGAATCCGAAGACCATATCTTTGCACCAATAGAGTAAATTCTATTCAACAAAGTCCACAGCTAGTTCTATTCTGTGAAACCTTCCCTGACAACCAACCATCCAACCTACTCTATCCATCCATCTCAGCATTTCTGGAGGCCAGGCACCGGGTTAGATGAGTATGACCAAACCACCACCATCTCTTCCTCCTGCATTTCTATGGCTATGCCTGAATCAGTGTCTTACACATGGTAGACCAATAAGTAATTATCAACTGGGTAAATGGCACAGTCACCCACGCCTTTACCTAGTTAGATTTTAAGATCTTTGAGGGTGAGGTCCAAATTGTATCTATGCATTGCCCTGGCAACTAGCACCGTACCTGGCACACAGCTGACATTTGGTAATGTCTGAGGAAATACGTGCCATAAAGAGGTGCCTCAGACAAGCAATAGATACTGAGTTGCAGTCCCATCCCACCACCGGAAGCATCTCATACACCCCCACCCCACACCACCCTGACCCCTAAGCCTTAGTGGTGCCGAGGAAGGGAGAGGCAGCCCCAGAAAACAAAAGAGGCCTTACTCAGTCCTAGAAGTGGGAGTACTTCACAGACCTCTTGACCTGGAGGCTCTGTTCAGGATTCAGCTGAAGCTATGTCTAGAACCTAGCTGTATCCATGTGACCTTGTAAGTGAAACCCAACCTAATTCTGATTCTGAATTCCAAACTCTAGAATAACAATAGTTCCCATGTACTGAGGCACTCAGCCAAGCACTGCCAAGTGCTTCATATCTATGGCCTCCTTCCAGCCTTACAGCTGCCTCAGAATCAATATTGTATCTCCGCTTTGCAGATGAGAAGGCTGAGGCTCTAATGCCTGAGTAACTTGCCTAAGGCCACATAATATCAGGCTGAACCAGGAGTTCAAGTCCATGGGGACTAATTCCAGGGTCCCCGTGCTTAGTACTGTGCTCCTTTCAAACATTGGAGGCTGAAGAGGAACGTTAGGCAGGACCCAGAGACTCAGCTGTCAGCTAATTTGGGTTCTGGGTTATGTGCCAAGTAGTAAATCTAATGCAAATGCCAACCCTCAATGCCTTTGCACTTATTTTTTCTCATACCCTTCTTTAACCTAAGGAATTAAAATATATATCTTCAGAACTAATAAACTCTTTAAAAGTCCAAAGAGAAAACTTTAGATTTTAAAAAGTCAGACTGACAATGTGGCTTCAAACTCTGGAGTAACAAGCCTGTGTTCACAAGAGGAAATCACAAGAGGGAGAAGTAGCTTCCCAAAGAAAGAGCAGAGAGCGAAAGCAATAGTGAATTGAACACCTACTGTGCTGGAAACTGACAGATACTTTCATATTTTATCTCACTTTATCTTTATAAATATTCCGTTGTGCAGAAGAGGAAAGTGAAGCTTTAAAACGTTATGTAATTTTGCAAAAGTTATACCGAGGGCTCTAGAACTTGGATCAGAAGCCAGTTCTGGCAGTCAGAAATGTCTGACATTTATCCCCTCTGCTGTGTCTCTGTACAGAATGGTCCAAAGAAACTGTTAACTTATGTTAACTTAATCACTCACTATCCAGATGTCATTCTAGACTTCTCTTTCCCTATATTCTAGGTATTTTAGAATTTTTTAGGTAGGGCCAAATGAATTTTAAAAAAGCCTCTTTATCCTCCTTGCCTCCTAGCTATGAATCTGTCAGGTTTACAAACTACTCTTTTAAGACTTTCCCTCTTTATCACAAAAATGCCCCACACATAGATTCCTTCTTCCCTCTCTCCCTCCCTCCCTTCCTTCCTTCAATAAATTCATATGAGTGCTTACTCTGGACTCTTCTATGCACTGAAGATATGGTTATGAACAAAGTAGATAAAAATTAAAACAAAAAAATTTCCTGCCTTTACAGAAATTCTAGGGAAGACAAAATAAGACAAAAGTGGCAAGGAGGCTAGGGCGTGTTGGAGTCAGAGAAGGTACTGAAGTTTTGAACAAGGAGGCCAGGGGAGACTCTGAGAATGTGAACTTTTAGTAAATACTTAAAGGAAGTAGATATGTAACAGCTAACTGTGGGCTGCTCCCTCCAAGAACACCTCCAGAAAGAAGGCAACATAGACCATGAGGAAAGCTACTCAAATACTGCCTGTCATCCTTGAGGTAGTCCAGGAGGGAAACAAGTCACAAAAGATTGAAGTCTATTCTTTTCTTTCTCAACAGTCCCTTTTGTTCTTTCTGATTTTGCCCCAGTAATTTTCTCACTTCTCCAATCACTTGCAAGACTCATCTTATTCTGCCATGTCTATCCTTCCTTTCTGTATCCCAATTCCATCCAGGGTAGCCAAGAAATGAGGTGGCAGCTGAAGCAAGGGAGCAGGTGAGCAGGGGAACTAGCATGCTTCCTTCAATTACATGGATCCAGGCAGAATGTAAAGTCGTGACTGGAGAAGGAGGTGGGCAACCCTAGGGTGAAACATTTGGAGATTTAGGAAGCGTCTACAGGGCACATAGCTCAGATCTCTACCCAGATCTCCTAAAAGTGAGATGTAAACACATAAAATTTGTTTTAGTTTTGGGGTATGTCCCTTTTGTGATAACAGCCTCGTTGAGATAAAATTCATATACTATACACTTCACATACTTAAAATGTACAATTCAATGATTATTAGTCTATTCACAGTTGTACAATTATCAACATAAATTTAGAACATTTTAATCACCCCAGAATAAACTTCATATCCATTAGGAGTCACTTCTTGTTTCCTCTCTATCTCCACACCCCACAAACACTCCCACCCTAACTCTATGTAACCACTTAATGACATTTCATATAAACAGCATTTTGTTTTTGTCTTGACTTTTTTTTTGGAAGGCGGGCGGGTGTCCACTGAAGAATATTACAAAAGGTGGTTTGGAACATGAGAAGTTGAGAAGGCCTTCTGGAGAGATAAGGGTGACAGGAAAAGCAGAAGGGGGAAATAACTTGCTTCAGTTTCTGTTTCTCTTTGTAAGTTACACCAAATGTCAGTAGGATAGAAATCTTAAGTAAATGTACGTAGGAAGTGCTGCAAATTAAATTGTCTGATTTTATCTCTGTGGACAATTTCTTTACCTGCTTTTACATATTTATGCCTTCTGTTTGCCAACACTATGTGTAAAGGGACTGATCATGGAGTCACATCAGAAAACCTGGGTTCTTCCTCATATAAGCAGCTTGACTTAGCTGCCTTCAAAGTTTTCTATAAAATGAGTGGGTCAAAGGATAGAGAATTAGTTCACTCTCCTCTCCAGTATCATCTCCTGAGTTGCAGGCAGTCGGCCTTTTCAGTATCTGTTGACAGTCTCTATTTTATTTTTAGGTGTCATTCTCAACTTTTCCTGCCATTCCTGGAACTTCTGGGTACAGAAAGTGAGGATGGGAAGATAGCAATGTGAATTGCTTCCAATTTGTATACCATGTCAAACATTTACAAAGAATCTTTACGCATGTTATCAAGGCTGTTTCATAGCTAGAAAGAACTAGAAGGGACCTTGGAGGACTTCTAGTCCAATCCTTTCACACGGAGATGAGGAACTAAGCCTAAAAATAGGATGTGACTTGCCCAGGCCCACACAGCAAGTGAGTGCCAGAGCCGGAGCCAGTTCTGGTCTTCCCGATTAGTAATCATTTATACTGAGGAAGCCAAAGTCCAGAGAAGCCCAGGGACTTCCATGAAGAGTAGGGCCTGTCAGAGACAGCAGGCTTCTTGGAGGTCATCTATGGAGTCCAATCCTCTTTTAGCAAGGGCTTAGACGAGTGCCGGCTGAAGTTTCTCGGAATTTACTGGACCTGCTTCTAGATCTCCAGGCTCGCACCGCAGCCTGCATAAATACCTAGGGGATCTGTGGTCTCAGGGATTCCCAGGGTCAGAGGTATCTCTTCCTGGGCCGAACCGGAGCAATTACTCGGGACAGGGCTCAGATGTCCCGGCCTTTGAGGTCTCCTCCCCAGAAAGGAGCTTCCAGGTCCTCCTGGAAACCTGGCGGGTAGCAGCCAAGCGCTCGGGCGCGGCTTAAGGGCGTGGCCCAACAGCAGCGAGCCAATCCGCGCCGTGATGGGGGCGGGATGTCCTCTTCCTCACCCTGCCCATTTTCCTCTCGGCTGCGAAAAAGCTGTGCGGTGACCTAGGCAACCGGCCTAGTAAAGTCCACTTGCTAAATTTGCTACGTCCCGCCCTTCTTGGCACAACCAGACAGAAAGCGAACTCCTTTAAGGGGCAAAAAGGACGGAGATTTCGATTGGTTGGTTGGATGAGTCAGTACAATCACTGGAGTGACCCTGACGCTGAGAGAAAGGCGACCTCTCCCAGGTTGGACACCATGAGGCTGGGACGCACACTTTGGAGAAGCTGAGCAGAGAAAGGGCTTTCGTAGACTGAAAATTCGGTGTTTCTAATTCAGACTAACGGCTCTCCTAGGTGTGGGTGAAGGTAGTGGGAGTCCAAGAACCCCTGAGTCCTACCACCCGATCTCGTGAGTTATACTTTGTCGATAGTAGTATTGTGAGGAATACAGACATTTAATGTTTAAATTTAACATTTTTTGAGCACCTGCTCGGTGCCAAACATGGTTCTAAGTGCTTGAACAAAGATTTCGGCCTTCTTGGAAGCTTGTATTCTAACAAGAGGGGACAATATATTATGTGGTGGATTAGAAGATGGGACAAGGGTATGGGGCGGGGAAGTAGAGCAAGGTAAGAGGGTGCAGATTACATCATTAAATAGATGGCCAGGTTAGACACCGGTGAGAAAGTGAGATCTGAACAGAAGGTTGAAGGAGGCAAGATGGCTAGCCAATGAGCTACCTGGAAGCAGAGCATTCCAGGCGGAGGGAACAACTGACTGGTGTTGCTGAAGAACAGCAAGAAGGGAAGAGCAGGGCTGGAGCATCGTGGGTGAGGGGAGAGACGTAGGAAACAAGTACAGGGAGAGGGAGTGCAGGTCTTGTATGGTCTTGTATGTTTGGTTGTTTATTCTGAGATAAGGAGCCATTGCAGAGTTTTGAGTAGAAGAGTGACATCATCTGACCAATATTTTAAAATAACCATGCTGGCTGCTTTGTTGAGAACGACAGCAGAGTTGTCAAGGATAGAAGTAGGGAGGCCTGCCCGGTTAATTGCAGTAATGCCTACCACAGTATGTAGGAATTGATGGTGGTTTATACGAGGGTGGTAGTGATGGAAATGGTGAACAGTAGTCAGATTCGGAAATGTTTTGAAGATAGAGCTTACGGAATTTCTCAAAAGATTGGAAATTGGGTATGATTTAAAGGCGGGAGTTAGGAATCACTCTAGTTTTTGACCTGAGCAACTGAAGGAGGAATTGCCATCAATTGAGGTAGAAAAGACTGGGGGTGGAGCAGGCATGAGGTCCTGGGAAAATCAGCAGTCCTAAGTGGGGCGTTTCACTTAGAGAAGAACAGATGTGAAGAGAGCACAGAAACAGCGTTTGGTAACTTAGTCAGGGGTCAAGAAGCTTCTCACCTCCAGAAAGGTGAAGAGCTACACCAGTTATTCTCTCATGAGTGATGTGGGGTCATATCAGAATCACTTGGGAAATTTTTTCAATCTATACCACCAAGGCGACCTTTACTCCCCCAAATCTTGATTATGGTAGCTGGTGGGAGAAGCCGTGGCAGGAGCAGTGGCTGCCACAGTGTGTGTCGTCAGTGTAGCAATGAAGACTGAGGATGATGAAGAGCAAGGAGGGAAGCGTGTCTACTCTCTAATAAAGGGCTCATCTCGTGGAACAACTGTTTCCCCCAAGTTTGAAATTAGTTATCAACAGGATCAGAGAGAATCATTCTGTACGGCCTCTAGACTTTTATTCTTTTAATCACATTTTTACTTGGAAAAATGATATAACAGTGACATTAAAGGGATACTTCTGGTTAAATATGGTGGTCTGCAGTAACTTGTCTCTGACTTTTCCTGAAACTCTTTTAAAATGAGAGTAAAGGAATTTTTAATAGGTTTAAGTACACAAAGACAAAGAACTAGGGAGGAGATGAGAGGAGATATGAGATAAATAACATTTTTTGAAGTTTGAAAGCAGAGAACTCTCTCTGATAAGTATGCAGGTTATTCAGACCAGTCTACTTATTAAAAATCATAAAAATGCGAGATAAAATATATAATAATTTTAAAGCTCCTTAACAGTGCTGAAGAACAATGAGGGAATTACCAGGCTAAAATCTAGGTGAAACCGTGAACCCAGAGAGGAACCCGAGCACTGAAACTGCCTCTACCTGAAAGCATTTGCCAAACCAGGTGAACTCGAGCAGGCTTCCTAGAACAGAAATCCAAGCCCTGGATCTGCCCGGTGATTAAGAACAGATGCCCCCTGCTGGGCTTCTTACCCCAGGGGCTTGCTTGGTGCTCAGCAGAGCAGAGAGAAGAAACTGCTTCTAAGAAGTTGTGATTACAAGTCAGCCATGGGTTGGATATGCAGCTCCAAATCACATCACTTGTATGGTTGAAAAAAAAATCCTCAAGCTGTAAATTTAGTTCAAAGTGGCTGCAGATTGTCGGTGTTTAGGCAACTGGTGGAAGCAATGACAAATACCCTCAAACAGATTTTCAAGGAGAATATACAGTCAGAAATATCCAAGCACACAGAGAAACAGCAGAAAGCAGAAACCAACCTGTAAGCATTCCATAGATTGGAATTATCACAACAAAATTAGAAAATATCTGATTATTATAAAGAAGTATAGATTTGAAAAATATTTGCAAGGAGCAGGAAACACCACCACCACCAAATGACCTAGCTGATTTGAAAAAAAGCCAAAAAAAAAACTTTTAGAAATTAAAAACACAATAACTGAAATTAACTCATCTCATAAATGATAAATACAAAAAATATACAGCCATGATCATAAAGGTGAATACTGCATACTTTCATTCTAAGATTGTGAACAAGCCAAAGATGTCTACTTTCATCACATGTATTCAATATTGTACTATAGGCCCTAGCTGGTGCAATAAGGCAAGGATAAAGAAAGGCATTAGTAGTAAAAAAGAAGTAAACCTGTCTTTATTTGCAGGTGACATTATTTACAAGGAACCTGTAAAACAGCCAGAACTGATAAATAAATTTAGCTTTGTCTATGATACCAGGTCAAAATTACAAAAATCAGTTTTTTAAGTTGTAATTTTTGTATATCATTAGCAACAATTGGAAAATAAAATTTAAAGGACGTCCATTCTTATAACTCTTATAATGAAAAGCAGGAAGATTGTAAAGGAAGAAATAAACAGTCATTCCTTGCAGAGAACATAATTGACTGTGAAAAAATAGCAAGGAATCTACCAAAAAACTCCTAGAACTAATAAGTGAGTTCAGCAAGGTCTCAGGATACAAGGTCAACATTTAAAAAGCCAATCGTATCTCTATATACTAGCAATGAACATTTGGACATTGAAATTAAAAATACAATACCATTTATAATCTCTTAAAACAACAAAAAAGAAATACTTAGGTATAAATCTAATAAAATATGTATCAGACTTGTATGCTGAAAACAATACAACACTGATGAAGGAGATCAATGAAGATCAAAATAAATGGAGAGATGTACTGTGTTTATGGATTGGAAGACTCAACATGGCAAAAATACCAGTTCTCCCTAAATCGATATACAGGTTTAATGGCACTCATATCAAAATCCCAGCAAGTTTTTTTTTGTAGATATAGACAGATCACTCTAAAACTTATATCAAAAGGCAAAAGAACTAGAATAGCTAAAAAAAAATTTTAAATAATAAAATGGAAGGAATCAGTTTACCAGATTTCAAGGCTTAGTATATAGCTAGAAATAGACCCACACAAATATTCGCATCTGATTTTTTACAAGAGTGCCGAAACAGTTCAGTGGTGCTGGAGCAACTGGCAATCCACAGAGGAAAAAAGTCATGCAAAAATTAACTCAGAATGAATTATAGACATAAATGTTAAATGTAAAAACTAGAAAACTTTTTTTAAAAAGCATAGGAGAAAAATTTCAGGATCTAAGTTTAAACTAAGGGTTCTTAGACTTGACACCTAGAGCTTGATTTATAAAAGGGAAAAGTGATCAATTGAACGTCAAAATTTAAAACTTTAAAAAATAGCTTTATCAAGATATAATTTACATGCCATACATTTCACCCATTTAAAGTGTACAATTCAATTGCATTAATTACATTTACACTGTTTTGCAACTATTACCACTATTTCCAAAACTTTTTCATCACTCCAGACAGAAACTCTGTACCCATTAAGTAATAACTCCCCATTTCTCCCTCCCCATAACCCCTAGTAACCTCTAATCTACTTTCTGTCTCTCTGAATTTGCCTATTCTAGAAAACGCACGTAAGTGGAATCATACAGTATTTGCCCTTTAACATCTGGCTTAGTTCACTTTACATAATGTTTTCAAGATTCATCTATGTTATAGCATATATTAAAATTTCATTTTTATATGGCTGAAAATATTTTATAGTGTGTGTAAATGCACCACATTTTGTTTATCCATTCATCTGTTGATGAACTTTTGGGTTGTTTCTATCTTTTGGCTATTGTGAGTAACAGTGTAATGAACATTGGCTTGCAAGTATCTGTTAAGAGTCCTTAATTTCAGTTCATTTAGAGTGGAGTAATTGGATCATATGGTAACTTTATGTTTAGCTTTTTAAGAAACATTCCTGGAGAATGTTTCAAGAGTACTTGAGAAAAATGTGTATCCTGCTGTTATTGGGCGGAATGTTCTGTGTATGTCTGTTAGATTTAGTTGGTTTACAGTGTTGTTCAAGTTCTCTATTTCTTTTATTGATCTTCTGTCTTGTAGTCATTATTGAAAGTGGAGTACGGAAATCTCCAACTATTATTGTAGAACTATCTAGTTCTTCCTTCAATTTTGTCAGTGTTTGCTTCATATATTTTGAAGTTGCTTTATTAGGTGTGTATATGTTTATAATTATTATATCTTCTTGTGTTGAACCTTTTATTAATGTACAATGTCCTTCTTTGTCTCTTGTTATCTTTTTTTTTGGATTAAAGTCTATGTTGTCTGATAATCTAGCCACCCCAGCTCTGTTTTTGCTACTATTTGCATGGAAAATATTTTTTCATTTTTTTACTTTCAACCTCTTTGTGTCCATATATCTAAAATGAGTCTCTTCCCTCTACATATTCTTATCTTTTCATGCTATATATTCTTCCCTTTCCTCACTGTATGTCCACATCAAAGGAAATGGGAACTAAAGAACGACATATCAGCTGAATTCCCTGAACACTTAGGGTCTCTCTCAGTGCCTTTTACTCTGTCTCTCTCTCTTTCTGTCTCTTGTACTGTCCCTCTCTCTGCCTCTGACTCTGTCTGTGGAGTGTTACCTCTTTTCTAATAAACTTTCCTTTTGACTCAAAAAAAAAAAAAAAAGAGTCTCTTGTAGACAGCATATAGATGGATCCTGTTTTTTTGTTTTTTTTTTAATTCAATCTACCAATCTCTATCTTTTAATAGGAGGGTTTAATCTGTTTACACTTAATGTGATGGCTGATAAAGAATAATTTACTTTTGCTGTTTAGCTATTTGTTTTATGTATATCTTATGGTTTTTGTTTATCAATTCTTCCATTACTGCTTTTTTTTTGGTATCCAGTTCATTTTTTATAGTGTACCATTTGATTCCTTTCATGTATATTTTTAAACTAAGTGTTTAGTGGTTACCTTGGGATTATAATTACCATCTTAAATTTATAATAATCTAGTTTGGAAGATGCCAACTTAGTTTCAATACTATATAAACATTCTCCTCACATATATTTCTGTTCCTCCATTCATACTATTTTTGTCACAGTTTACATTGTGTGCTCATTATCATGGATTTATAATTATTGTTTTATACATTCACCTTTTAAATCATATAGGAAAAAGAGGTAAGTTATAAACCAAACCAAAAGTACAGTAATACTGGCTTTTATATTTACCTATGGAATTATACTTACTAGTGTTCCTTATTTTTTTTAATGATTTTGAGTTATTGTCCAGTATCCTTTCATTTCAGCCTGAAGGACTCCTTTTAGCAATTTTGTTGAGAAGGCTTACTGGCTCCCTCAGCTTTTGTTTATCTAGAAATGTCTTAATTTATCTTTCATTCTTGAAGGATAATTTTTCCAAATATAGAATTCTTGGTTGACAGTTTTTCTGACAGAATTGAAGAGAGGAATGGACAATTCAACAATAATAGTTTGAGAATTCAATACCCAACTATCAATAATAAAGCTACTAAAGAGAGATGATCAACAAGGGGTAATAGACAACTTGAACAACACTATAAACCTATCACACTTAACAGAAATCTATAGAACACTCCACACAAGAATAGTAGAATATACATTTTTATCAAGTGATTATATATTAGGTCATAAAACACATCTTAGTAAATTTAAAAGTGTAGAATCATACTTCTTTGACAATAATAGAATGAAATTAGAAATCAATAACAGAAGGAAATTTTGAGAATCTCACAAATATGTGGAAATTAAGCAACACAATCTTAAATAACCAACAGATCAAATAAGAAATTACAATGAAAATTAGAAAATATTTTGGGATAAATAAAAATGAAAACATTACATACTAAAATATATTAGATGCAGCTAAAGCTGTGCTTAGAGGGAAATTTACAGCTGTAAATGCCTAAATTAAGTCCATTTTATCTGTTTTTTTTTCTTTTGTTGTTAATGCTTTTATTGTTATATCCATGTGATTCCATTGCCAAATTCAAGATCATGAAGATTTACCATTTTAATTTCTTCTAATAGTTTTATATTTTTAGCTCTTTTATTTAGGTCATTGATCCACTTTGAGTTAATTTTTATATATGGTGTGGGTCAGGATCCAACTTTAGTCTTTTGCATGTGGATATTCAGCTGTCCTAGCACCATTTCTTCCCATATTGAATGGTTTGGCATTCTTACAAATATCAATTGATCACAGATGTATGGCTTTATTTCTGGACTCTCATTTCTATTCCATTAATCCGTATGTTTATCCTTATGCCAGTTATATACTGTTTTGATTACTGTGCACTGTAGTAAGTTTTGAAATTGAGAAGTGTGAATTCTCCAACTTTGTTCTCCTTTTTCAAAATTTTTTTGACTCTTCAGGGCCCCTTGCAATTCCACATAAATTTAGGAATTGACTCTTCCATTTCTACAAAAAATGCCATTGGAATTTTATAGGTATAACACTGAACTGTAGATTATTTTGGGTAGTATTGCCATCTTAACAGTCTTCCAATCTATAAACGCAGGATGTCTTTCTATTAATTGGGTCTTCTTTAATTTCTTTCAAAAATTTTTATAATTCTTAGCATACAAATCATTCATCTCCTTGGTTAAATTTATTCCTAGGTATTTTATTCTTTTTGATGCTATCATAAATAGAATTGTCTTCTCAATTTTATTTTTGGGTGGTGGTTCATAACTGATTTATAAAAACAATTGATTTTTATGTGTTAATATTGCATTATATCCCGCCATTTTGCTGAATTTGTTTATTAGCTCTGTTAGTTTTTTGTGGAATCTTTGAAGTTTTCTATATATAAGATGTCACTTATGAATAGAGATAGTTTTACTTCTTCTTCTCCAATTTAGGTGCTTTTTATTTCTTTTCCTTGCCTAATTTCTCTAGCTAGAATTTCCCATAAAATTTTTAAAGAGCAGTGGCAAAAGTGGGGATCCTTGTTTTGCTCCTAATCTTAGAGGGAAAGCTTTCAGAGTTTCACCATCGAGTATGATGTTAGCTGTGGGTTTTCCATAAATGCACTTTATCATGTTAGGATGAATCCCTTCTATTCCTAGGGTACTGAATGTTTATCATGAAAGGGTGTTGAATTTTGTCAAATGCCTTACAGAATCAATTGGGAGGATCATGTGATTTTTTTCCCTTCATTCTGTTAATGGAATGTAGTACATTGATTGATTTTTGTATGTTGAAGCACCCTAGTATTTCTGGGGTAAATCCCAGAGGACTTGGGATTTACATTTCGTTGAGGACTTTTGTATCTACATTTATAAGAAATATTGGTCTGTAGTTTTCTTTTCTTGTCATGTCCTGATCTGACTTTGGTATCAGAGTAATCCTGGCCTCATAGAATAAGTTAAGAAGTATTTCCTCCTCTTCTATATTTTGAAAGAGTTTATAAAGGATCGGTGTTAATTCTTCTTTAAATGTTTGGTAGAATTAACCAGTGAAGCCATCTGGGTTTGAAATTTTCCTTGTCATGAGGATTTTTATTACAAATTAATCTCTTCGCTTGTTATAGATCTGTTCAAATTTTCTATTTCTCATTGAGTCAGTTTTGGTAGTTTGTGTATTTTTAGCAAATTGTCCACCTCATCTTGGTTAAATAGCTTGTTGGTGTATGGTTGTTCATAGTGTTACTATATAGTGCTTTTCATTTCTGTAAAGTTGATAGTAATGCCTCCACTTTTATTTTTTATTTTAGTTATTTATGACTTGTCTCTTTTTTCTTAGCCAGTGGAGCTAAAGAATTGTCAATTTTTAATATCCTTACGAAGAATCAACTTTTGGTTTTGTTGATTCTATTATTTTACTATTCTTTATTGCATTTATCTCTGCTCTAATCCTTATTGTTTCCTTCCTTCTGCTAGCCTTTGGCTTGATTTGCTCTTTTTATTTTTTTTCCTAGTTCCTTAAAGGATAGAGTTATGTTACTGACTTGAGATCATTCTTTTTACATGTAGGCATTTATAGCTATCTATACATTTCCCTCTGAGCACTTCTTTCACTGCATCCCATCTATTTTGGTATGATATATTTTCTAATCTCTCTTTGATTTATTCTTTGACCCATTGGATTTTTAAGACTGTGTTGTTTAATTTCCAAATTATTTGTGAATTTTCCAGTTTTTCCTTCTGTTATTGAGTTCTTAGTTTTATTCTATTGGGTTGGAGAGGATATTGTGTATGATTTCAATCTTTTAAAATTTGTTGAGACTTATTTTATGACCCAACATATGATCTATCCTAGAGAATGTTCCATGTGTTCTTCAGAATGTATATTCTGCTGTTTTGGGATGGAGTGTTCTATATATATCTGTTAGAGTGTTAATTTATAGTGTTTTGCAAGACTTCTATTTCCTTATTGATCTTTTGTCCAGATGTTCTATCCATTATTAAAAGTGGGGTATTGAAGTCTCCAATTATTATTGTAGAAGTATCTATTTTTCCTTTCAATTCTGTCAATGTTTCCTTCACATATTTTAGGGCTCTGCTGTTTGGTGAATGTATGTTTACAATTGTTATATTTTCTTGAATAATCTCTTTTATCAATATATAATATCCTTTAGAGGGAAAATTTTTATTTTGTAAAAAAAATTTTATTTAGTCTGTTTTGTCTGATATTGGTATAGCTATCTCAGATCTCTTTTGATTCCTTGTCAACATGGAATAGTTTTCCTTTTCCTTTTAACCTATTTGCATCATTGAATATAAAATAGTCTCTTGTAGACAGCACGTAGATGGGTCGTTCATTTGTTTTCTGTAATTTTCATATAGTTTTTGTTCCTAAATTCTTCCAATACTGCCTTCTTTTGTGTTTGATTTTTTTCTAGTGTACCACTTTTATTCTGTCCCTGTTTCTCTTCTGTATATATTTTTAATTATTTTCTTAGTGGTTACCTTGCTGGTTACAATTAACATCCTAAATTAATAGCAATCTAGTTTGAACAGACACTAACTTAGCTTCAAAAGCATACATAGAATGAGTTAGAAAGTATTTCCACTACTTCTATCTTCCAGAATTTATATAAATTCCTCTTTAAATGTTTGGTATAATTCATCAGAGAACCCATCTGGAACTGGTGCTTTCTTTTTGGGGCAGTTAGTAATTATTAATAAATTTCTTTAATAGATATAGGCCTATTCACATTATTTATTTATTCTTGTGTAGATGTTGACAGATGTGTCTTTGGTCTATTTCATTTGGTTATCAAATTTGTGGGCATAGAATTGTTTATAATATTTTTTATTATCCTTTTAATGTCCACAGGATCAATAGTGATATCTTCTTTTTTCATTTCTGACATTAATAATGTGTCTTTTCTCTTTTTTCTTAGATAGCCCAATTAGAAGCCTATTGCTTTTATAGATCTTTTAAAATAAAGAGCTTTTACATTTGTGGATTTTTTCTATTGATTTCCTGTTTCCAATTTCATTGATTTCTGCTCTAATTTTTATTATTTTTTTCTTCTGCTTACCTTGAGTTTAATTTACTCTACTTCTTTTAGTTATGTAAGGTGGAAGCTTAAATGATTGATTTAAGAACTTTCTTTTGTTCTATTATATGCATTAAATGCTATAAATTTTCCTCTAAGCGCTGCTCTTGCTGCATCCCACAAATTTTGATATTGTATTTTCTTTTTCATTTGATTCAAAAATTTGTAAATTTCTCCTTTTGACATTTCTCCTTTGACCCATGTGTTATTTAGAAATATATCATTTAATCTCTAAGTATTTGGGGATTTTCCAGCTATCTTTGTTATTTCTAGTTTAATTCACTGTGATCTGAAAGCATACAATATAATTTCTATTCTTTTAAATTTGCTATGGTATGTATTTTAGCTCAGAATGTTTCTATATTGATGACTGTTTCTTGTGAGTTTTAGAAAAATGTGTATTTTGCTGTAAATGAAGTATTATATAGATGTCCATTATATCCAATTTATTGATAATGTTGTTGAGTTCAACTATGTACTTACTAGTTTTCTGCCTTCTAAGTCTATTCATTACTGATAGAGGGGTGTTAAAGTTTCCAACTATAATAGTGGATTCATATATTTCCTCTTTCAGATCTATCAATTTTTGCCTCCCATATTCATTTGAAAGTTATTTTTGCCTGGTACAGAATTCTAGGTTGATAATTTCTTTTAGTACTTTCAAGATGTCACTCCACTGTCTCCTCACTTGCACTGTTTCTGATGAGAATTCTGCTGTCATTCTCATCTTTTGTTTCTTTTTACATATGTCTCCCCACCCCTTTCTAGTTGCTTTTAAGATTTTGTCTTTTTTGTTTTGAGCAATTTAGTTATATGTCTTGGTGTAATTTTGTTTATGTTTCTTATGCTTGGGGTTCTTGAGCTTCTTGCATCTAAGGGTTTGTAGTTTTCATGAAGTTGGAAAGTTTTCAGTCACTATGTTTTTATGTATGTTTATTCTGTTCCCAACCATCCTTCAGGGACTTTAATTATCCATTTATTAAACCATTTGAAGTTGTCCCATAGCTCACTGATGCTCTTTACATTTTTGTTTTGATTTTTTTTCCTGTGTGTTTAATTTTGAGTAGTTTCTATTGCTATGCCTTCAAGTTCACTAATCTTTTCTTCTGGTATTAAAACCATGTAGTATATTTTTCATCTCAGACTTTGTAGTTTTCCTCTCAGAAGTTTGATGTTTTTTAATCTTTCATGTCTTTACTTGACTTTTAGCACATATGTAATTCAGTCATAATTTCTATTTTAATGTCATTCTCTGCTAATTCTAAATTCTCTCTCAGTTCTGGGCTACTTTCAAATGATTAATTATTCTCCTTTGCCCCAGTTGTGGCTATTTGGTCCCAAACTGGACAAACCAGGGCAGAGTGGAAGAAAGTGAGATATAGACACTATTTTCAGCCTGTTTCCAGTGGTATTTGGAAATACTATTGTCAGGGAATAAAACAGATATGATTAAGCCAAAGAGAAAGTCAGGGAGAGAATGCCCTGATTCTAGATGCCTCTGTGGTCCAGGTGTACTCCTTTCCTTCTTGTGACTACTTGAGATGCCCCAGAACCCTTCTAACTGCTCCCCCACTTTTTTTTGTCTAAGCTAATACCTTTTGGGTTTATGTCCCTTGCAACCATATCAGAATTCCTCCTGTCAGGAAGGAATACAGCAGTTTGTCTTAGGTCTCATTCTCCCAGAAACTTAACTTGGGCCAAGGATTAAGGTGCAAGTTATTGATGAAAAAAGTGTTCCCAGAAAAAAAAAACAATAAAGGAATGAGGTAGGCAGTTTAGCAAGAGTGCAAAGAAGCCTAGCAAATGTGTGAGCAGCTCTAGAGTTTGTCCTACTTCAGGAGAAGGAGCTGGGCCTTTTTACTTACATACCAATTATGGCTATAAGTCCCTCTGGGGAAGGAGGAGCATAGGGACATAAAGGTTCCCATGAGCTGAGTGGCTCCAGTATCCATGGGCAAGCCTCTGAAGGTTGTGGGTGTAAGCTATTCACAGGAAAACATACAGAATCCAGCATTGGTAAAAGTGGTCTGAGGATCAGGGAGGGTGGCGGTGGCCACAGGATTTGATATAACATCTATGGAAAGCTTAGGCCTTCTCTCTTCCTTCCATCCCACTTGCCCCACTCCCCAGGCAAAGTTGGAGCATGCCAATGGGCTGACTCAATGATCCCACCATCAAAACTAAAGTATGTCACTTGTGTTCATTTTGAGGAGCTGTCAGCTTTTTTTTCTTCCTATTTTTCAAAATAACTTCTAATTTTCTATATGAAGCATTCTGTTTACCAAATGTGTACCGGATAGAGAAAAAGCAAGAGGTTCCTAAAGACCTTTTCTCCTTCCACAACTGAGTACTCAAATGCCAGTAATGGTCAGCCAGGCAACATAATAGTCATAATAGCAGATTCTGTCTTTACTGAACACTTATCATGTGCCAAGTAGCATTCTAAATGCTTTACATTCACTATCTCATTTAACCCAACGATTGTACAAGGGAAATACCATTATCACCTCCATTTTATGGATAAAGAATCTAAGCTAATAAGTGGTAGAGCTAGGATTTGAATCTAGGCTGTTTTGACTATAGCATGTGAGCACTTAACCACATTTTCTAAAAAGGTGTAATTGACAATGAAGGGATTTAAATCTCTTATATGTTAAATAACACCAAAGATCCATGAAATGAAATATTTAGTAACACAAGGAGAAACATGAAACAGATTTATTGGAAATATTCTAATACATTTTCTGAACAAATAATCAAAAATAAATAGGGACATAGAAGATATAAACATATACAATTTTACCCTGAAATCAAATAGTATTCCTTCCTTTCAAGTTTCATGGACAGTGACAAAATTCAACAAATACTAAGCTACAGAGAATATTTTGGTAAATTTTGAAAAGTGGAAATTCTAGAAGTCAGTCTCTGATCAAAACACAATTCAACTAACAATAATATAAAACACACACTTAGAAATTGAAACACATAAATAGCATCTCAAATTACCCTTAGGACAAGAAGTAAATCAAGAATTAAAAAACTACTAAGAAAGTAATTTAAAAATAGGATACAGTCAAAGCTATCTGCAGAAGTAAAATTAATAGCATTCAATGCTTTTAGTGTCAAAAAGAGAAAAATAAAATAAATTAAGCATGCAAGCTGAGATTTTAGAAAAGTATTCAAACAGCTGCCTCCCCCCACCAAAAAAAAAAAATGGGAGAAAGAAAATATTTGAAATAGAAAAGAACAAACATCTAGAAACCTAAGAGTAGGAAAGGTGTACCTTCTAGCCTATGGAAATATGTAGCCATGCTCCATGTGAAATTGGCCTCTGTCATGTGTCCTTAGTCTTCCCCTTTCTCACTGCTCGTGCTCTGCCTAGTGTGCTCATCTACTCAGGTTTTAGCTACCTTCAGCTCCTGTCTCTATGTCAGCATCATATACATACTGTGCCTCTATGGTGGCACACGTGCTCTGCAATAAATTCTTTCCACCTGTGATGCTCTCTCTATTAGACTTAAGGTCTTCATGACAGGAAGCATGTCCTGATCATCACTGTATCCTCAGAGTCTGGGATGTGGTGGGTCCTTAATAAACATTTGCTGAATGAAAGAATGAGTTAGATGGGCTCAAGCACTGATCCTAAGTTGCATTTGGTCCCTAACTGCTTCTGTCCTCACTGCCCAGCTACAGACCCCAAGCCTAGAATTAATTATTCCAACAGTAAGAGGACTAACTACAGAGTATCTGCCTAATGGGATATTTATTATGCAACCGGTAATGATTGTATTGACAATGTCAATAAAATATGAGGTAGTAGGGCTTTGATTTTTTTCTTATTTCTCCTTTTCCACCGAATAATCAAATATTTCTCTTGTGAAATAGAAAATAGCCATCTCTACCTTCAGGGCTGGTTCAAATGCCACCTTCTCTGTGTATCTTTCCTGATTTCTCCAACTAGAAACAATTGTCCCTTTCCTGGGCTTCCAGAGCATCTGTCCCTCCCTCTGGTATCTTAAAATTTCTGCCTTTGGTTATTTGTGTCTCCAAATGGGCTGTGGACACCCTCTAGGCAGATTGCAGGTCTCCTGCACAGTGCCACTCCTGATAAGTAGAAGATGCACTAGGATGTTTGTTCATCCAGACTTGAACCCATCTTCCTCTGCACGTGCAGGGGTGGAGAGGGGACAACAAACTTATTTCAATACACAGTTGCCTGAGTGACAGATATCATATGGAACTCAAAGCATACCGGGAAGAGGATCACAGTCCCCAAAAAGACCCCTAAAATCCTCAGGGACCAACACACTCACACCTACATTGCTCCTGGCTGGGAAAAGTTCCCAGATGCAAGTTGTGTGGCTTCAGCCAAAAAGAGGCAGGGAGATGGGGGTCTGCTCTCACATTATCTGGGGCTGATAAATGCGATTGAGGTAGATGTTCTGATCACCTCTTTTGTGCCCAGATGAACAAGGAGAAGGTATTTCAGGCACAGGGATCCTCTAAGCAATTTCCAGTAGCAAGAGGCAAGCAGACTTACTTTAGAAAGAACCACAGCATTAGCTACTGCTATGACTCCCCAATCATCTTTACTTCGTTGTCAGAACAATCTTTCTAAAATTCAAATCATACCTTGTCAGTTCCCTACTCAGAGTCCTTCAATGGTTCCTCACAGCCATCAGGATTTGGCCCTACATTCCAGGCTCCACATGATCTGGCCCTCACAGACTTCTTCATTGCCATCTCCTGCCATACACTCCCATGCCCCCAAACAGTGAACTCCCTCAGGATTCCCAGTCTGGCCCCTCTCTCTCCTCACAGAATTCTCCATTTACAGCATTTTATCCAGGACCACGGATTCAAAAATCATCTATATGTGACAACTCTTAAATTTTTTTCTGGTCTGAACTTCTATCTCCAGCTCCAAAACAATATCTCCAATTGTCTAGACACATGATATCTTCACTTGGATGTCAAAGGTATCTCAAACTCAACTGTCTAAAACAGAAACCCATCCCACTGACCACCTTACGTTGCTTATCTTCCCCAGGGCAGTAATCATCCCCACCATCCACCCAGCCACTCGAGTCATTTTTGACTCCTCCCTCTCTGACTGCTCACACAGTCACTCTACCACTAAGTCCAGCCAAATCTACTGCCAAAGTTTCTCGAACATCCATCCATTTTCCCTCTATCCTATATGACATTGCCCTAGTCTAAGCCACATCTCCCACCCAGACTGCATAAGAGCCTCCTAGTGTGTCCTCTTGCTTCCTTGTCTGTACCCCTACAATGCATTCTCACACAGCAGTCAGGGTGGTCTTATATGTAAATTAATCATGCCACTCCATCTTTGATGATCTTTGATGGAGTGGCATGATTAATTCTATAACCAATTAATTCTATAACCAATCCAGGCTTCTAGTATTAAGCGGCTCCCACTGGGCAAATCTGGGACAATTTGAGCTCCAAAATAATTAAGGTTGATAGCTATAAAATCATAGAAATCCAAAAGTACCTATTAATAATAAATATATAAATAAACGGGCAGAATAATGTCAAGTGGAGGGAGTACTAGAGTTGAAGTCATCATTTTGTAACCATCATGATAAAGATTGATTTGATTCAGGCAAGGATCATCAAGAGATGTTAATCTTACCTATTTACTAATCTGTAGAATAGGATATAGGCATAGTTCTAACACATCTTCCTGATTGCTCATCAGTTACTAGAGAAAAATAATAACTACAGATTGGA
The DNA here is from genome assembly GCF_000151845.1 of Pteropus vampyrus. Taxonomy (NCBI): domain Eukaryota; kingdom Metazoa; phylum Chordata; class Mammalia; order Chiroptera; family Pteropodidae; genus Pteropus; species Pteropus vampyrus. The sequence continues at coordinate 1,081,472 of NW_011889128.1, read as the reverse complement.
AAAATCAGACAAAATCACCAAGGAGGAGTAGATGTACATTGTGTGCCTCTTGTGTCACACTGAGAAGGACACAAGAACATTTATGCAGTCTTCCAGCCAGGAATGCAAAACCCATATCTAATAATGAAGATATAGCGGACAAACCCAAAATGAGGAACATTCTATTAAAAGGGAAGATTGCATTCTTCCATAAAGTCAATATCATAAAAGATAAAGAAAGGCTAACCATTCCAGATTAAAGGAGACTAAAAGGAAAAGACAATTTAATGCAATACATCATTTCTAGACTGGATACTAGAGACAACAATGCTATATAAAGGATATTGTTTAGACAATTGACAAAATGGGTGGTTAATTAGATACCGTAATGCATCAATGTCAAATTTAGTGAAGCGGAGAACTGTATTGTACTCTATAGATATCCTTTCTATTATTTCACTTTTCTGTAACTTTGATATTATTTCCAAATTAAAAGTTAAACCAAGAAATCCAGGCTCCTTACCATGGCCCACAAGGCACCTGCCACCATCCCCAGCCAGCCTGCCCAATCTTACCTTGACCACACGCCCTAGCACACGTGGCTCCATTGACACAGGTTAGCTTTCAGTTTTCCCAACATACCAAGTTCTTTCCCACCTCTGAGCCTTTGTGCACATACCTATTGTTGCCTCTATACAGAATTCTATTCCCCCTCAACTCAGTTCTCAGGACTATAGTAGTTGTCACTTTCTCAAAATGGCCTTTGACCTCCAACCTGATATAGATCTAGTACATTCTTTCATAGCACCTTGAACTTTTCCTTCATGAATCTTATCACAGTTCATAAGAGTCTATATTTTGGGAGGATTGCTTAATGTCCATTTTCTCTACTAGCCTGAAAGCCCCCTGAAGCCAGGGATCTTGTCTGTTTCATCCATGAATGTGTCCTCCACCCCTGTTCTTGGACCTGGTACACTGTCAGGCACTTAGTGGACAGCTGATTAAATGGTGAATGCCACCCTCCAAGTTCACCCCCAAACTGCTGGCAGCTTGCAGAGCACACACCCAATAGTCCATCACTAGCTCCAAGAAATGATGTCAGAGGCTTCACCTATGAAGGCTGTTTGGATCCCCACCACTATGCCAGAATTTGAAATGATGAGGCCATGATAAAGAGGAAAAGGAACTTGCGGGAAGAGTGATGTTAAAGGAAAGATGATAAATTCAATCGGGAGGCTGGATCAAAAGGGGATGTCAGGAGGCAGTTGGCTGGACCAGACTGGTGCTCAGAGGAACAGTGTGGATTAAAATGAGTAGCTGCAGCTGTGGGCATGAAGATCCCTCACAAACCAATGCAAAAGAAAGAGAAGAGAGTCCAAGAATGGGGCCCAGAGGTCCTGGACTTAAGGGAGAAGCAGAGAAAAACATTCCTGGAAGCAAAGAAAGTGTCCAGAAAAGTAGGAGATATTGAGAGAGATTGCTGTCACCAAAGGCAAGAGAGGAGGCCACCGAGGCTCTAAATCTCACATGTTGGTGTTTCCTTCTTCCTGGTCAAGCTCAGCATCTGGGTCCTGGTAAGTTGAGGCAGCCTGTGGGAGTGCTTAAGGGCTTGGACTCTGTCTGAATCCTGACTCCACAACATATAGGCTGAGTGACCCTGGGCAATGGACTTAACTTTCCCAACTCCAAGCCCCCATTTGCAAAACAGGACTAGTGCTAACAGTTACTTTATGCGGCTGCTGTCAGGATTACAGAAATCATCTTAGGAAGCCCTGTGATCCATGTGTGGGAATGAATGAGCATCAGAGATGCATGCACAGGAGCAGGATGCACTGGCTCTAGCTAATAGGATTGTTTCCTAAGATCAGCCAGTAATAGGGCTTCAGCCAATAGTCAGAGCCCCCTTACCACCTTCTATTACATGTTCTCTTCCTCTGTTCAATCCCTACTAAACAAACCTACAACGAGCAGGTTCCATATAACATTGTCCTTTCTCCAAAGCCTGCTCCTGAAAATTGGCTTTTCCTTGTCTCCCAAGTTTGCCCTAAGTCAGACAAAGCCAGTTTGCCTACTTGTTTGCAACTAAACCCTGTTTTCCAGGTAATTATAGTGACATCGCCTCCTCAACACAGCTACTTGCTACAGATATGAGTACGTATCCTCAGACCCCTTACTTGGAGATAGTACTAATGTCTGCCAGTAGCTTCTGACAGTCACATCTCTGAAGAAAAGAGAAGTGTGTGAATACCATTTCATAGCTTAGAAAGCACTTCCACAACATAGCCTCCCTTTCATCCTCACAACTGCCCGGTGAGGTAGATACACAGTAGATAACTACACTGGTCCATTTATCAAGTATTTACAATGTACCGTGCTCTATGTTAAGCATTTTCATATGTCATCTCATTTTAACTCACGTAAGTCTTATAAAATAGACTTCTTCCTTTTATAGAAGAGAAAAATGGGGCTCTGGGTGGTTAAAACTTGCCCCAGATCAAAGAGGTGGTAAATAATGGATTCAAACCTCAGACTTTCTGACTCCAAAACCATGCTTTTAACCTTTTATACTATTGCTTCACAAAGCAAGTATACTATTTCCCAAACATCATTCTATCCATTAAATTGAAGCTCAGAAAAGTAAAATGATTTGCCCAAGGTCTCGCAACCAGGAAATGGCATGGCTAGGATCCATAACTGGATCTTGTGGCTCTGAGCCCCCGAAACCATGAAGCTTCAGTGACTGGGCTTGACAACATGCTAGGTAATTATTTCTGCAGCAGACTTGCCTTGCCAATCCTGCTCAGTGCAGAATATTTATACATAGGAAGTCCTTCCTGATGTTTTCCAGAAATACATTTTTGGAGTCCCAAGAACAATCGGTCAAGAAATTGGGCCTCTCTCTGCCTCTGAAAGGAAACCATACTCTGTGGAAACTCACCCCTGTTTTAAAAAAACTTTCTCTTTGACTCTAAAAAAAAAGAAAAAGAAAGAAAGAAAGAAAGAAAGAAAAGAAAGAAAGAAAGAAAGAAAGAAAGAGAAAGAAATTGAGAAAATGGAAAAATATAATTCTCCTGTGAAAATTAATGCTTAACAATAAACACAGAGGCATTCGTGGTTTGAAGGAATCTGCTGACATCAAGTAGAAACCAAGAGAAAGAAACACACACAGAGTCCAAGGTGAAGGTAGACATTTCTGGAACTTGGAACATGAGCATATAAGAGAGAAGCTGTCATAATCCAGCTTTTTTTTTTTTAGCTGTTGCCATATTAAAAGTGTATTTGTGGCCCAGTCTGCTGTTAATAGTGAGTCATTCTCACAAATAAAAATCAGTTTACATGCATCATATCTCTTATGAAAATCCTATGAATGTTCCAAGAACTTACAAGTTTTGTAAATAATTAAGTCCTTAAATTGGCAATTTCAACACATGATTCTGTGTAGTGCAGGTAATCTTGTTAAAAATTTAAAGATTTTGTTATTCAAATACTATCCAATAATGTCCTCCAGTATTTTCTGATTTTAGAATATTTGTTGTAGCCTACAGTTCTTTGTAACTACTACTAAATGTGTATTTCTTACTTACAAAAAATACATAAAGTTATGAAAAATACAGAATAAAATGACTTCGGGAATTCCCAAGAATTCCACTTTTTCATTCCCAAATCTTGAAGCTTGGGAATTTGGAAACCTTAGCCCAGAGGGACCGGATGAACTCCCCAAGCAACCCAATGGGGCGGCACTGTGGAGAGACAATCTTAACCTTCCCTGGCCCCCAGGAGGGTTCCACAGAGGAGCTGGTCCTGGGGCGCAGCTTCTTCTGCCAACATCCTCCTAAAGGCAGAAGTCTGGGAAGAGGTCAGTCACTGCAGGGTTCCATGGGCAGAGCCTGAAAAGCATGGCCTTAGCATGAAATTTCTATGACCTCTCAGGTTGCATCTCAAGCACTGGTACAAAAGGTAACTTTCATTGTAGGGAGTATCTGCTCACCCCAGTATAAAAAAGAGTTTTATATAATTACCATGAGAAAAATGGATGCTCTGTAAATGGATGCCCTGTCAAACCAGCAGGTACCAGCAGGAGAAGCCATGTAATAGGGCAGGCTGTGGAGTCAGGCAGGTAGACCTGGGTCTGAATGAGGTTGGTTCTGCCATATACTGGATGTGTGACCTTAGGCAAGTCCCTCAAGACTTAGTTTTGGCATCTGTAAAATGCTAATAACAATACCAACGTCACAGGGATATTGTGAGGATCAAATGAGATGATCCCATAAATCACAAAGCCTGGCACAGAGTAAGCCCTGAATAAATGGGAGATGTTATTATTTCCTAGTATGACAGGCTCAGCACGAAAGTCGGTTAGGAGAACTTGGGGAAAGCCCTTAGAATCACTCAAAAGGTACTAGGCCTTTTCCATGTGGGGATTTTACTATGCCTGAAGCCTCTGGGCCTCCTGGCTAGCCCAGGCCATCTTCCCTGTCTCCACGCAGGTCCCACGGCACAAAGCAGCCAGGCGGGCGCCCTGGACGAAAAGCCTCTTGCCCATATGTATTCCCAGGGGACTGGTGAGGTTGGCACCGGTAGAAGCTCTTGCTGATCCTCCTCTGGTGATGCTGGTAACCCCACCTACAGGCCTGGCATCCGTGGGTTTTCTGGAAAGGGCTTAGGTAGTGGGTGGGAGTTGGGGTGGGGTGGGGTGGGATGCGGAATAGGACGGTACCCCGCAGGGTCTCCATGCAAGCGGGGGCCTCTGCGTGACCAGGCTGTCAGGCAAGGCCCAGGGTTGTAGGAGGCCAGCAGGAGCCTGGGAGGACGCACGGGTGCTACCCTCTCCCACGGGAGAGGCGCTGGGCCCTGCGTGCACCCCTAGGACCAGAGCCGGAGTGGGAGCGCTGGGGCTGGAGGAGGTGGGCCCTGCAGCCCAGAGCCCTCCCTGCACTCCAGCACTGCCAGGGCCTCTGGCTGTGCTGCATCCTCAGGCGCTGGGTGTGGTCCGAGTTATGTCGAAGCCCTTCCCGAACGTGTGGGGTGCAGGTGGTGCTGCTCACGGTGCACAAACAGTGGTGAGCAAGATTGGTGCTGTGACCCTAGATTTGGGGCAGGCTAGGGTCGCTGGCTTCCGATGTTCCTGCAGTGGCTGTCTAGCAAGGAAGCTCTCTCCACCCTCAGGGCACCAGTGGGTGGCTAGATCTTGGGATGGTCAAGGGAGACCTGGGGGCCTCACCTTGCCGGGGGAGCTGGCTCACCTCCCCTTCCCCTGTGGGATAGTCCTGGGTGCCCTAGGGGCCTTGCCTCCTGCCCCAGGAGCCCTGGTGTCCGGCGGCGGTGGCGCAGCGCTGGGTCGGGTGTTTGTCCGTAGGCCCCTCCTGGGAAGGAGCCTCCTGAGAGGCTCTGTCTTCAGGCCTTTCTCATGGAGGGTTCTCCTTGTCACTCTCACTCCTGAATCCTGCAGAGAGAAAAGAATCTGGGCAGTGTTTTCTCTCCTCCTTACCCCACCCAAGATTCGGAAGACCCTCCTGGACAGAAGTTCCTATGGTATCCATTGTTCCTCTGTTGAGCCCTCCCCCTTCCTAGTGTGCAGATACAACACTGCCATAGCTGAGACATGATCAAACTGGATAATAGAGGTCATTCTGCTCAGAGGATTCCCTGAAACTCCACCTCCCCCAACTCACGACCCCACCCCCGTCACATCCAGGTGTATCCTCACGAGTCAGGTTCTCCTTGCTGAGCAGCGCCTAGACTCACACTGGTGGCAGCTGGCCTCGGTTTCTGGTGTGGCCTTTTGAGGCAACTAAAAGCACAGCATCTGTGGGTTGCTTGCTGATTCTTAACAGGTGGCCCCGGAGGGGCACAGGCTGGAACTAAACTTGGTCTGTAGCTGAACCCCTCTCAGGATTGTGCCACTGGACACTTACTACACAGAGCCGCACTAAGACAGGGAGACTTAGGAGCTTTGCTTAGTACATAGAAACAGACACAGAAAGGCAGCCAAAATGGGAAGACAAAGAAACAGAAACCATATGAGAGGACAGAACAGAGATCCAGGAATAGTGGAGTCAAGCAATGTAACAGATACAGAGTTCAAAACACTGGTTATAAAGATGCTCGATGAACTTATGGGAAGTGTAGATGAATTCACTGAGAATTTTAACAAAGAGATAAAAAAAAAGCATAAAAATGGAAATGGAAATTATAAAAGGGAACCAGTCAGAAATGAAGAAGACATTATCTGAGATGAATAATCTATTAGAGGGAATCAACAGAGTGGATAAAGAAGAGGATCAAGCCACTGATATAGAAGATGGGGAAGCCAAGGACACTCAATTAGAATGGCAAGAACAAAGAAGCCAATACTTAAATGATAATTCAAGGAGCCTATGGGACAAAATTAAATGTAAAAACATCTGGATCATAAGGGTACCTTAAGGGGAATAAGAAGTTGAAGAGCTATTTGAAGAAACGATAGAAAACTTTCTTAACTTAATGAAGGAAATAGACATACAACCCCAGGAAGCTCAGAGAGTCCCAAAAAAGATGAATCCAAAGAGGCCCACACCAAAACACACTATAATTAAAATGCTAAAGGTTAAATACAAAAAGAGAATCTTAAAAGCAGTAAGAGAAAAACAGTTATCTACAAGGGAACACCCATAAGACTGGCAGCTGATTTCTCAAAACAAAAACAAAACAAAACAAAAAACTAGGCAGGACAGAAGGCTTGGCACAAAATATTCAAAGTGATGAAAACCCAGGATCTACAACTAAGAATTCTTTATCCAGCAAAGCTATCATTTAGAGTCAAAGGACTGACAGATAAAGAGCTTCCCAGACAAAAATAAGCTATAGGAATTTATCAACACCAAGCCAGTATTATAGGAAATGTTGGAGGAACTTGTTTAAGAAGAAAAAACGTGTATCAAAAACATGAATAAGGAATGGTAATAACATTCCTATCAATAAGTACCTCAGATGGAAAAGAATTAAATGCTCCACCCAAAAGATAGAGTAGCTGAATGGATAAGAAAATAAGATTACTACATATGTTGCCTATAAGAGTCTCACTTCAGATTAAAAGACACACACAGAACAAAAGGAAGGGGATGGAAAAAGATATTGCCTTGATGGACCTAGAGGGTATTGGGCTGAATGAAGTTAGTCAGATAGAGAAAGACAAATATCATATGATTTCATGTATATGTGAAATCTAAAGAACAAAACAAACAACAACAAAAATGTAAATAAACTCATAGGTACAAAGAATATTTTAAGGGCTACTAGATGGGAGGGTAGTTGGGGGGACAGTGAAAAATGGCAAAGGGATTAAGAAGTCCAAATGGATAGTTACAAAATAGACATGGAGATATAAAGTGTAGCACAAGGAAAATAGTTAATAATGTTGTAATAAATATGTAAGGGAAGAGGGATACTAGATTTAGTGGGGTGACCACTTTGTGAGTTATATATATATCTCTAATCAGCATGCTGTATAACTGGAACTAACATATTATTGTATGCCAACTATAATTGAAAAAAACTCACTGAATTGTACAATGTAAATATAAGCAACTAACTGTCTATTATATTTCAATACAGTAGGAAAAAAAGGAGGAGGACAGAACTCTACAATAAAGCCACACAGGAGAAACTTTTTAGATAAAAGAGAAAGCTAAAAAACATTTACAACAATAAAACAAAAATGTTTGTGATTAAGAAAGAAAATATGAAAACAAAAATAAAAACTGTTCTGAGTCTTTCGGAAAAAAAAAAAAAAAAAAAAAGCAGGTGCCATAGTACTGGCTCCTATATGTGTATCAGGAAGCAGGTCCTTGCTTGGTAACAATTTTGGCAACACAAAGGGACTTTAGTGTTCTCTTGTGACTGCCTGCCCAAGGCAGTGCAGCCCCCGGTGGGGTCAGGGAAAGGGTACTCGAAATCAACCCTGAGCAGACACCTAGACCACATTGTCTCGAGCTTCAACTGCTGGGTTCCTGCACTCCAGGCTCCTCAGTGTCACTTTCACTTTTGAGAGATGAAACAGCCCTGGATCACACATCTTTCCGGTGGCTGACCTTGCTAATACGAGCTTGTATTTAGACAGCTTAAATTGTCTAAAAATCTTTTGGGGACTGTATGTTTGAATCCCCCCCTCCGCCCTAGAGACTTGAATTAGAGTCCCAACACTAGGATTGTGGGTTTGGTCTCATCCCAGGGAGACAATTAGAAGAAAGGTTAAACCACTGAGGTCCTCAAAGGTCAGATTCAAGTCCCAGGGTCTTGGATTTCTTTATGTGGAAGAGCGATCTACTGTATTTATGTGTGTCAATCTTATTTTGCATGAGTTTTATTTTAAATTAAAGGTTCTATAATTTGCCATTCTTCAGCAAACCCTGAAAGGGTTACTTGCGGCAGTCAAGCAGGCCTGACTCGGGGTAGCTGTTCATTTAGTTTTGACTGTACTGAGCAAATGCTTGCTTGATTACAGCCCTCCCCACCTTGAGTGGGTAAAAGGTGTCTGGCGCTGGCAAGGATGAGCCTGGGTTGTCAGCTCGTCCCCACTGGGATCAAACTCAGGGTCTGAGAGTTTTTCAAGTTTAGATACCAAAGCCCCACAATAATTAGCTTGAAAGTGGAAAGTCATTTAAAAACATAAATGTGGAGAAGGTGAGTAAAAATTGTAGTGATTTTAGAATGTATTCAAACTTAAGCAACCATCAGCTTAAAATAAACTTCTAAAAACATAGCTTGGTATTTAAAAAGTAAATGGTCACCACAAGCCAAAATCTACATGAGATATACAAGAAATAAATAGAAAGGAATCCCAACACAACACTGTAGAAAGTCATCAACACACAAGAGAAGAGAGAATAAGAAAGGAACACAGAAAAACTATAAAAACAATCAGTAAACAATAAAATGCCAATAACTCAAACCTATCAATAATTACTTTAAATGTAAATGGACTAAATGCTCCAATCAAAAGACATAGAGTGGCTGAATGGATTAAAAAAAAAGACCCATACATATGCTGCTTACAAGAGACCCACTTCAGATCAGAAGACATACACTGAAAGTAAAAAGATGGAAAAATATAGTTTATGCAAATGGAAACAAAAGGAAAACTGAGGTAGCAGTACTTATAGGAGACAAAATAGACTTTAAAACAACAAGGGACAAAGAAAGGCATTTCATAATGATAAAAGAATCAATCCAACAAGAGACATAACTCTCATAAACATCTACACACCCAACAGAGGAGCACCTAAATATATAAAGCAAATATTGACGTACATAAAGGGAAAGATAAACAAAATACACTCACTGTAGGAGACTTTAACATCACATTTACATCAATGGATAGATTATCCAGACAGAAAAATCAATAAGGAAACAGTGGCCTTAAATGACACATTAGACCAGATGGGTTGATATTTTTAGGACATTTCACCCAAAAGCAACAGAATATACATTTTCCTCAACTGCATGGACCATTTTGCAGGATGGACCACATGTTAGGCCATAAAACAAGTCTCAATAAATTTAAGAAGACTGAAATCACATCAAGAATCTTCTCTGACCACAATAGTATAAAACTAGAAATCATTCACAAGAAGAAAACTGAAAAACATACAAATACATGGAGGCTAAATAACATGCTACTAAACAATGAATGTATTAACAATAAGATCAAGGAAGAAATCAAAATCATTTGAGACAAATGAAAATGAAAACACAATAGAAAAAAATCCGTGAAAACAAGAGCTGATTCTTTGTAAAGATAAACAAAATGGATCAACCTTTAGCTGGACTCATCAAGAAAAAAGGAGAGAGGGCCCAAATAAATAATCAGAAATAAAAAAGGAGAAGTGACAACCAGCACCACAGAAATACAAAGTATAAGAAAGTACTATGAACCATTATATGCCAACAAATAGGACAACCTGGAAGAAATGGATAAATTCCTAAAAACAGACAATCTTCCAAGGCTGAATCAGGAAGAAACAGAAAATCTGAAAAGACCAGTAACTGCTAACAAAATCAAACAAGTACTTAAAAAAAAAAATTCCCAACAAACAAAAGCCCTGGACCAGATGGCTTCACAGGTAAATTTTACCAAACATTCAAAGAATTAATATCTATCTTTCTCAAATTATTTTAAAAATTGCAGAGGGGGGAAATTTTCCAAACTCATTTTACAAGGCCAAGATTACCCTGATACCAAAACAAGACAAAGACACTAAAAAAAAGAAAATTATAGGTCATATCTCTGAAGAACATAAATACAAAAATCCTCAATGAAATATTAGCAAACTGAATTCAGCAATACATTAAAAAGATCATACATCATGATCAAGTGGGATTTATTCCTAGAATGCAAAGCTGGTTCAATATCTGCAAATCAATTAACATGATACAGCACATAAAATGAAGGATAAAAATCATATGATCATCTCAATAGATGCAGAAAAAGCATTTGACAAAATTCAATATCCATGTATAATAAAAACTCTCAAAAGTGAAGATTGAGGGAATATATCTCAACATAATAGAGGCCATCTATGACAAGCCCAAAGCTAACATCATATTCAACAGTGAAAAGCTAAAAGCTTTTCCTTTAAGATCAGGAACAAGATAAAGATTTTCTTTTAAGATCAGGAACAAGATAAGGATGTCCACTGTCATTACTTTTATTCAACAAAGTATTGGATCACTTTCTTACACCATATACAAGAATAAACTCAAATGGATTAAAGAGTTAAATGTAAGACCTGGAACCATAAAACTCCTAGAAGAAAACACAGGCCCTAAACTCTTTGACATTGCTCTTAGTAATATATTTTTTTTTGGATATGTATCCTTGGACAAGGGAGACAACAAAAAACATATGGGACTACATCAAACTAAATAGTTTTGCACAGTGAAGGAAATCATCAACAAAATGAAAAGACAATGTACTGAATGGGAGAATATATTTGCAAATGATACATCCAGTAGGGGGTTAATATTCAAACTACATAAGTAGCTCATACAACTTAACACCAGAAAAACAGTTTATGATTAAAAAATGGACAGAGGACCTGAATAGACATTTCTACAAAGAGGCCAGTAGACATATGAAAAGATTCTCCACATCACTAATCATCAGAGAAATGGAAATTAACACCACAATGAGATATCACCTCACACCTGTCAGAATGGCTATCATCAATAACAAACAACAAATGTTGGTGAGGATATGGAGAAAAGGAAACCTTGTGCACTTTTGGTAGGATTCCAAACTGACGCTGCCACTATTAAAAATAGAACTACCATATGACCCAGCAATTCCACTCCTGGGTATTTACCCAAAGAAATCCAAAACACTAACTTACGAAGATACATGCACCCTTATGTTCACATATGGGTGAACACATTATTTACAATAGCCAAGCTATGGAAGCAACCTAAGTGTCCATCGATAGACAAATAAAGAAGTGATACATATATAAAATAGAAAGTCATAACAAGGATGGACCTAGAGGGTATTATGCTAAATAAAATAAATTAGATAGAGAAAGATAAATACCATATGATATCACTTATATGTGGAACCTAAAAAACAAAATGAATAAACAAAACAGAAAAAACTCATAGATACAGAAAACACATTGATGACTGCCAGGTTGGGGGAATGGGTGAAAAAGAGGAAGAGATTAAGGTATACAAATTGTGAAATATGAAAGCAGTCACAAGGATGTAAAGTACAGTATAGGGAATATAGTCAATAATATGTAATAACTATGCTATCATATGAGTACTAGACTTATCAGGGTGATCACTTCATAAGTTATACAAATGTCTAATCACTATGTTGTACCCCTTGAAGTTAATATAATTTTGTATGTCAACTGTAATTGAAAAGGTTTTTAAAATACATTTTAAAAATAAAATGGTAAAAAATGAAAAAACAAGAGCAAGTAACTACCAGAAAATCTCTACATTTCCAAAACACCTCGTTAAGAACACAAGACAAATCTAAGAGGTACTGATCACAGATCCAAAAGATCATATTCTCTAACAAAAATTCTATGTGACTAGGTAATGGAGTGTTTTTTTTCTGAAAGACCACAGCAAAGTTTAGGTGGAGATAAAGAAAGGAGTTTTTATTGCTGGGCACTCATTTGGGTTAATTGACTCCTCTTTGGGGTATAGAAATTACACTGAGATAAAAATTAAGTTAATAATGAAACTAGCTACTATTTCTAGAGAATTTTTCATGGAACTAGATGCTAAAAATATGTTTCCTCTCCCTAACTAGCTTAAATTGTGGGACATAAGTTTAGATTTAATTCAAAATGCAACAGAAAACTGTTGAAAGGTTTTAAGCAAGAAAGTAACACAATCTGATTTTTTGTGTAACAAAAAATATTTTTTCTTAAAAAAGAATAAAGTGGAAAGTCACTGATTTGGTCACATTAAATAAAAATTCTCTTAAAATCATGGGAAATATAAGTAATATCTCCAATTGAAATCCCTTGAGATGTATTCTTCAAAATTGGTCCTTTCATGCCTGACACCCTACCCCTTTCCCCAGACTCCTTAAAAATTATCAAGGACAAATAAAAAATCTTGTGTCTTCTCTACAATTATTAGTAATTCTGTTTGTGTTTGGATCTGTTTGTGATATGTTTGTGTTTGTATGTCTTATGTATAATATGGTATTTTCTACCTCTGGATGGTAGTATTACTTTATAAAAGAATTCTTACAAACTTAGAAACTGGTTTATAATTTGCTCTGATTATTAACTTTTTTCTTTTTTCATAGACATACCTCTTATTAAATACCTGATATTAGGGAATTTAACCCACAGAGTCAGCTGTTTGGCCATTCTACTCATCAAGCCCTAAGACTCCACCAGACCACCTTAAAGTTTTTGGCATGTGGGTCCTTAAACCAGGGGTCCCCAATCTGTAATGGTCCATGGCCTGTTAGGAACTGGACCACACAGCAGGAAGTGAGCGGCGGGCAAGCGAGCAAAGCAGCTGCTCCCCAGCGCTAGCATCATTGCCTCATCATTAGATTCTCATAGGAGCACGAACCCTATTGTGAGCTGCACATGTGAGGAATCTAGATTCAGCGCTCCTTATGAGAATCTAATGCCTGATGATCTGAGGTGGAGCTGAGGCGGTGATCCTAGCGCTGGGGAGCGGCTGCAAATACAGATTAATACTAGCAGAGAGGTTTGACTGCACAGAGACCAAAATAAATCAATTGCTTGCACACTCACATCAAAACTCTATCAGTGAGTGGCAAATGACAGTTAAGCTGCATCTGGTGGCAGAGTTTAAGTCAGAATCCAACACTTATTTTAGTCCACGTGTGGCCTGCCTATTATTTTATTTACCACTTCCATCCGTGCCTCTTTCCCACACTGCGCACTTGTCTCAGTCACAGTTTTGGTAAGCCTGTAAGCTAACCCTAGCCAAAATGAGTAAAAACAAACGTCACTGGAGAGCTTCTTCAAAAAAGGGGAAAGATCCAATGGTGAGACAGCAGAAGACTCTAAGACTGTCAACAAAAAAGAAAGATGCATTTAAAAGAAAATATCAAGAGTCCTACTTAAGTTATGAGTTCACTGCAACAGGTGATTCAGATACTCCAAGACCGCTTTGTATAATATGTGGCGACTGGCTATCTAATGAAGCCATGAAACCTTCAAAACTGCTTCACCACATGGAGACCAAGCACTCTGCATTAAAAGACAAGCCTTTGGAGTTTTTCAAAAGAAAAAAACATGAACATGACGAACAGAAGCAATTATTGAAGACCAGCACTTCACTAAATGTGTCTGCACTGAGAATATCATTCTTCCTGGCTAACCACATTGCTAAAGCTAAGAAGCCCTTTACTATTGGTGATAAGTTGATCCTGCCTGCTGCTAAGGACATTTGTAGTGAACTTTTAGGAGAGGCTGCAGTTCCAAAGGTGGCACGTGTTCCTCTTTTGGCTAGCACCATAACTTGATGAACTGATGAAATAGCAGAGGCTACTGAGCTACAATTGTTAGAGAAGATTAATGAGTTGCTGCAGTATGCAATCCAGGTTTAAGAGTCTACTGAAGTTGACAAGGCAACAATGTTTGTTTTTGTGTGATGTATCTTTCAGGAGGATATGCATGAGGATATGTTATGTGCACTTTTGTTGCCAGCCACAGCAGCAGAACTATCCAAGTCTCTGAATGATCACATATCAGGAAAACTTGCATTGGTCATTTTGTGTTAGTATATGCATGGACTGAGCAGCTGCCATGACTGGACAGCTTTCTGGTTTTACTCCTCGGGTGAAAGAGGTCACTTCTGAATGAGAATCTACACACTGTGTCATCTATAGAGAAATGCTAGCTAGCCGAAAAATGTCACCAGAACTTAACGTTTTGCAGGATGTGATTAAAATTAACCACATTAAAGAACATGCTCTTAACTCGTGTCTGTTCATGCAGCTCTGTGAGGAGATGGATACAGAGCACACACGTCCTCTCTCACACACAGAAGTGAGGTGGCTTTCTAAAGGCAGATCACTGGCCAGAGTTTTTGAGTTACAAGCCGCTCCAGAGATTTCTTTTCAAAAACAGTCACTACAGGCAGCACATTTCAGTGACACAGAATGGGTTGTAAAACTTGCTTATTATGTGACGTATTCAATCTGCTTAACCAACTCAACCTGTCACTTCAGGGGAGAACGACAACTGTGTTCAAGTTGGCAGATAAAGTGGCTGCATTCAAGGCCAAACTAGAATTATAGAGGTGATAAGTGAACATTGGAATTTTTGACATGTTTCAAACATTAGCAGAGATTTTGAAAGAGACTGAGCTGGGGCTTTCTTTCTCCCAGCTGGTGCATGATCACCTATCTCAGCTTTCAAGAGGCTGAGCATTACTTCCCAACCACAGAAGATGCCCAAACTGGGAAGGAATGGATCCATGACCCGTTTGTGAATAAGCCAGGTAGATCAACTCTGTCTGTGCTAGAAGATCAACTGCTTGAGATAATGACAGTGGCCTTAGAAATATGTTTGAAACAACTTCGCATCTCCACATGTTTTGGATTAAAGTCAAGGTGGACTATCCTGAGATTGCCACAAAAGCACTGAAAAGCCTGCTTCCATTTCCAGCATCCTATCTTTATGAAGCAGGGTTCTCTGCAGTGACAGCAACCAAAACGAGATTATAGAGTAGACTGGACATAAGCAACACACTTCAGGTGTCACTGTCTCCCATCATACCCAGATGGGACTGTCTAGTTGCAAGAAAACAAGCTTAAGGTTTCCACTGATTCTGCATTATAGTGAGTTGTATACTTATTTTATTATATAGTACAAAGTAATAATAATGGAAATAAAGTGCATAACAAATGTAATGCACTTGAAACATCCCAAAATCACTCCCCCCCGCCCCCGGTCTGTGGGAAAACTGTCTTCCACAAAACCAGTCCCTGCTGCCAAAAAGGTTGGGGACCACTGCCTTAAACAATAGGATTGCTTTAGATTACTTGTTAGCTGAACAAGGAGGTGTTTATGCAGTGGTCCACTCATCAGTTGAGTTTATATAAACACTTCTGCAGAAGTCGAAACCCACTTAGATAAAATTAGGTTCCAACAAGTCTCTGACAAAGAACTAAAGTTTGACCTATTCTATGATCCTTTCAGATGGCTTCCCCAAGGTTCTTCTTCCAGTTTGGATTACAAATGTCTGCTCATCTTTTTTCTAATGTGCATTATAGGGATAATGTTTATGCTCTGCTGTTCAAAATGTCTTTTTCCCAGCATGAGATTCAAACAACTTCTTTTAAAACATAACTCTAATGTTAGGGAACTCTTACAGCTAGGAGCAAAGCAGTTTCATTCCTCAAACCCTGATCTAAGTCCCTGATCAGCAGGAAGTAGCTGTTAAACCCCAAACTTTCTTTCTCCCCAATGATCATCATGATGGTTATCATCATAGTTTATGTCCTGGGGGTGCATAATGACAAAAGTTATTCTCTAGTCTTTGTCTCATATTAGGGTACAGGTGTACTGGCCTGCTGCTACCTCTACTGTTGCTGTGGTCTCTGCTTATAAATTGAACTCATTAATATTGCTGTTTCTTCGGGGTTTGCTCCTTGGGAAGGACGTGGATATTTGCTTATGGATATAACTAAATGGATTAGATTAGACCAGTGGCAAAAGTGTTTTTTTCCTGAGTACTAATTTTTCACCTGATTCAGGCCAACTGATGGCAATTTTATTTCACATTTCTCCCAAATCATCAATAGATGGGGGAAAATGCCTCCATAGACAACTAGTGTGGGCAAGTGGCTAGAATGCAGAGGGTATATCTGATCCTACTGGGGTCAGGGCCACTGCTCATAGTTGTGCAAGTTATGCACTCACAACACTTGGAGGTGCCATTCAGTTGCTGGTAGAGATCTGTATAGTTATTACAACAAATTTCCAACAGATGGCAGTAAATTGTTTCAAGAAAAGAGCCCCTTTTTCTAATTCACACAAAATTGCTAAGAATTTATGAACCATCTGAAGAGCTGACCGTGGTCTCTCTAGAGGAGAGAGCATGAACCACACTTTTTTGCCTTTTGTGCCAGGCTAAGATCTAAGAACCCCATGGCAGAGAGGGCCTGCTTTCTCTCAAGGTCTGGAGCAAAGACAGGAATTCTTTGAGTAGTAGGCAGAATTCCAAAGACAACCTCCTAAAATTCCCACCTTTTGGTTATTCAGTCAAACACTAATCTATGTACTGCTATGAAGGGATTTTGCAGATGTAAATTCCAAGTCAGTTAATATTAAGATATGGAGATAATGACCCCCATCAGGTAGCCATTTAAAAGCAGAGTTTTCTCCAGCTAGAAGTTAAAGATTTCATGAAGCATGAGAGGTACTCAAGCCTTTGTTGGCTTGAAAATGAAGGGACCCACATGATGAGAAATAGAGAGGCCTCTAAAGAGTTGCCCCCTGATGACAGTCTGCAAGAAAACATCCGACACTGTCATATACTGCAAGGAACTGAATTTGGCCAACAACCTGAACTCAAGTGGAAGTGGATTCTTCCCCAGAGCTTCTAGATAGGAGTCCGGCCCAGCCAACACCTGGACTTTGGCCCTATGAGATCCTAAGCTGAGAACCCAACCAAGCCCACAGGATCTGACCTATACGACTTGAAGATAATGGGTGTTGCTAAGCTTGTGATCACTTGTTATACAGCAGAAAAAACAAATACACTTCGTTTCATGAAAGAGCTCAACTGGAGAGAATATGGGAATTATTTCAAGAAAGGGCTATGCCAGCCCTCTTGCACAATGTTGGTGGGGAGAACACATTTCTCCACTCTTAATGTTTCTTTTTATGTAGAGGGAGGACCACTGGTATACAATCCCACCTTTCTCCACCTCCTGACATACTTAGGAAAGACATTGTCCCTCTTTGAGAGTGTGCCTGCTGGCTAGAACTTGGGTTCTGCTCTATTCCTCCACATTCCAAATTTTACAAGGGTAGGCCTGTCATGGTCCAGTGCTGCCAATGACCATGGATGGATGAATCATTAATTCTGGAATTTAGTAACATGGCCCAGAACTCAAGTGGAGGGGTATAATTAATGGGCTTCCTCCTCCTCCCCCGACATGCAGCTCTAGCGGAGCCTACATCATCTGCTCACCTCTGAGGACCTAGAAGCAAGCTATACAGGTAGACTGACTTGAAAAAACTGCTACCTGCACTTAAGGAGCCCTATAAGTGAGGCTTCCTCTAATTCTTAGCAGAAGGATATTGTTCTTTAACTTTGTTCAGTAATGGCTGTTATGGGCTGAATTGTTTCCCCTTGCCTACTCCCCCAAAATTTATATGCTGAAGTCCTAACCCTTAGAACCTCAGAAAGTGACTGTATTTAGAGGAAGAGGGTCTTTAAAGAGGTAATTAAGTTTAAGTAAGGTCATTATGGTAGACCCTAATCCAATAGGACTAGAGTCCTTCTGAGAAGAGATTCATTAAAAAAAAAAAAAGAGAGAGAGAGAGAGATTCACACACACAGAGGGAAGACACAGGGAGAACATGGCTATCTATGAGCCAAGAGAGGTCCCAAAAGAAACCAAGCTTGCTGACACCTTGATCTTGGATTTCTAACCTCCAGAACTGAGAAAATAAATTTCTGTTGTTTCAGCCACCCAGTCTGTGGCACTTTGTTATGGCGGCCCTAGCAAACTAATACTCTGACCTATTCATGAAGAAACTGCTGTCTTAAACCACTTGCCTCTATTTGAGAGAACCTAATATTCTGTTCTGATTCTTAAGGCTAAATAAAATAGTGAACAGTTAAAGAAAAACTAACGGCCCATCTAAGGGGACTCAGAAACCAGAGGAGAGAAGACCAAGCCAAGCCCCCTCTGAGTGTAATGGTTCCAACTGAAGTAAAATTGCTTGAGGGCTGTTTAAAAAAAGGCTGTAAGAGCTCAAACTTCCTCATCGCCAATCTTCTAACTCTTCCTTCCAAGTCCCTAACCATCCAGCCAAACCATTAGCAACTGCCCATGTATTAGTATAAGTCTGGCCAACTTTCATGCCAAATATAGTGAACCACCAAATGCACTGCTCAAAGTTTATCCACTGTGAGGATGTTTCTTCACTACTGTCCTTCAAATTCACCCAAGTGGGGTTGTGGTGCTCCAGCTATCCACTGTCATGTCATACCAGCGTATCAGATAGACTCATCTATGAACAGACTACAGTTTTTTCTTCCTCAGTCAGCTGGGCAAAAGGGACACCCCAGGAAGTCACAGACATTGACTGAGAAAAAACAATGCAACAGGAGTCACCTGCTTATGTAAATGGCTTGTACCCCTAGACCTTCCCAAGCCTGATCTCTTTATAAGTGATGGTAGACTGCTGCTGTGCATGCCCAACCTTATGGTTGGGTTGCTCAGACAACATCCCATGTATGATGAGAAGCTCAGGTTGCATGGTCACCCAATGTCATTTGTTTAGGTGTTCAGTCCCTACCAAGTTCCAATAGCAAGCCACAGCTGTTTCTAAAAAGTAGAATGGTTGACTATAGAAAAAGGGACTACATTTATCAAAAATCCTGTAAGTCTGTGCTTTGATTCTGCTGTCAGTGCTTGCTAGAGGTTCTGTATGGCACCCATTTGTCATGGGCACTTTGGGTATCACCGGCTCTGCTGGATCATAAGTACCAAGTGGTGGGGCAGCATGTATTGCGGCCTGAACTTGCTGCAGAGCTTTTTCTTGCTCCAATCCCTGTTCATAACTGGCATCGCACAGATGACTCTCTTCATGAGATATGGTGCCTCCAAATAGGCCTACCAAGCATTGGGCCTCTCTTGAGGGGAGTAGGTTGTACAAGGCACAGCCTATCTTTCACCTTGGAGGGAATATCTTTACACACTCTACATCACTGATCCCCAGAAACTTCACAGAAGTGGCACCCTCTACTGACAAAAGATCCTCTGAATCTTTTCTGGGGTTCATCTCCCACTGTCTGGTTTGTAAATGTCTTATGAAGGCAGTTAAAGTACTCGTTACTCTCTGCTCATCAGGTCCGATAATGTCAATATAGTGGACTAGTGTGATGTTCTGTGGAATGTTAAGATGATCAAGGTCTCTGCAGACTATATCATGACAGAGCAGAATTCACAAAACAGGTCAAGAGCTGCCTACCAAATAGCAGGGGAAAGATACCAAATCCGAGACAACTGCAATTGGAATCAGTACCTGATTAAGTTCATGATGGTCCACTGTCATTCTCCACCTGACTTCTGCACAGGGAAAACTGGCAGGTTAAATAGATATGTGGTCTCACTACCCCTGCTTCTTTCAGTTCTTTGATGGCGGCAAGAATCTCTGCTTCTCCCAGGGATGTGGCATGTTTACTGGTTTGCTGTCTTTGTAAGGAGGGGGAAGTTCTAGGGGATTTCACTTAGCACTTCCTACCATACTGGCCCCCAGTATACGGGTCAAAGAGCAAAGTGCATTCTGCCACTATGTCAGTTTTCAATTTATTGCCTCTCGGGTCCAAATACACCCTCCTGTATCTGCTCTGAGGTAACGCTGCATTTCTCCTTACACTGAGCATTATGTTAAGCTTTGTCAGTAGAGGGCACTGAAGGGACACTAAAGAGGAAGGGGACCTCTTCCTGGTTCTGGTCTTCTTAAGGTTTTTTCATCTTACTGAACAGTTTTGCAACAGCACATGTATGTGGGCACACCCAGTGGTTCCCTGCCTAGATGTGATCCAGAGTGTGATCCAGGAGTCCTTTGGGGAGCTCACAGCCCCCAGCTTGCAACTACCTTGCTGCCTCCTATCTACCCTCATGTGGACAACACAAACCCCAGACCACAGACTGCCTTTGCAATGAGTAGGCTCCTCTTGACACTTGGGACTCCTTTTGCACTTTCATCCACTTGTCTTGACCCTCACGCAGCTTTCTCTAGCACTGAGCTTCTGCAGAGCAAGCTTTCTCCAGCACTTGACTTCAGCACCAGTTTGTTTTTCACCCACACTGTGCTCTGACAGAGCGCACTTTCTCTAACGTTGACAGCACTTGATTCCTGTATTGGTGCAGCTTTCCCCAGCACTGGGCTATTGCTGAGTATGCATGCTCCAGCATCTGACTCCTGTAATGGCATGACTTTGTACAGTGCCTGATCTCTGTACCAGCAAAGCTCTCTCCAGCACGGGGCTCCTGAGGAGTACGCTTCCTGCAGTCTTGGTTCCAGCAGTGCTGATTAGCAGCTTCACCTAACACCCCAGAAGGCCAATTTCTAGGAAGTTTCATTGGTGAGGCAGTCAGTGACTTTCTCTGCCCTTTCATATGAAGTCTGGAGCTCAAGCCTGGTGGGAAAGCACTCATCCTTGTGCACTCTATCTCAGCCCTAGGGATAGTAGCTGATCTTAGTATCTGCTACTTCTGTATTCTTTAGAATTGTCTTTAGCTCTCATTAGCCAATTCCTTATTATCCCAACCCCCTATTAATAATTTTTTATGTTAAACTTTTCTATTGTGGCTTCAGTCTCCTGATTGGACCTTGATTGATATGATAATTGGCACTGGGAGTGTTCTCAGGAGAAACCTCTACAAAGATAGGATTTTGCAATTAACTTGGTCATACCCTTAGGCTTGAGCACAGTGCAGAGCTCCTTGACAATGAGAAATGGGATGCTAGTAATCCATAGCATGCAATGGCATCACAGTTAATAAAGCTGTCACCTGTGGTTGATTGTGAGGAAAGGCCAACTGAAGTACCTGCCTTGGAAACCCAAATGGCTGCTGCCCTTGACTGCTATGGCAGTAGTAATGACTAAGGGCTATGTTGTAGCATGGATTCTTTTCAGTGTACTTGAGTGATTAGAGGGAAAATGACAAGCTCAGGTCTATTAACTCTTAGCACAAGCCACAATCTGAGAACCAAATGCTTACAAGACAGTTCTAAAACAGTCTCTTCAGTAGTCACAGAGCTGATATTGCTAAAAGTCAAACACAAAATTTAATTCTGTAGGTTGCTGGTTTATAATGACAATTGAATTCACAGTCTTATCAAATCTGTCATGGTAAAACCAGGACATTGAGCAGGAAAAAATGAATCCAGAAATTTGAAATGGTACATCTTGGCTGGACCCAGATGAAACAAACAATATTGAACTTCCAAGTCATTCTGAGTCTCCCTTGCCAGTGCAAGTAGCTTGCCCTCCTGTGTCTGAGGGAGACTAGCTTTCCTTTGCAATACCTTCACCTAGGGAAAATGCCTTGAAAGGGGATACTCATTCAAAATCTACAACTACCCTATTGCCACCAGGCCTTTAGGGTCAAATTTCAGCATATTCCAGGGGGACAGGTACAGATTATGATCCAGGAAGAAAGAGCTTACAAACAAAAAGAATAGCAATACTTTGCTAGTATGTTGGCCGATACCTGGGGAAGTGTGTGAGAATGGATACTAAGGGTATTAGACTAATGAGAATAGAATATAACACTAGATAGGGCTAAATTCACTGATATGGGCGCATTTACTAGAAATTCCGGACTTAATGTGCTAGCTTGTGCACCTGAAGGTGGCTCTAAGAAGTTTCTTGGTTGACTGAAATTTGGACTTGATAGTAGTCTATAGTTAGTGAAGTTGAGTTGCCAGAGTTTTCCTGACATCATAGTAGAGTGAATCCAAAGGCTTAGTGTGATAGACTGCATTTGTCATGAGCAACCTGTCTACCGTGTTGTGATAGGATCCAGAAGACACTTCCTTTGCTTAAGGCTTTAAAAGAAGCACCTCTATCCTTCAAAAGCTCTCTGGTTACTCTTCTTTGTAGGCCAGGAATGGCTGTAGCGGATACTACCACTCATATGGGCTCCCTAATCCCTGTGAACTTGGTCTGATGGGATCCAGACAAAGGTGGACACATCAACTGTAGAGGTCAGCTGGGACAAGACAATCTGATTTCTTGGCTTGCAGGGACCTTTGGCAATGCGTAATTGACGATCAGTATCCTTAGGAATGAAATAGATGGGCGATATACTGCTGCAGTATTGATTGAGTTATTTCCTTCTTGATCTCGTAGCTAGTCATTCCAGTCATTATTGAAAATAGGGTATTGAAGTCTCAAAATATTGTTTGTCTTTTTTCCTCTTCAATTCTGTTGTTTCATGTATTTTGGGGCTCTGCTGTTAGGTACATATACATTTATAATTATATCTTCTTGATGGATCAGATAAACAGAATTTAAATAATTATATATGTTTCATTTTTTCAACACTTTGAATATTTCACCCCAGTGTCTTCTGGCCTCCATAGTTTCTGATAAGAAGTTAGCTATTAATCTTGAGGATCCCTTATACATGATGCTTTGCTTTTTCTCCTGAAGTTTCAGTATTCTTTGCCTTTTTTCTTTTTTCGGTTTTCTTTTCACCCTTAAAGGTACATTGCTGAGAAATCCAAATTGTAAAATCCCTTACCTTCTCTTTGTCTTTTGACCATTTGACTATGATGTGTCTAGATGTATATCTCTTTCAGTTTATCCTATGTTGAGCTTCTTGGATGTGTAGATTAATTTTTAAAGTCAAATTTGGGAAGTTTTGTACATTTTTTCAAATATTCTTTCTTCTCTTCCCTGAAACTCTCACTATGTCTATGTTAGTACACTTGATGGTGTCCCACGGTCTCTGGGGCACTATTCATTTTTCTTCATTCTTTTTTTCTTTCTGTTCCTCAGACTAAATTATCTCAATTTACCAGTCTTCAAGTTTGCTGAGTCTTTCTTCTGCCAGGTAAAATATGTTATTGGATCTCATTAGTCAATCTTTAGTTATTGTACTTTTGTATTTTTTAATTCCAGAATTTCTATTTGGTATATGTATTTGGTATTATATGTTTTTAAAAAATAAAAAATATATTAAACTACATATTAAAATACAAATTTATATATTTTAATTTTATATAAAATGTCTATCTTCCTATTAATCTTCTTTATTTGGTGAGACATCGTTCCCATGCTTTCTTTCAATTCTTTAGACATGTTTTTAGTTCTTTGAAAATATTCATAATAGCTGACTTAAAGGCTTTCTGATGGACTGTTTCTTTTGACTTTTTTTTCTTTTGTATGGACCATACTTTCCTGTTTGTGTGTTTCGTATTTTTTTGTTGTTGTTGAAAATTACATCTTAAACATTATGCAATTCTGAAAATCAAATTTCACACCTCCAAGGTTTTATTGTTGTTGTTGCTATTTTTTGTTTAGTGACTTCCCTAGACTAATTCTGTAAGGACTGTATTCTTTGTCTGTGCAGTCACTGAAGTCTTTGCTCGATTAGTTTGCTTAGTAGTCAACTAATAATTGGACAAAGATGTCCTTAAATGCCTTCGACCAATAAGTTTCCTAGCCTTTTCTGAGGGGCTGTGTGTGTGTGTGCAACACTGCTTTAATCTTCACTTTCTGCTTGTACAGAGCCTCAAGGTCAGCTAGAGGTGAGAGCTTTTGGTCTTCTCAGGTCTTTCCTAGGTAAGCGCACAGCCCTACATATGCCTGTGACCTAGAAATTCCTAAGACTATGTCAGAGCTTTTCAAAGCCATCTATGAACATCTCATTCCCTAGTTTTTCCTTATAAGATTTTTTGTCAGCTTCTTGTTACCCCAATAGGTATGCCACTTTAGGCAGCTGTAATTCTCAACAATTGCCAGTGATTATTTTCAACTAGGGAATGTTTCACATCCCTAAAGATATGGCTGTTAGCACAGGGAGAGTTCTGAGTCAGGTCAAATAAAGACGAACCTTGAGAACAGAGCTTTTTAGAGAGTTAACGAACAGGTCAAACAGTGACACTTCTTTGGGGATGGGGCGCTTGGAGAACTTCAAACATGTTCTTCCCTCCTCCAGAGGCTGCTAAGCCACTGTTTCTCGCAGCTCCTTTAGTTCTGAGGCTTCTAGTTTTCAAGGTTTCTGTGGACCTGGCAAGAGGATATTGGGACTAGGGCAAGTTAAGACTTCACAAAGTTCCCGCTCTCACTAGGATACAGCTGTTTTTCTTGAATAAATGCTCCTTGGATTGTAGCTAGCCTTTGGTTAATTTCTGGAGTTCTGAAAAAGCTGATTTTGACAATTTTTGCCAGAGTTCCTGCTGCTTTTATAGAGGAATGACTTTTTGGAGGTCTTTACTCCACCATTCTCTCCTGCTTGACCTACACAATAGGTAGAAACCCTAGATCTGGTAGCCAAAATTCTGACTTAAGTTGCCACAGTAGAGAGTCACAGTCTCTCACAGTCACTCACAGACCCAGGGCCTGCTAACTGAAGGTGAAACTGTGTCTCTTTGAGGAAGGACTCTGTACCATTGCTGCACGTGATCTTCATAAATCCTTCTCCAGGCCTTCCCCAAAAGGACCTATGGCCATTTACTAGAGTGTCTGTGCACTGGGGCAAAGGAAATATACAGATCTCTCCAGGACTATTAGCTGTTGGCTCAAAATGAACACCTATTTCTGGGGACTCAAAATGCCACTTGGTCCACCAATCAAAGTAGAGGATTACAAAACTCAAAGATGGAATCTTAACTACAGGCCAATTCAGTAGGCCCAGGTCGCCCGCAGACTCATTCTATGGTTACTTCCTCAATGCTTGGATTTATCATTTGAACATACTTGGTAAGACATACTTGGAAGACATACTTGGTAATTGGCAACAGTCACTAATTAAAGATTCAAAGATACTGAAAGAAATTTTACAACACATCAAAAATATAAGGGAAAGGATATCATACCAATAAATGTATATTTGAAGGACAGATCTAGAAGATCGAACATGCAAATAATAAGAATCCCAAAAGAAAAGTAACAGATTGAGAGGGAAAATTGAGTCTGAAGATTAAAATGACTCATGTGAATAAAGATAAAGCATCTAGACATCCCTGATGAAACTCCTGAATTTCAGAAATAGGAAAAAAAAACAAAAACAAAAAAACAACTTACAAGCTTCTGAACAGAAAGACTAGGTTACTTGTAAAGGAACAGGAATCAGATTAGTTTAAAACCACCCTTCTGCAATACTGTAAGCTAGTAGACAGTAGAATACAGACTAAGAGAAAAGGAATATATCCCAAGATCAGCCACCATGTCACTTCCCAACCAGGGCAGAAGTAAGACATCTGGCATACAAGATTGAGTTCCTATATCATGTACATGCTCTTTTTGAGGGAAGTGCTCAAGAAATTCTCTCAGTAATGATTAAGAGAGCTCACAGTAATAAAAGATGAAGAAGTGAGGTAGCAGAAGTGAGCAATGAGCAATGAATCCTGCAATATATATAGCTCAGTTTAAATGGCAGAGGATAGACTGGGGATTTGTCCTTTAAGTATTAACTAAGGACTCTTGCAGAGTGATTAACTTTAATGTAAAACCCAATAATACACTAGAACACAAAATTGTAAGCTGTCTTAGTAAAACTCAGGAGTGAGGAGAACAGAGAAGTTAAAAGCATTCTAAAGGTATCATCTTTCAGGAGGTTATGGAAGAGTGAGAAAGTAAAACATTTTAGTGAAGGAGTAGGATTATTACCATTTATTGATACAACAATTTAAGAATTATGATTGTCAGGAAAGAGATAAACACTATCAATTTATCACTGGACAGGGAGAGGTAACAGAAACTTGACCAAGCCCACAAAAGCTAAAAACAACAACAGCAGCAATAACAACAAAAAAAACACAAGCAGGAAAACATTAATGAAAAATAGTAAGTGAAAAAAGTATATTGGTTATTGCAATAAATATAAACAGGCTGAATTAATCTATCATAAGACAGATCATGTCAGACTAAATTACTTTTAAAATCTAGCTATAAGCAATTTATAGGAAGCACACATAAGGTAAAGTGACAAAAATGTTTCAAATAAACAGATGGACAAAAAAATATCTCATGCAAATACAAATAAAAAACATGAATTGAGGGGGACAGGTTTTGCCAAGATTCTGACAATGAGGGTGATTATGAGGGTATTTTGTTTAATAATATGTTAAGCTGTATATTTTTCTATGAATGTTTATACATGTAGATGACATTCATAACTGTGGTAGGTAGAATAATGGCCTTTGCTCCAATGTCAAAATGTTCACACTCTAATCTCCAGAACTGTTAGACAGGACAAGGGTCAAGGCCTGGGAGGTTCTTACTAAAAACCGCTATTTTTGCTAAATGTTAAAATGTAGCACAGCACTTTATGTAGAGGCAACTGTAACCAGATGAGCTTGATGTGAACCTAACCAGATACAAAGAAGAAATCGACATGTAATTAACCAAATAGTGTATGTATGAAATGGTTAAGCCTCCCTTAGGAGAGACAGAACTGTGGATATGAATCCCTTCTCCTTTACTTGCTGCAAGTAAATAAAACTAACAACCACAACCACCTTGTTCTTGAACACTCCAAGCTGCGAATCCCTTGAGTTGGGTAACAGAACTAGTGAATATGTTACTTCACATTATAGAAGGGACTTTGCAAATGTGATTAAGTTAAAGACCTTAAGATGGAGAGATTATTTTAGATTATCCAAGTGGTCCAGTGTAATCACAAGAAGTTCTTAAAACTGGAGAACATTTTCTGGTTATGGTCAGAGGGAGATGCGGCTGTGGAAGAATGATCAGAGAGATGGACATTGCTGCTCTCAGGTTAGAGAAGGGGGAACATGAACCAAGAAATCTGGAGAGCTTCTGAAAGCTAGGAAATGCAAGAAAATGGATTCTCCCCTAGAGCCTCAGAAGGAACACAGCTCTGCCCACATCTTGATTTTAGCCCAGTGAGACCCATGTCTTCTGACATACAGATAATAAATCTGTGCTGTTGTAAGCCACTAAATTTGTGGTAATTTGTTACAACAATAGAATACTAATACAACAACAAAATATTTTAAAAATTTGCCTTATAACCTCTGCTTCACCTTTCTTATCAGCTTCACTTTTAAACTAATCTAGTCTTATCACTGGCCATAGTTTTGTGAGTCAACAGTCATGGGAAGAAGAAAAGTGGAGAGAGCACTGAGCTTGAAGGAACCAAAGTTGTAGTTCTAGCTTTGTACAAACTTGCTGTACAGGGTCACTTGTGTGACCCTGAGCCTATTTTGTTCCCTCTCTGAGCCTAGAACTTTAATTTTTTTAATTGACAATTATAAACCGAATGAAATATTTAGCTAGGTATTATTCAGGGGTATAATCCTTCCCCAATCACAAAGTCTACTTATAAAAATTTTAAATATGGGTATTTACTTCTTTCTGTTCAACTTTTAAGCAACTGAGAATTTCAGATACAGTATATACAAATTTCAAGTCATTCCTTTCATGACTTTGGGACTTGGAGCTGTAAAATTAAAAAGGCAGCAAACATCCCATGGAAGATTATCCTTCCTGGAGGGCATCTTACCTGTCCCAAAATAACCCATGCAAATGAATCCTAAAACATTTCAAGATCATAAGGATATACAGAATACTCATTAATAGAGGAAGTCATTTTAAAGCATTTAAAATATCATTTATTGCCTATTCAATGACTATCAGTAAAAGGAAAAACATTTATAGGATTTTTCATAGATTTCTATATCCCATCTAGTTGCTTAGTGTTGATGGTGGAGCCTAACAGACACCTGGGACATTGTTTATGCCTTTGAGACCCATGGAAGTCAGGGGGTCCCTGGAATAACCTTATTCCTTAGAAGTGGCACATTCACTCCTAGCACAGTGATCCCACCAGACTCCTGACAGGCTCCTGTGGCTCCTGCCATTTCAGTTCACTTCTGGGTCTGGCTTTCAAACTTCTTAAAGAGATTAGATCTGATCAGCTGGGTATGCATGACCCAGTTAGGCAGTATTTCCAGGTTCAAACACCTCAGAGGCCATCAGGCCAGCCTATGGGAGTCCACTGGCTTTCTGGGCAGGACAATTATTGTGTGGGATACCTGGGAAATTGCAGGATGATCAACATTCCCTAGCCCTACTAACTGCATGCCTGTAGCATCCTCAGAAATTGTGACAATCAAATTTGCTCTGTGCCTGTCTAAATACTCAGGCCTAGTACTGACCTCTGAATCACTGCAATGGAAAATTGGGTTCAGATACCAATCCCTGTATTGATCACGGACTTGAGAGGAGGAAAGTAGGGTGTTATGACATTTGTTCCTTTATTCAGAAAGGGCTGGCAGATGTGGCTGCCACTTGAATTAGGGGGACACCTCTCTAGTACAAGGTCTTGAATTCTTAAACTGGAATTCCTCCTAACATGGGAGTTTTGAGGTATGTAATCAGTTAAGTTGGAGAAAGAGTACCATACAAGCAGAGGCATATTGTGAGGGAAGGGAACTGATTTTTATTATAAAAGCAGTATATGTGCATTGTAGAAAGAAACACAGATAAGCAAAAATAACTATATTCTCATTACCTAGGAATTCCTATCACTAACACCTTGAATTAGACTTTGCCATCTTTTCTAAGAGCTCAGCATGGGCCCAGCCTGGAACAGAATCTCTGTGACTGTTGAGGAATGAACAGATGTGATTCCTCACCTCTAAATCAGGAGGTAGGATGAGGCAACCTCTAAGAAAACTTCAGAGGAGTAGGGCAGTAGATAAAAGCATGACCTCTAGTGTATGCGTGCATGTGTATGCACTATGTAATACGCACATATACACAGCCTTTAGCCCAGGGCCTGGTGTGTTGTGAAGACCCAGTAATTGGCAGCCATTGTTGCCATCATGTCCTTGTTCCCCATGTAGGCTCGAGGATCCCCATCTACTTTTCCCCAAACTCTAAGCCCTTCAGCCCAGTTGCTGCTCTAGAAGCCTAGGCAGGAAAGGTCTCATTAGAGCAGATCATGTGGCCCCGCCCCCCCCAAAACAATGAGATTCTTTTCTTTATAAGAGTACCTTCTTCACAGTCGTCTTTAATTTTGAAATTGAAATTAAAAAGCCTACCTTCATTGGAAAATTGAGGGGGGAAAAAGAGATTTTGCATATGAAAAAATGAAGCCAGAGATGATACTTGCTTGGGTACCACAGCCAGTCATCATCTCCCAGGAACTCACTGATGTGGCTCTCAACTCTGGAAGGCCACTAAGCAGTTAACAGAGCAGGGGACTCAGGCATGGGCATCCGGATTCCAATTACTGTTCCATTCACTAGCTGTGTGATCCTGAGAAAGTCACTCCACCTTCCTAAACCTCAGTTTACTTGTCTGTAAAATGGGGATGATTCCTTGCTGGGTTGTAGCAAAGAACAGAGGAACTGTAAATATACTTAGCCCAATGTGGACACATAGCAGTAACTCAAGGTGGCAGTTCTGGGTCAGGGGAACAGCTGTTCGTTAATTCATGCCCAGAGAGGCAGGAGTTGGAGAGAGAAAAGTGTCCTGAGCAGGAGATCCAGGTCATAGGGTGCTCAGACTCCTCTTTGGGAAGGAGAGTTCTCAATTCTGCTTCCCAAGTAGCTAAAAATAGCTCCAGGAGGGTGCCAATGTATAAGAATGCTACCATCTGCAGTAAATGCTGAAAGAAATTATCCACATCTGAACGCTTGTGTTTGAGTACACACTCTGAAATCAGACTATGTGGATTCAAATCTGCTTCTACTGTCTGCTAACTGTGGGAACTTGGACAAATGACCTAACTTCTCTATGGCCCCATTTTCTTGGACATAAAATAGAACTTACCTCATAGTTGTTGAAATGGTTTTGTGAAATCATGCATGTAGAGCTCTTAGAATATCATCTGGCTCAATATTAGCTATTTTGTTTTATGTAGTCCAAAATTACTCTTAGAGCAAGGTTGAAGTTAGGGCTGTGACTCTCTGTGGACCCTAACTGCCTCCTAAGGAAGACAGGTGTGGTTAACTTCAAGTTTAGGTTCAAGTTGAATTGCGTAGCTATGAAAGAAGAGGACTGAGTTAAATAATTGTTAACAGTATGGCAGGATTTGGTTGTTTTGTATGTCTTCTATATGCTACACTTTTTAAAGTTAAGGTTTAAAAATTAAGCTCTCTCTGCAATTGAGGAAAAGGAAACTAGTTTTGTTGGAAATGGGCTCTGATTTTAACGTGCTATTAAAACCCATAGGGAACGGATAAAAAGGGCTTGAGGGGAAAGGTGTTGACAGGAGATAGAAAAGTCCCCTGGCCTGGAAGGGGAAAGAGGAAGTACTGGTGCACGTGTGACTGTGCTCCAGGAAAGTAGCCAGTCCTGACAGCATGTGACTGCCTGATGTTCCAGGAAACATGGGACCCTATATACAAGGAGTCTCAGCCATCCTAGAGATTCGGGTGCCCCACATGTGGTTCAGCAGCGGTCCCCAAACTTTTTGGCACCAATGCTCCTATGAGAATCTAATGCCTGATAGTCTGAGGTAGAGCTGAGTTGACAATGCTAACACTGAGGAGTGGCTGCAAATACCTATGAAGATTTGCTTGATCGCCCTCCACTCACTTCCTGATGTGTGGCCCCGTTCCTAACAAGCCACGGACTGGTACCCATCATAGCCTGGGAGCTGGGGACCCCTGTGGTACAGGGCAGAAGCCATGGACTTTAGGGGATTACTATGGGCTTGGACAATGATGCCAACAGCAATCAAGATGAACTAGAGATTAGCTTCTCCCAAGAACCAATACCATGTACGAAAGCGCATTCACATGCACACACACACCCCCCAAAAAACCCAGGCAACACCTCCTGCATTCTAGTATGTCCTTAAGAGAGGAAGAAAGCCCCTTTCAGTGACTGAGATGGGATTTCTGTTTAGAGTCACAAATTACGTTAATTGAAATATTTGAATAGTTTGTACCTGAAACAACTAGCCTGGTGCCCACATTTTTGTCTAGTGGCTATAGCCTTCTCTCAAGCCTGCTAGCCCATTCCTTAGCCCCAGTTTTACTTCCAGGCTTTGGAATTAGACCTTAGGTTAAGTCTAGGTTCTATTACTAGCTGAGTAACCCTGGATGTTACTGTACTTTTCTGCATCTGTTTCTTCATCAGTAAAATGATACTCTTCCTCACAGGAGTTGTAGGAGACTGAAATGGAATAA
This sequence comes from Pteropus vampyrus, assembly GCF_000151845.1. Taxonomy (NCBI): domain Eukaryota; kingdom Metazoa; phylum Chordata; class Mammalia; order Chiroptera; family Pteropodidae; genus Pteropus; species Pteropus vampyrus. Next base: position 1,049,922 of record NW_011889128.1, on the reverse strand, counting down.
TAGGATGGTTTTCAAACTATGTCCTGGAGAACTTCAAATCAATCTAGTGTTTTCCAAACTTCATTCGCATCCCATCTTCCCAACCTTCGGGCATATTGCGCACCCACTTCTATTATTATATACTTAATCGTGTCTTTTAAAAATATCAACTCACTTTTCAATGGAAATGATTTATTGAAAAAGGAAATACCTTAAAAAACAAATATCTATCGCTTACCTTAGAATAGCAACAAAATCAAAACAATGCTATTCAACTTGAACTGCCTATGGTTACAGGCCAAAGCTCTGAGCTCAAAGACTGGATTTTGTTTTGTTTTGAACTTTTTTCTTTGTTTTTTTGAGACTGGGCTTTGTTTAAAAAAATGATCTTGTTCACAAAAACCCACACATGGCCTTATATGAAATGTCTAGAATAGGCAAATCTAGAGAGACAAAAAGTAGATTAGTGATAGTTCAGAGCTGGAGGTGGGAGGTTTGGATGGGGAGTGACTATTAAGTATGGTTTCTTTTGAGGGTGATGCAAATGTTCTAAAATTGACGGTGGTGACAGTTACACAACTCTGTGAATACACTAAGAGCCACTGAATCATACAATTTAAATGGGTGAACTGTATAGTGAGTTATATCTCAATAAAGCTGTTCCTAAAAAGAACGATGTTAAATATGATTCTTGCTACTTGAGGTAAATGAAGGAATGCAAAGACATCTAAACCAGAACCACTATTATTTAACTGAGCTAGGTTTGTGACACGTCCCACCCCAATCATCTCCCAGTGGTAAGCTTTTGCCCTTTTGTGAAAGGATTTAGTGGTAAGCACTCAATGTTAGCTAATATTCCCCAAAACAGATCTGCCTGACAAGTCAGACAAACCTGGGTTTACAGTCCTCCCTACTCAGCCACTGACCAGCACTGACTGGAGAAAATCGCCCTGAGTCCACTTTCTTACCTGTAAAATGTGGATAATAGCATCTGCTTCAGGAGTTTGCAATAAGGGTGAGAAGAGTTAAACAGGTACCGCTCATGACACATAGTTCTCTCTCAATGGTGGCTCTTATCAGAAATGTCCTTAGACTCCTGGAGCAGCCGCGCTACAACTCAAAGGATGTGGTTGTGAATTAGGCCTCTGCCTGGACTAGATAAGCTAGCAGGAAAGCATGCCTTAGCTATTCTGGGTCCCAGTTCCCTTGACTGTAAAATGGAGATACTGAGAATTCCAAGGTGCCAGTAATTTGAAGAAACCGACTGTCTTCAGTCAGCCCTGTGATACTCACGCCCAGAGGGGCTCAGAGGCTGCCCACCATCCAGACTGCTAGTCCGGAACTGGGGTGTGGGGGGCGGGGACTACGTCGGCAGGAGCCTCGCCGACATGCGCCTCACAGCCGCCGCGGCGCAGGCAGGGCCGTAGCCAGGCAGCGCCGTAGCCAGGCAGCTTCCGGCGCGCCGTCCCGCTGGGCTAACCGAGCGCTCCGGCCGACGCGCAGGTCACGCCAAAGAATGCAGCTCGGGAGCCTGCACTCCTTTGGCGAGAGGGCGTCCGGCGCCGGAAGTCCGCCCGCACCCTCTCTAGGACGCCCGCCCCCGGCCCTCGGTGCCCTTAACCCTTACCGCACCGCGGCGCGCCCTCCTCGCGCTGGGCGGTTTCCAGCGCGCTGCCCTCCTTTGTTTCCCGTAGCTTCACACAGGCTGTGAGGTGAGCTTGGCCCTTTGGTCTCATTCTACATACAGACAAGGCGACTGAAGTCACACAGCCACTGAATCCAATCAAGATGCCCCATCTGAGGCTGCTTTCATTTATCCCAAACGTCTCACAATATTTTAAAATAGGTACATTAAAATCTCAAGTTGGGTTATTAACAGATTACAAGACAGTTTAACTTTCTTTTCTTTGGCACTATATTTCCTAAGTTTCCTAGCGTGCCAGCGATGCTACCGGTGAGTCTAAAAATTAAAGGTTGGAAATATTACTTTACAAAAATTTAGTTTACATACAGCTGTTCAGGTGCAGGCTCTGCACCTGGTTCACGCTGTTCCTTACATGGTTCAAAGATGGATGACCGCAAAGGAGAGGAAAAGATTATTGGGTCCATGTTTCAGATGAGGCAATTCAGATCTAGACGAGGCAGTGATGTACCCAAGATCGCACAGTTGGTATACATCAGTTGAACCCGGGAAACCTCTATTCCTATACTGCGGCCTGACCCTTCTCTACACCACAGCTGCCTCCCAGAGCTGATTGGAGGTACAATGGAGGGGACCAGCAGAAAAGCCACTGCCAACTGAAAATCAATAGACAAATGTAAAAGAGTGAAAAGTAAGTTATTGTGCTCTGCCCTGTGTGGGGCCCTGGGTCACCAACTAGACACAGCGCTGCCTTCACAATGGTGCAGAGACCCAGACAACTTATGTGGAGATTCTGCCTGTCGCTGAGTATACCTGTTAAAAATATGCATCCTGAAACTGGGAAAACAACCACAGGATGGGTTTGAGGACCCACTGGACCCACTCTGAGATGAACCTGAGCTCAGGGAGGTTTTGGGACTCCTGGAGAACAGAGTTGAATGCTATAATAGGAATGTAACCAGAAAAAGAGTAGCATTTTGCCAGTAGAGGGAGAGAAGTGTGCTTGCTTTTGTTCTTTCATTTATCATTAACGAATAACTATTATTTAACAGGCACTATACTAGGCCCTAAGAGGACAGAGATGAACAAATGTGACCTTATTTGAGCAGAAGTGAGATATCAAGCAAAAGAGGAAGTACGGTGACTAACTGGGGACCTGACCTAGTCTGAGGGTCAGGGAACCTTCCTAAAGAAGTGAGATCTAAGCCAAGGCCTGACAGATAAGTAGGCATCAGCCAGGAATGAAGAGGAAGCAAAGGAATAGTTTCCCAAGCAAGGCACCAGCAAGTGCTAAGATGGGAACTAACTTGGCCAACTTGTGTGTTTGAAGTTCTGTATGTTTTATGTTCGCGAGCTCAGGAGAGGGACGAGAGAGATGGACAGGGTCCAAATTGAGCAGTGTCTTGTCTGCCATGATGAGTTTGGTGGGAGAACTGCATGGGCAAAGGCAAGTGTGAAAGGGAACCATGAGGCCAATGTGGTTGGAGGGCAGGAAGGGAGATGAGTCTACTGAAATAGTGAAGAGGCTGAAGAGGTGAACAGAGGCCTGCACCTGGAAAGCCTCGCTCGAATGTCTGGCTGCAGAGCTCAGACATTAGCCTGTAGGCCATGCAGATGAACATAAATGAGAAGAGTAAAACACTAAAGAATGGTGGGAATTGTGGCAGCTGGGGCACACACACTCCATCTCCAGGAGCAGCTAGTGCTCTACACCCCCTAGTGATTACCACACTTGGAGGCAGCCACAACGTTTCAGACCTTCTGCTTTGTCAAAGGTAGCTGGGAATCCAGACTTTTATATGAAATCACTTGATTTTAAATGTTGGCAGCATATTCAACACCATGTAAGCCAAGGAAATCATATCCATAGTCCAGTGGTGCTCAAACTTTGCATATTCGCATCATGTGTGGAACTTTTAAAAATCTCAATGCCCAAGTAAGTCACCTCCCAGACCAATGAAAATGGGGGTAGAAGCCAGGCATCAGAATTCCCCAGTGGTTCCAATGTGCAGCAAAGTTTGAGAATCACTGCTGTAGGCTGAGCACAGGCATACCTTGCTTTAATGCACTTCATAGGTGTTGCATTTTTTTACAAATGGAAGGCAAGACCCTCCACCCGCAGAACAATTAACACTCACTTTATTGTGATACTTGCTTTATTATAATGGTCTGGAACAGAACCTGCAATATCGCTGAGGTATGCCTGTATATCCTTTGGGTTTCCAGGCAATGGGATGGGGAGCCTTGGGAAGTTTTAGAGCAGGGGAGGAGCAGACCAGCTTAGAGTTTTAGGAAAATCAGTCCTTAGGAGAAATGGAGTATAGTCCGGGGTGAAGAAGGGGCAATGGTTGGATACTGCTAGGGTGACCAACCATCCCAGTTTGCCCAGAACTGAGGGGTTTCTCAGAACATGGAACTTAATGTACTGGCCAAAGCAAGATGCATGGTCACCCTAGATCCTGTCCCTGATATAGTCTTGTCTCCCCAGTTTTCTGGAGGATTGATGCCACAGACTCTACATTCTAGAAAAGTCCCTTGGAAAGGCCACCCATCTCACCCAGTGCTGAGCCACATGCTTGACAGGTTTGTGCAAGGAGCTAGAAACAGGGAGAGGACTTACACACATCTCTTGTCCACCTCACAGAGCAATCCTAGTCAAATCCAAGTCTATGGAATACAACCCAGCAACAGAAAGTCACGAACTGCTGACCCAAGAAACAGTATGGACAACTCTCAAAAACACTATGCTAAGTGAAAGAAAACAGATGCAAAAGAGTACATACTGTATAATTCCACGCATACGAAGTTCTACTGCAGGTTAACCTAATCGAAACCCAAATCAGAATAATGGTTGCCTCTGGGAAGCGGGGCTGGGAAGGGGCAACAGGAAACTTTCAGGGAGGGTAGCGATGTATTTGATAAGGGCTTATGCACATGTATGCAGTTGTTGAAACTCACCCACTCATAGTAGACACCTCTGCATTTCACTGTATGGATATTTTGCCTCAAGAGAAAATAAAAACAAACATAAATAAATAATGAATTCTAGTCAATATTGTGGATACCGAAGTGTTTAGAGAGAAGTATACCATTGTCTGCAACTTATTCTGAAATGTATCAAGAAAATAAGATAGACTGATGGATGGATGTGGATATGTGATAAAGCAAATACAGCAAAATGTTATAGAATCCAGGTGGTGAGTATAATTCTTCAAACTTAGCTGTATGTTTAAAACTTTTTATAATAAAGTATTTGGGGGAAAAAAAAAAACTAAGTCTGATCATGTCACTCTTCTGCTCAGACCCCTTCAATAGCTCTTCTTCTCCCCTAGAATAAAAGCCAAAGTCCTCACAATGGCCTCCATGCAGGTCAATGACCATATATTCTGGTTATCCAGGTTTCACCTGTTATCTGGGCATAATTATAAAGACATCATTCTCTTTTATTCTCCAAGTTTGAATGACAGGTTATGTGCCTGCCTTGCCTGTGAGGCCCTTCCTGACCTGACCTCATCTCTCGCTGTACTCCCTTCCACCCTCCCTCTGCTCCAGCCTCCAGGCATGCTCCCCCTCAGGGCCTTTGCACTGGCTGTTCTCTCTGCTGGGAATGCTCTTCCCACAGATATGCATGGCTCTCTCCCTTACCTTCTTTAAGCTTTTCTTCAAATGTCTCTCAGTAAGCCTCCCCTGATCTCCCTATTTAAAATCACAATCCACTCTTTCCCCCATCTTCCTTTTTTTTTTTTAAGGTTATATTTTTAAAGTAGCTATAAGTTTTTTAAAAGTAGTTATAACTTCCTACATATGATATAATTTACCAAAAGTAAGATCTACGAAGGCAGGGATTTTTTCTATCTTGTTTATACTGTATCCCTAGAAAAGCGAGCAGCAAAGAGCTCACAATAAATACATGTTGTTATGAATAAAGAAATTCCCCTGCCCTTGTGTAACTCAAAGTCCGGTGCTGAAGCAAACACAGACCCTCACAAGGCAATACCCAGCACTCCACAAAATGGCAAAGGATGGGGCAGGGGGCAGGAAAGGAGAGAAGACCCCATCAGGAAGCAGAGGTCTGAAAAACAAGAAGGCATCTGCCAGATGAAGAGGAGATGAGAGTGCCTTGTATGGGTTAGTAGTAGAGTATTATGGCCTAGAATTCAGGCTTTGGATTTGAATCTCAGTATCTCGTTCATTCACTGTGTTACCTTGAACAAGTGACTTAACCTCCCAGCAGAGCAAACTGAATGAGCAATGCCCTAGAGGTGAGAAACAGTGGAGTGCATTTGGGAGGGGTTATAAGCAGTTCAGAGAGTAGCTGTGCAGGGGTGGGTGGAAGTGGCAGAGTGTGGGCTCCAGTCTTGCAGGTAATAAGAACTAAAGGGTTCTAACCCAGGGCAGCATCATGGGCAGATTTAGGTTTCTGAGACTGCCCAGCTGCTGGGTAGAGAATGGACTGGGGATGAGCAAGAACGAAACAGGGAAACCCACAGGGAGGCACCCAGAAAACAGTGCAGCCCTAGAGAAATGAGGCAGAGGGGAGGGTTATTTAGGACAGAGACTTAACAGGACATGATGGTACATGTGACGTTGACTGACTTTGGGGTGCTCCCATCTTGACCAACTCCTAGGATTGTGGGGCCATTTTGGGTATAGGGGATAGTGGGGAAAAGTTAGGAGAAAGATGAGGCTGAGGGTCTGTGGGATATCACAGTGGAGATGTGAAGGCATTTGGCTCTTTGAGTCTGGAGGCAGGGCTTGGAGGCAGAGACTTGGGAACCATTCATTCAAGGAGTCAATGGGACCCGTCAGGGAGCGTGTTCATGAAGAGAAGAGCTAAGCCAGGGCAAGAGATATTCAAGGGATCAGGAAGAGGAGAGAGTGACAGAGTGGAAGAGAATGGGGTAGCAGTGGGGGCCAGGGCCCTAGAGCCAGGGGTGGAAGAATTTCCAAAAAGAGAGTTTGGACATTGGGAGTGGGTGGGAATGGGCATGGCAAAGTGATGATCGGGGGTGGGGTTATGGAAAAGGTAGCTTTTAAATCAGGTCATAAGTTGGGGGGAAGGGTGCACAGGCCTGGGCTAGGGGACAGATGCTGGGGCCTGGGACCAGGAGATGGACAGGAATAAAGGAAAACTCAAGCTTTAGCCTTTCAAGTCTACTCAGAAATGGACTCTTCCTCCCCAGTCTCACTGACAGGCAGTCTCTGGCCCACATTCTAGTAATCTCATCTGTAAAATGGGTAATAGGAAGAACAACTGCCACTTATTGAGCATTTACTATGTGCTAAGCCACTCACTCTCCATGGATTGCCTCATTTAATCCTCACAAAAGTCTCATTAGGCTGGTTACTATTATACTTATTTTACAGATGAGAAAACTGAGGCACAGCCAGATTAAGTCACCGGTTCAAGGTAACACAGTGAATGAGTGAGATGCTGAGATTCAAACCCAGAGACTGAATTCTAGGCCATAATACTCTACTACGAACCCATACAAGGCACTTTACAGTTTACAGAGCATTCTCATCACCTCATGGGATGGTTGAGGGGAATAATGAGATGACCTACACACCTAGAAAATGGCTGAAATTATTACAAGTAGTGAGGCTGAATAATAACCCTCCAAAAATGTTCACACCCTAATCCCCAGTACCTGGACTATGTTACTTGACATGGCAAACAAGATTTTGCAAATGTGACTAAATTAAGGATCTTGAGATGGGAAGATTATCACCCAGGTGGGCCCAATGTAATCACAAGGGTCCTTAAAAAAGGGAGGCAAGAGAGAGATGTTTGACGAAGGAAGCAGAGAGCGAGAGTTTAGAAGATGCTACTCTGCTAGTTTTGAAGATGGAAGGAGAAGCTACAAGCCAAGGAATGTATGTAGAGTGAAGAAACTGAAAAAGGCAGGGAAACAGATTCTCCCCTACAAGGCCTATGGAAGAAACCAGACCTTCAGACAACTTGATGTTAGCCCAGTGAGACTGATTTTGGACTTCTGACCTCCAGACAGAAAGATAATGAATTTGTGTCATTTTAAGCCACTAAATTTGCAGTATTTTATTTCAGCAGCAACAAAAAATGAATACATCACATCACTGCACATCTGGCTTCCCCAGCCAGCCCTGGCTCAACTATTACTACTGCAGCTGCTATCATGAAACACTCTTAAATTTTTCAATAGTTCTATAAAGTTCCAATTTGGTTCTCTTTGAACCTCAGTCTCTTCCTTTGTTAAAAATAAAAATAGGGCTAATATACCTGACCTTGACTCTCTTGTAAGCACAGTGAAGGTGCCTTACATTATTTGAAGGTTCCCACTGGGGCAGATTAGGCCTAGTTCTTGTCCCCATTGCTCAGATGAACAAACTAAGGCTCAGAGAGGGAAAATGACCCGAGTAAAGTCACAAAGCTAATAACACAGCCAGAATTTGAACCAGGACTTTTGACTTCAGATCTACCACACTGAGGTTCATGTTTCAGAGCCCAGCTCACATGCTAGCTCCTGAGAGAAGCCTTCCTAGATAGCCTCAGCCCATTCATTTATTCATTCATTCATCAGTTTCTATGACTGCTCTATATCCAGCATGGTGCTAGGCAAGGCTGAGAACCAAGTTCTACCCTCAGGAGCCCACAGGCTAGTGAACAAGACAGATATACAAACCAACAATCCCAAACAGCTTGATAAATGCCGAGACAAAGGAAAAGAAGCACTGGGGCTTGTGAGTGCCCCAAAGAGGGGAAACTGACAGTGCCTAGAGTCAGGGAAGGCTTCCTGGAGAAGGTGGTGACTGAGCTGGGGACAAGTAAGTCTCAACCAGAAGAATGGGTAGGGCTTCCAGTAGAGGGATGGCTAAGCAGAGGTAGGGAGGCACGGTGCTTTAGCTTTCTGAGAGCGGGAAAGCAGTCAAGTCATCCCAGGCCCGAGAGTGTCTCTGGGCCTCTGTTTTCCTAGGTATGAATAGGAATCATGGGCCTAGAGCTTTGGTAATTGCTGGGTGCAGGGGAGGGCTGAGCAGGAAAAAGAGGGGTCCTGGGATTCCCAGAGAAGGAGGCTAAAGGTCAGGAAGGGTCAAAGGTAAGAACAGGGCAAAGTGGAGGGAGTGTTGGGGAGGCAGGGTCCTGGCTCAAGCCCCTATTCCATGTCTGACTCATGGTGTGACTACAGGAAGGTCTTCTTACAGCTTCGGTGACATCATCTGAGAAATGGAGTATGAGACAAAACTGTCTCCAAAGACCCTCCCAAGCCCTGACGGGGAAATGACATGACACAAAATTACAAAAGGGTCTTTATTTGTAAAAAGTTAAAGGGGCCCTTGGGGCAACAGGACAGGCAGGCCGGCTTCTCAGGGGTCGGGGACATTTGGGCAGATGCGCTTGAGTGGGGGGGCGCCCTCCGAGTCCTCTGTGTCACCCTGGGCTGTCTCGGGGACAGGTGGCACTGGCTCAAAGACTGGGTAAGCTTCAGGGGCCTGGAGAGGAAGGGCGGACAGGCATGAGCTCCACCCAAGCCCACGAGTGCAGCCTCCTAACCTCTGCCTTCTCCAAAGCCTTCACTCCACTCCCCTCCCGGACCCAGGAGTCTAGATCAGAGCCAGGAACCCAGAATGCAGATTAAGTAGGGCACCAGAAACAATACACTGTTTGGGGGAAAGAAGTTGACATTTGGTATTTCTGGGAAATGCATCAAGGTAGTCCTTGTGGGAAAAGTCAGAAGTCTGTGGGGGACTTTCTTAAGCTAATTGTATACTTTAGGATTTAAAAAAATAATACTTGGAGGAGCATCATGATCTTTTCAGGCTTTTAATGGTCTTAAATCAGTCCCGTTCCAGACCACAGGACGTTGTTTCTAAAACACCCTTTTTTTTCAGTTCCAAGAACCCAGCTCTAAGCTTTAGCTGTGTCTGTGGTCTATGTTTCCCACCTGGACTTCAGGAGTGCAGCCCCCAAGCCTTTGGCTGCCTCAGAGCCCCCATTCCCTCCAAGACCCGAGTCCAGCCTTCTGGCCTCTCTCACCTCAGCCTCCAGCAATTCTGGAACAGGCTCCTCCTTGGTCAGCATTGGGGGTTCATCAGTGCCACCTGCAGTTATGCCCCCGGAATCTGGAACGTCAAGTTAACAGACATTCCCTGAGCAACTGCTCTGTGCCACAGCATAGACAGGGGGAAACAAACACCAGTCGCATAAGCCCCCAGGCTATGGGATCACCAAGGAGGGAGCCGGGCACCTGGCTGCAACCCAGGAAGAAGACACAGGGAGGACCTTTAGGTAGGATCTCGATGGGCGAGTAGGATTTGACCAGGTAGACAAATGCGGAGGTGGAGCACATTTTAGGCAAAGGGAACATATGCTTAGCAAGCACAGATTCTGGGATTGGACTGTCTGGGTTCAAATCCTGACCTTGAGCACGTACTTAATTTCTCTGGGCCTCAGTTTCCCCATCGTAAAATGTGGATAATTACAGTAGTTACCACATAAGACTATTGTGAAGATTAAGTGAGTTAATACAAGTAAAGCCCTTAGCACAGTGTCTGGCACATAGTGAGTACTCAATAAATGCGTTTTTGCTTTTATATTAGTAAAGGTACATAAGTATGCGGCACGATCTAGACACAGTCCATAGGCCCAAGTCATGGTGTTCCCAAAAGGAAACAATGAGTGCCAAGCTGAGGAACTGAAGGCCATAGGAAACCACTGAAAGCTTTGAGCAGGAAAATGACCCCATCAAACCTGTACTTTAGAAAAAGGTTGCTGTAGAAGCTGTGTGGAGGTGACAGGAGGAAAGGAGACTTATGAGGAGGCTGTAGCCAGGTGAGGGTGACAGATGACAGAGCATGGGGAGAGAGAGGGAGGGAGACAATGCTGGGAGGTGATACTAACCAGACAGGGGATTGACTATATGGAAGAGGAGCTGAGGAGGACTCACGCCCAAGACACTGGCTCACTGGCTGTTGGGCAACTTACCTCTCTGTGTTTCAGTTTCTCATCTATAAATGGTAATAATAACCCTCAGAGGATGTAGTGGGGTTTAAATGAGATAAAACATGTATAAAGTGCTAAGAAGAGTACTTGGTACACAGTAAGAGCTCAATAAGTGTTATTATCACTTATTATTAGTGACTCAGGATTATCACTGTTATTCATTCCTCAACAAATATTTATTGAGCACCTACTATGTGTCCCATGGTGCTCTGAAGATACAGTAGTGAACAAGATCACTATAAGCCCAATATTCAGGAAGCTGACATGAGGTGGGAGAAGGGGAGAAAGACACTTAGGTAGTAAAAAATTAAATTTCCATGAAAATCCCTGACAGTGATAAGTTATCTACAGGTCCGAATAAGTCAAAGAAAGAAGTCACGAGAGGTAGGGCAGTGACCTTCCACAGGAGTCAGGAAGGCCTCCTGAGGCAGTAATACAGGAAGAAGCGGGGCTCCGGGTCTCGGCCCGCATGGTCCGGCCAGCCATGGTGGTGGGCTGGGGCTGGGGCTGGGGCTGGCGCTGAAGCCGAGCCCGCGGCTGGGCCGCTTCCGGTCCGGCGGGCTCAGGCTCTGCGCCAGGGCTGGGCGCCGACTCTTTCCGCCTGCGGTCCCTCCGGGAGTTGGCCGCGCCCTCCTTCGCTCCCCAACGCCTCAGCAAATCCCCGCCCCGCTTACAGTAATACAGTAAAGAGGTAAGCTGATGGCTTCAACTTTGGAGAAGACAAGACTCAGAGGGGAGGGCTCCTGGGAGGCACCTGGTCCTACCTCTCTCCTCACCCAGCCTTGGAGGCTGAGCTTCCTCTGGGACCCCTTCTGGTGGTCCAGCAGGTGACGTAGGGCGGCTGGGCTGGGGGGTGCCGCTAGGGCTGGGCTCAGTACCCTTCTGCAGAGAGCCTTCCGAATGGAAACTCTGGTTACTGTTCTCATCTGTGGGAACAAAAGTCGAGAGGATTGGGTCTGAAGCCCTCAGTACCCTCCCTCAATCCCACAGACTCCCACTCCCTTAGTCTCAGGATCTCTACATACCATTGAGATCCAACAGGATGAGAGGGCCACCCCCTCGGGGACTGGCACCCCTACCCCGCCGCTCCCGGCCTCGGGATCTCTCTGTCCCGCCACCTGCCCTCCGTCGCTCCTGGGGGTTAGAGGGATAAGGGTCAGAGCCAGCTTTCTACTTACCACTTGCAAAGCCCCAACTCTACAAACAAGTAAACTGAGGGACAGAGAAGCAAAAGTCCCTGCATGAGGGGACACAGGTGGTGCACACTGGGTTAGGTCTTGAACTTCAGGTTCTGGAGCAGGAAAATGCGAGAAGGGGAGGAGTTATCATACTTGTTAACACCTGTCTGGGCTGCTGCATTCGAGGTCGAAAGAGTGGGGACTGGAGGTGGACTCCTGCTCGGGAAGGAGGTTGCCTGCGGTTGCACAGATGCAGGGTCTGATGTGGGGGAGCTTGCTCACCTCCTCCTGGGGGTCCACCACTGGCACCCACTTGAAGATACGAAGGGAAGTGTCTCCCACAGTCACCCAGCGCTTCTCCCTGTGAGAGGGTGGGAGGACTGGGTCAGAGGGGCCTGAAGAGAAAGCCCCCCAGCAGCTGGACACATCTGGGGATACCTGCAGAGGTCTGGGTGGTGCACGAAGGAAGGGACAGTTTTATTAGTGGGGCATAGAGGAGAAAAGAGAGCCCTGCAGACCCCAGGGCATACAGAGGGGTGCCTCCAGTGAGAGAGTATGGCTTGGGGTCCTGGCTCTCAAACCCCTGGGATATACAGGGGGCTCAGGGCTATGGGCCTGGCTGGGGATCTGCACATACTTGCGGGAAGAGTGTCAAAGCTTTAGAGGGCGGAGCATAAATGGGGATGGTCTTCTCTGAGAGGGCATGGTTGAAGAACACGCTTTGGAGACCCCAGGGTATAGCCAGGAGATGGTGGACAGAGCCCTGTAGACCCAGGGTGAAGCTGGGGCGGGGGGGTGGGGCACGCCTAACACTTGAGGCTACTGCTGGCGAAAGGAAGGTAGACGCCTTTGAAGTGGCCCCGCCCTGTCCCGCCCCTGGCCCCGGGACCGCGCTCACCATCTCCGGACCTTCTCAATGGTCGCCATCACCTTCTTGATGTCATCCTTGGCCCGGCTCCGGGTCTCGGCCCGCACGGTCCGGCCGGCCATGCTGGCGGGGCTGGGGCTGAGGCCGAGCCCGCGGCTGGGCCGCCTCTGGTCCGGCGGGCTCAGGCTCGGGGCCAGGCCTGGGCGCCGCTCTCTCGGCCTGCCGTCCCTCTGGGAGTTGGCCGCACCCGCCCTCGCTCCCCAACGCCTCCGCGAATCCCCTCCCCGCTTCCTGCCGCCGCGCCCCGCCCCGGCCCGTCCCGGGAGCCGCCAGGCGGCGCGGATGTCCTGAGTCCAGGCCTGGAAGCCGGCCGCCCCGGCCCCGCCCCGGCCCGCCCCTTTGGGGCGCCGGGACGCGCAGCGCCCCCTGCCCGCCGCCCAGAGGGAGGTTGGGGGCAGCTCCGCGACTGGACGCGCGCGGCAGAGCTGAAGGTTGCGTTCAGACCACGTGGGCGCCAGGGGCGCGAGAGGGCCTGTGTCCTGGTGTGCGTCCGCTGCGCGTGAGCGTCCCTGAAACGCTGCGTGTGTGCGTGCGTCTCTCCACCCTCGCCAGGCTATCTCGTTCTACACTGTCCAACTATTCCCGCAGGCGTTCATTCAACAATTAACCAAGTGTCAAGTACGTGCTAGACACTGCATATGAGTGGGTCTCCACCCACCAGGATGGCTAAAATGAGAATGATTGACCATACCAAGGGTAGGCGAAGAAGTGAAGTAACTTGGACCTCTCATATTTCTGGGGGAGAGTAAATTGGTAGAGACACTTTGGGAAACGCCGTTTTCTGATAAAGCCCAGCATACACCCCAACCCTAAGGTAAAGCAGTTCTGTTCCTAGGTCAGCAACACTCAACAGAAATGCGTAGGTATGAGCGCCAAGAGACATGTACTGGAATGTTCATAGCACTATTTAAAAATAGCCCCCAAACTGGAAACAACCATCAAAGGAGAGTGGAAAAGAAGTTATACCCTATTCACGCCTTGGACACAGCAAGGGGAATGATGTCTGGCTACATCTAACAAGGGAGACAAGTCTCATGAAAGAAGTCAGGTACAACAGTATACACTATATGATTCGTTTCTATGAAGTTCCAAACATACAAAACTAATTTATGGTGTGAGAAGTCAGGATAGTGGTCACCCTTGAGGGGCTAAGAAGGGGCTCTGGAAACTCATCACGTTCTGTTGTTAATCTGGTGGTGGTTCATTGCTCATATTTACTCTAAAAATTCATGGAGCTGTACTTTTGTACCTATGTATATTACACTTCAAGTAAAAGTTTACTTCAAATGAGCATGTCTTGGTTGATTTTATTTGAAGCTGTGTTTGCCAGAAGATATGATATGTCTAAATTTGTGTTGCTATGTGTGCGTGTTTCAAGGGTGTGACTATTGTGTCTGTGTGTTTTGGTGCGATTATGTCCACAGGGGTTTAGGTGTAGGAAGATGGTTATGACAGCATTTCTGGAGCCAAACTGCTGGGGTAAAATCCCAGCTCTGCTTGTCGGATGACCCTGGATAAGCACTTGTCTCTATTTCCTTAACTATAACATGGGAGTGAGTTAAACAAATATATAGCTCTTAGAACAATGCCTCGCACATAGTAAATACCCAATAAATACTCACTGTTAATAAGTACACAACTGTGGCCCCTGTCAACAGTCCGGCTTCATTGCACCTGCTGTGCCCTCTGCCAGTACTCCCTTTCTCCCTTTATGCTGGCAATATCCTCACAGACAGACACACAGGCCTCTTTCCCAGTCCCTTCACTCACAAACCCCATTACCTGCTGTTTCTACAGTCTCCCCATCATACTGTGAGCTCCTTAGAGGAACAGAGACCAAGTCTGGATCATCTCAGTCCCAGAGCCTCGGACAGAGTGAGCGTTTGTTTACATCAGGTTAGTAGGGTCGATGTGTGAGTATGACCCCCTGTACCTGTCTCTGAAGCTTGTTCCTGTGTAAAAAATGAAAGTCTGTATGCAGTAGAAGCAGGTATGTCAGAGGGTTTCTCTTACTGAGCCTAGTAAGGTGAAGTGAGCTGGTGTATCTGTCACCCTCCTAGTAGATGTGACAATGAGACAGAGAGCCCAAAGTATCTAAGATAGGCCGGGAAGTGTATGTCTGGGCAGGTGTGACCCAAGCCTAAGAGTCCTCATCATGGCCACTCTCGCACCCCGCTCTCCCCAGCCAAGAGGGAGGGGCACCACTTTCCAGTCCTGCCAACTCCGCCCTTTCCTATCTTCCTAGCTTTCTCCGGAAAGCCTTCTCCGCGCGCCAAGCCTTGCCCCAGATCAAAGCCTGAGCCTCCTCCTCCCGGGAGGACGCAGTGCTGCCTCCCAGGTCCAGTCGCCCCCAGTACTGAGGACCCGAGTCCACTCTGTGAACAAAGTGCTGCCCTCCTCAGGCCCCTTTCCGGATTAGGCGGCGCAGGCATGGAGCTGAGCTCAGGGACAAGGAATCCTGCCTGGGGCGGGGTTGGGGGGTTGTTTGGGGTCTGAGCCCTGATTGGCTGCGCCCCAGCCACGCCCCTACCCTTACCCCCGACTCCCCTTCGGAAGGGGGGCGTGGAGGTAACCGGGATCAACCAGGGGCCAGCATGAGCCAGAGGGAGGGAAGTCTGGGTAAGGGGCTGAAGGGCATATGCCGAGTGCCCAAGGGGAACAGGGGTCAGAAGGGCTGGAAGCTGGGATCTGGGTCACTGCCACCCCTGGGTCCGGGAAGGGAGCGGGCTGAGCGAAGGAAAGCAGGGCCCCAGTGCCAGGTAACAAGCGGTGATCTGTGGGTGAGCTGCGGTAAGGCGCTAGAGCTAGAGTTTAGAGGAGGTCTGGGGCTGTGCCTTCAGGGACGTGGGCTCAGATATTAGATCACCGGTTCTAGTACACCCTGAGGGAAGACTGGGGTCGTGGCTGGGGCTTGACTCTAGGCTCCTCTTTGAGTACTGGGAAATACTCAGAACTGGGGGCCAGGGGGAGAATTAGAATTAGGGAAGGAAGTCTTTGGGTCACAGGAAATAGTGAGTGACAGCAGGGGAGGAAAGTCAAGGCTAAGGATAAGGATAGGCGGTGGGAAACTCAGGCAGGGGGCGGGGCGGTAGTTGCCGGGCCACGACTCCATTCCCCAGCATGCCCTGGGCGCTGCGCTGGGCGTCTTGGGAAACGTAGTCCACCCAGGGCGCCACCCTCTAGTTTGTACTAGGTAAGGCTGGTCGCCGATTCACTGATGCCGCCGGGCTCCCAGCCCAGCGCCTTGCCTAATAGGGCCTTTAGGGAGAGAATGTAAATTCTGTCTCCCAGTCTGTAAAATGGGATGAAAGGCGCATTCTGATTTGAAGTTCTCTGCTTCAGTGATGGTGAATTCCACCAACAATCATTGAGGTACAGAGATATGTGAGCCATACCCTCGAAGGGCCCCCAAGCTGAGGCCAACTCACACAGATAAAAAAGCCATTAAAAGAACTGCGTTGGAAATATGAACAAATGGCCTTAAGTAGAATGAAGAAGTTAATTTAAAAGAGAGGCCATTCTGCAGCTGCACTAAGGAGGCAGTACCTGAATTTGGCTTTAATAGGATTTCAAGAGTGATTTGAGAACAGAACACATATAGGTAGCACAACCATTTGGCAAATCTGGTGCCTCATTTCCTTTTGACCGGAATAGGACACGGCCTGCCTGGCTTAAAAGCTGAGGATTCAGAGCCAAGCAAGCTTCTGGGTTCAGGAAGGGAGAGCCACCTGAACCAGCCAGAAGGAAGTGGTCAAGGAGTAGGGAGTTGGGCTGCCCTCATTCCTCCCCCTTTTCCCACTAGAAGACCCCCAAGCTGACTCCTCAATCTCACCCCTTCCTCACTTGGAGGCCAAGATCCATCAGACACACAGCCTTGCCCGCCTCCTCACAAAATATGCTGAGCAGCTGCTCCAGGAATATGTGAGTGGGGATGGATGTGGGGGTGCCAGGGGCCTAGGGAATGGGGAAGTGCAGATCACAGGGGTTCTCGACCACCCATTTTCTCAACCTAATTTTCCAGCTGCAGAAATTGGTGCTCCAAAAGTGTTTGGTAACTTGCCCCTGGCCACACATTGGAGGACACATCTCTGTGCCCCAAATGCCTCTCCATCCACCTCAGCTTGGAGGCTCCTTCCTTGGCGCTTTAAGACAGAGGCAACCTGAGAGTGAAGAGAACTCTGGTCTGAGAGTCAGGAAACCTAGGTTTTAGGGTCCATGTAATCTTGTCACCTCACCTCCACAGGCCTTGGTCTCCTCAGCTGTAAAAGGAGGCAGTTGAACAATATGAGCTATGAACTCTTCTACCAGTGCTATGCAGAGATACCAAGAAAGGATTTCAATATGGGGCAAAAATTCCATCGTAAGAGGGGACTTTTACAAAGGAGGGGGATCCTTCACCATCTTTGGTTGGGCAGAAGGCCCTGCCAACGAAAGAAGATATTTCCCTAAGTTACTTTGGCGTAGTGAAGGGAGGGTATAGTTTTGAATTAAGACAGACTGTAGGCCTGCCATCTTGCTGTGACCATGGGCAGGAATGATAACATTAAAATAATGACAATAAATAGTGAGATAATAGAACTAGTTTTGTAGTCCTACCAACTTTGGTTCAAATTCCAGATCTGCTCCTTCCTAGATGGATGACCTAGGGCAAGTCACTGTACCTCTTCAGCCCCAACATTCTCATTTACAAAATCATCATCATCATCACACCCATTATTGGGAAGATTAGGAATAGTGTGTTTAAAGCAGCAAACATAATGCCTAAACCAGAGGCAAGATGTAAGCAAAGGTTAAATAGTATTGTTATGGTGATTTCATAAATTACAAATCACCTTTAATTTTCATTCATGCATTTACATGACAATTATGGAGCCCCTGCTGTGTGCCAGACAGTTGGCGGGGTATGAGAGGAGGGAATGAAACAGACTTGGTCCCTGCACTATCATATGGTTCTCAGGAGATCCCTGGTAGGAAGGCAGGACAGGGAGCTGTTCTCCCATTTTATAGATAAGACTGAGGCTCAAAGAAGGGAAATGGTTTTATGTGAAACTGAACAGCTAGTAAATGGTGGAGACAGGATTTGCGCCTCAGTGTGTAAGATAGCTTTAATAAAAGAGCTAACATTTATTGTGCACTTCCAATGGGCCAGGACCTGCCTTAAGCATTTAACATGCTCATAACTACCTTATGAAATTGAAGTTAATTGTGGTGTTATCTCCATTTTAGAGATGAGGAAACAAAGGCACTGGTGTAAAGCCCACTTTTGGGGGGTTTTTGTTTTATATTATCGCAAACACAGCAGCTCTGTTAGGAGGAATTTATCCTTTGCAAATGAGGAAACTGAAGCCCCAGGAGAGGAGTTCTCGAAGCCCCACTGATGGCCTTGTCTCCGCAGGTGCAGCACCAAGGAGACCCCTTCGGGCTCCCCGGCTTCTCGCCTCCATGGCTGCCGGTGGCAGGCCTGAGCGCCCCGGCCCCGGGCCATGCGGGCCTGACCACGCCCGAGCGGCTGCAGCTGGACGCGGGGGCGCT
>NW_011889128.1:741622-1031477 GCF_000151845.1 Pteropus vampyrus | reverse complement strand
CGCGGGCCGCGGCCCGAGCCCGCCACCGCTGCCGCTGCCACAGCCTCGACCGCCGCGGGCGTCTTCCCAGCCAAGGTGCTGGGGCTCCGCGTGTGCGGCCTCTACCGCGAGTGGGTGAGCCGCACAGAGGCAGACCTGAGCCAGCTGGTGCCTGGGGGCCCGGCCTGAGCATAGGCGCGGTCTGAGGCTCTCTGTCACCTCCTCTTCGTCTTTCTCCATCTCTGTCAGTGTTTGTGCTCGGAATGTCTCCATCGTCTCTATTTTCTTTACACGCCCTCAGTCTCTCCTTCGGGAACCTTCTTGTCTCTGTATGTGACATTCCATGTCCATAATATTCTTTCTTGCTTTCCCCCTCTTTTCTCCATCGCTAGGGCCGGTCCGTCTCTCATGGTCTCCCCCTTTACCTGTCTCTTGGGATCACTTCGTCTCTCTTTTCACTCTCTCTTATCTCCTCTTGGCCCCTTGTGAGCATGTGTACATCTCAGTCTCATCTCACTGAGGGGACACCTTGTCACTCTGTTTCCCTCTGTCTCTCCCTCCCTCTGTCCTTTCATCCTGGCCTTGCTGTGGGAGGGCTACTCCGGATTTCAGCCACCTTCCCCCAGAGTCACTCCACCTGCTGCTCTCTCCCTTCCCCATCTCATCCCTTGGGCCCCCTTTCCCTTTGATATTCTTTCCCTCCCCTCACTTCCCTCCACCCTATCCTTGCACTCCACCTCACCCCACCCCACCCCCGAGCCAGGTCTGTGGGGAAAAACAATTGACACCTTAAAAGAGTTTTATTTCTGAGAATAAATTAATTTTTTTGTAAATAAAATGTTAAAAAATAAAAAGAACACTAAAGTTACCAGTATATATAGTTATTGAAAATGGGAAGACTCCTTTGAAGAGAATAGGAGATACAGCCCAATCACCCAGGCATACCTAAAAGCTACAGTATAAATAGGAGATTCCTGAGAGTCCCAGGCCAGGAATCCATCTGTTAGCTCAGAACAGGAAGTGGATGTGTCCTGAGCAGCAAACAGATGTGACATGAATCCTTAGTTTTTCAAGAATTGAACTTCCATAGATCAAGAAGTGAAGCCCCTTAAGATGGGAAGTGAGAACAGTGGCCAGAGGCAAAGAAGTGGACTAGGGGAGGAGATGAAGTCCAGCAAGAAGAGAGGCCTATCTGCTCCAAAGTCCATATCTTCATATAGAAAGTGAGGTAGACAGAGACAAGAAGGCAGCTTCTTGACCTTTCCAAAAATTACAGCAAGGGTAAGGTCTCACAGAGAGCCCAGGAAGGAAACCAACTGTCCTCTTCCTGTAGAGTGGGAAGTGAAGCCTCTTCAAAGAGGCATTTCTCTCCGTCCAAGAAGTAGGCAACCAGTACCACTAGATTCATAGTCATGAAATGATATCCATGGAGTCCCAGATCTGGAAAGGAGGCCATAGGACTTAAGCAGGCAGGCCCAGGCAATATGGAGTTGAGGCCTGGTTCCTAGGAAATGTTTCCAATACATGGCACACAGCCCTGTCTGCTAGACAAGATGAGTGTCCTTTCTAGCCAAGAAGCAAGGCAGAAAAGAGTC
Organism: Pteropus vampyrus; assembly: GCF_000151845.1. Taxonomy (NCBI): domain Eukaryota; kingdom Metazoa; phylum Chordata; class Mammalia; order Chiroptera; family Pteropodidae; genus Pteropus; species Pteropus vampyrus. The sequence continues at coordinate 1,029,903 of NW_011889128.1, read as the reverse complement.
CATTATGACAGAAGTGTTGCAGCCTCTGACAGGAAGTCCTACCTCCTCTATCCAGGGTATTTGGCCTTGAGCAGAGCCAAGTCCCTAACAGCTCGATCTGTCCAGTGCCTATATTCCCGTGTTACTATATAGCCTCTACATTTCCTCTCAAAGGCTGAGGCCTCAAAGGGGACAAGCCCAAGAATATCCTCTTCTGGGGGGATGGGCAGGCCCAGGGAAGTCATAATGGCAGCTATGTTGCCCAACAGGCCTTGGGCCCTGAGTCTCGCAGCCCTGAGCTGAGCCAGCAGGATAGGACTGCTAGGGTTCAGGTCGCTCTGGTCATCCCCCACAAGCTGGAGATGCTGGGTCAAGGCCAGGAAGGCCCCCTGGGCACGGCTCAGCCGCTCCCCATCATCCAAGGCATGCCAGGTCTTGAAGGAGACAGCGGCAGGAGGCAAGCTGCTGAGCTGGAGCTCAGGGGCTGAGAAGCCAGGGTCACAAAAAGGACTGCCTTGGTACTGGAGCTGCATAAGGGACAGAGACAGGAGTAAGGAGACTGAAAGGGTACTCTGAGGCTTCCTCTGATTTCACATCTGCCTTCTGTGAGACCGGCATATTCCCAGGGGGCGTTTTCATTCACTACCCCTCAGAGAGTTGGTGGGATGTCCTAGCACAGAGCTTGGCCTCTATTAGGTTCCAATTTAGCTTCCTCCATGTACAATTTTGAATCACAGCTTTAATAATTCTCATGTGGCAGTATTAATTGTGAAGATATGAAGTAACATACATAAAGTGCTTAACACACAGCACCTGTCATACAATAAAGTCATAATAAGCCACCATTAATAATATATTAATATCATGAACACTATGATTATATTATTTATTATATTTTCAGTCTAAATATATTATTGACAATGTAGTTACAGCCCTATATATTTCTTTGTTATTTACAGCATTTAGTAGTTTGTTAATTTCAATATAATCATTGATAAATAATTGTTAATATTATTAAATTTAGTTGACTGCCTTCTCCATTAAAATTCTTAACCTCCACAAACCTAGACCCACAGAATCTTAGTGTACACAGATAAATCACCTAGTCTTACATCCCCATTTTACAGTGGGAGAAATGATCTCAGGGTGCCCAAAGCTTCGCAGGGAATGGTGGCAGTTATGGGACTAGAAACTAGATTTAGTAACCTCACATGAGCCTGGAAGATAGTCCAGTGGAAGAGTTGCAAACTCCAGAGGTTCAGGGACCAGATCATGTAACTCAGGGAAGTAAGCAGGACTAAGATGGGCGGGAGAAAGCAGAAGCTTTGGTCAACAGGATCCTTGTGCCTGTTTTAGACAGGCATTCATGTTAAGAATTTGAACAAGCACTGTATGGCCCAAACAGAAAACATCTGTGAGTGAGACATGGCTCACAGGCTGCCAGTTAAAACTTTTGGACAGTTGGGTGATATGGGAGGAATTGGCATCAAATGCCACAGACCTGGTTTAAGATCCTGGCACTGCCAGTTATTAGCTGTGTGACATCAGGCAAATTATTCACCCTCTCTCAGACTCAATTTTCTTATCTGTAGAGTGGATTATAATTCCATCTCTCAGAACTTTTTGAGGAGTCACTAAGATAAGGAGGATAGAGTGCCCAGCATGGCATAAGGCACACAACACAAAGTGGTTGTGGAAATAATTATGACCTTGTAAAGGGTCTTCCTCTGCACGCTTCCTTTGAATCTTGTAACAGGCCTGAGAGGTCAGCAAAGGCAGGAGCACCATCCTATTTTGTAGATGAGGAAGCTGAGACAGAGAAAAAGAATGACTTGCCCAACATTTCCAACCATCAATGACGGCGTTCATGTGGGTATGTCTCTAGTTAACAAAACCCCTGTACTCTCCAACCCATGGAGGAGCTTTCTCCTGGCCTTGCTCTGTTTCCCCTACCCAGAGCTAGGCCAGGAAGGCAGTGTCCCTTTCCCCTCATCTCATGCTCATGCCCAGTGTCACTCACATAAGTCTGCAGCAGTGTTGATGTATTCTTCTGCATGTAGAGGGCCAGGCTATAGGCCTGACTGATGGGCTCAGCTGGGGAAATAGGGGCCCCTGGACCGAGGGCTGGCAGCAGCAGGGTCAGCAGGCAGAGGGAGGCTGGCAGAAGAAATCAGAGGTCAGCACCAAGTCCCTGACCCAGCCTGCCAATCCATTCCTCATAATAGCTCCTCAAATGGGTGCAGCTCTTGTGGTCTACAACAATCTTGTGTATCCAAGTCAGGACAGAATCACCCTGAAAGTAGCTTATTTCCAGCTCAGAACATTCCCCTGAACTCCAGACCCATGCATTTAACTTCCTGCTTGGCATTCTCCCTTAGATATTAAAAGGCATCTTCAACTCAAAATATCCAATACTCAACTCTAGATTCAGTCTTCCCCCATCTCAAGCAAGAGCGCTTCATTCTTCCACTTGCTCGAGTGAAAACCGTGGGATCCTCTTTACTCTTCCTCTCCACATTCGGTCCCACAGTAAACCCTGTCGGCTCTGTCCTTAAAAGTTAACACAGGTCTGTGTTTCTTGATCTGAGTGCTCATGACAAAGATATATTCACTTCGTGAAAATTATTGAGCTGTACACTTATGACGTATATTTATTTTCAATAAAAAGTTTTAAAAGATGAAAAGATGTATCCAGAGCCTAACCACTGCTCCCTCCATTCACTGCTACCACCTGAGTCCCAGCACTCAGCTCCTCTCACTGGACTGTTACAGTAGCCTCCCCATGGGTCTCTGCTTCCACGCTTGCCTCCCTTCTGCACCCCTGAAGTCCAGCTAGATCCCTTTTCTTTCTGAACCCTTCCATGGCTCCCACCTCACGAAAGCTGAAGTCCTCGGTGCGGCCCAGAAGGCCTGGCTCCTCTGCACTAGCCTCCTGTCTGTTCTGCAGCATTCCCCGCTCAGGCCTTTGCCATTGCTGGACCCTGCCAGGCCCACTCTCCAAATCTTCCCAAGGCTGGTTCCTTCTTGTTCTTCAGGCTTCAACTCACATAAGCTGTCCTGACTGTAGATCAAAAACCCTTCCCTCTCCCTGATTAAAGTCTTCAGAGACTTTAGCTTTTTGCAACTACCTCGTTTATTTGTCTATGTGCTTGTTGCTCTCTCTCCCCCTAGAATGTTGGCTCCAGGAATGAAGAAACCTCACCTGGTTCATTCACTGTTGGTTCCCTGGCACCTAGCACAGAGCTTAATAAATATTTGTTGAATGAATAAATGAATGAATGCTGCCATGAACAACCTCATTCCAGCCTCTTTGGGCACTGTTGAAAGTGGGAATATCTGGATTGGAGGTATGCTCGTTTTAAATTTGAGTAAATGCTGCCAAATTGTTCTTTCGAAAGTCGAGCCCAGTTTATGTTTCCAACAATGGTGTGAGGCTCAGAGAAGAGAGGAGTCACCTAAGATTTCCAGCAGGGAGCGATGGAGACGAGAGGCAAACCAAGATGGCCTCCTTTGTTCTCCTTTCTACGTTCGAGTTCCCAGAAGTTCAGCACTGAGGGAAGGCTGAAAATGAAGGCCCTTTCATTCATTCATTTGTTTATTCATTTATTCATTCACTCAACAAACTTGGACCATTGCATTTACCTTCTATCACACTGGCATTCTAATTTACTTATTACATGTACTGACTGTGCGCAGAATGAAATCTCCATGAGACCACAGATTTTTGTCTGTTCACTGCTCTCTCCCCAAATGCTTGGAATACTACCTAGCACAAAATAGGCACTCAATAACTATTATTCTAATGAATGAATGAATGAATGAAGCTTTCTGTGTGTAAGAATTTGGAGGTTCCCAGTAGATGCAAAGGCAGCCAGGCACATGAGTTAGCTGGGCCAGGGGGCTCAGGCAGGACCCCCTACCCTTGAGATCTCTGGGCCCTGGTGCTCTGTCTCCCTCACTCACCCAGCCAACAGCTCATGCTCTTTCCTTGGCTCCTTCCTCTCCACAGCCTCTGGGTCATTCTAGGGCACTCATCCTGTCCCTCATAGCTTTATATCTGGGGCTGAGCCCTAGGGCCACCCATGAGGGAGGGAAGTAGTCACACGGGGAGGGGAGCAGGAGGAGGTAGGGGAGAGGTACAGAAACCCCAGAGGCAGGTGACAGGCAGGGAAGGAGATATTGAAGTGACATGGTAGTCCTCGACAGCCCCTAAACTCAACCTTAAACCCTGGTTGTTGGGTAGGAGGGGGCAAGGGCAGGGAAGGATTATGGGGGACAAAGGGGCCGCCCTGCTCCCTGCAGCTCAGCACGTCCTTGGGATCCAATTTCCCATGAGGAGGCGGCTCCCTGCTCCGCCCCATAGGGAATCAGGCATTGGGCCCTGGCTCCCGAGGAGTTTGGAAAAGGAACAGGAGGGCTGGCCTGTGAGCAACATCACCCACACCCAAGTGCACCCTCAGACACAGGAGCATGCGCACATCTAAACACGAGTCAGTACCTAGACACACACCAGACATGTGAACACATTTTCATCCATTCATTCACTTAAGTGTGTATTGATATCTACTATGTGCTGGTCCCTGTTCCAGGTTCTGGGATAGAGCAGGAAACAAAGCAGAAAAAAATCCTTGCCCTCATGGAACTGACACTCCATACCTACACAATGTTGTATCACATACAACCAGTCAGGCCTACAAACATTACACAGGAGGAGCCGTACAGACAAGTACACATGTGTCCACACAGATGCACAGACGTGAATGCATAGCCACTGCTGGAGGCACTGCCAGAGGTGCCTGTACAGAGCAGACACATACATACATAGGTGTTTATACACCATGGCCACATGTGTGCACACAGACACAAATGCAGCTGTGGGTCAGGAGTCTTGAGATCTAGCTATGTCTCAGTCTTTGCTATCCTGGGAGATCTTGGGCCAGTGGCTGCCATCTGCCCAGGCACAGCACACACAGATACATAGACACACATCTGAGGTCCTCCCTGCCCAAAGCCTTATAGCAGAGGGGAGAGTGGAGAGACAGGTGCTAGGTATGATCCCTCTCCAGAGCTTCCTCAATCTCTCCACTAGAGATCATTGTTCATTTCTTAGCCCCTGCCCACCTACTGAGTCAGAGAATGGTTTGTCAGACCCCGCTTTCATCCAGTTGATGGCTCAAATACTGCTTTACCCTCCTCCCCTGTTTGGAGCTAGTGTGGCAGGAAAAGGCCCACACCCTTCCTGCTAAGGCAGGAAATACATCTGTTTATTCATTCACTCATGTATACATGCCATTAGCAGATATTGATGGAGCCCCACTGTGTGCTGGCACCAGGGTAGATAATAAGGTGAGCCAGATGCCTTCCTCATGGGGCGCACAGTCCAGTGGGGGAGACTGACAATAAATGTATGAACTGATTTTTTAAAAATTTCCTAAAGCAACAGACCCCTGCCCCGAGCACTGAGTACTGAGTACTGAGAAGAAGTCAAAATAGGTTGCTATGATTAGCTGGGGTCAGAGAAGGGCAGCTACTTACCTGGAGTTACACCGAAAGACCAGGACAGATCCTAGACTCCTTCTTCCCAGCTTGGGACTGGATCTGGGGTGTCCTCAATATGCATTGTGAGTTGAGGAGGAAAGAGGTTGAGGGAAAAGTGGGTTCCGAGGTGGGGTATCCCTAAATTGGATCTCCAAGGCTGGGGGCTGCCGTGGCTGCCAAGCAGGACCTGTGCTGGGCAGGTAGTGATGTCAGGGGATTAGACTAGGCCCATTGAGTGGGTGCACTGAGGCGTAGGCCAGGCCAGGTAGTGGAGGAAGAAGAGAAGGAGGGCAGGAGGGCAGAAAGGGAGGAGGGGAAGAAGGAGGCAGATACTCAATCTGGTGCTATTCACAGGTGGATGGTGTACGTGGGGCCAGGCCTCACCCAAGAGGGCAGACTCGTCCTCACCCAACCCCGCCACCTCCCACTTCTTTGGAGGGCTTTACTTTCTCTCTCTCTCTCTTTGGATCCCCAGCTGCCACCTTCACAGCTGGAGGAATTGGCCGCCATCCCAGGCCCAACTATCCCATTTGTCCAAGGCATCTGTCTTGGCAGAGATCATTAGCTTTGCCGCCCTGTCCAGCCCCACCTTTCAGCCCACCTATCTTGAACTCTGTTTTGATCTCATCAGAAGCTGATGCCAGAGGAATTCTAGCAACTTAGAACTATCAGCAGACTTGGATGCAAATCCTGCCTTTGTTCATCACTAGCTTGGGCAAATTAACCATTTTGAGCCTTAGTTTGTTTCCTCATCTGGAAACTGGGATAATTCCTACCTTCTAGGCTTTCACTGACTGCACCCACCAAGTGCCTTTACCCCTTCTACGAGGCCCCAGTCAGGCCCCTCAGAGGTTTTCTCAATGATACATGATGTCTCCTCAATGCCCCACAACCCCATACTTGGAGCCCGATCCCCATCAGCCATATATATGCTTCCAAGAGATCTGTCCATCCTCCAGGACACTCAAGCATGAAACCAAGGTCATCTGGCAGGTCACAGAATGAGGCCCATTCAGAACAAATAAACATGAACTTCACACCAGATCCTCACTCTGAATCCAATATTAAGTCCAAGCCCATCCCATCCCTGAATGCAAATTTTCACCCTTTCCTCTCCAAGCAAAGAGAACAGCACATGCAAATGCCTTGAGGTGGGAGCATGCTCAGCAGGTTTCAGGGCAGTAGAGAACAGAGATTGATGCTTGGTGAAATAGAATAGAGACAAGCAAGGGTCACCCTCCACTCTCCTGCCACCCCCATACCTTTTCTTGACTCCCCAGTGCCCTCAGGAGAAAAGTCCCAACTCCGTAGCCTGGCCTTCAAGGCCTTCAACCCCCAGTCCCTTATGCAGCCTCATGTCTCACTTCTTGCATTTCCCCACTTCTGCCTCAGTCTACTTATAATGCCTGCTCAACACCAGGCCTTTCTCATGTAGTTCTCCCTGTGTAGAAAGCTTTCCTGCTCCTCCTTTACCTGACACAAACCTCATATTTTAAACTTTGACTCGTTTTTTACCTCCTCTGGGAAGTTTTCCTTGTCTCCTCTGCCCCCCATGGGAGCACAGCTCCCCATGCTCCCACAGCCCCCATGTTCCCACTGCCCATTTACTGATCACGCTGCATGGTGATTCTCAGTCTTCTAGCTTCTCTCCCTCATATCACAAGAGGCAGGAACTTATCATCTCTACATTCTCAGCACCAGGCCATGTACAAAGGAGACACCTCAGTGAGTGTTGGATGAAAGAAGGAAAGGAGCAGAAGGAAGGAAAGGAGAATGGGATTCTGCGAAGCCAAGCCCAGGAGTCTCGTTGGCTGGGAAGAGCCCCTCATCCCAGGGAATGCCCACATCAGTGCCTCCTCTGGATGGGGTGACAGGCTGAAGGGGTAGCAAGTGTGCATGGAAGAGAGGCCCTAAGTGTAGGGATTAGCAGGGTGAGGAGCACAGCCTGCTCCGTTCATGAATTCCATGAACCTTCACAACAATATTCCAGAGACTGGGATGTGATAAGCAAGAGCAAGAGGGTTCCTGCCCTCCTGGAGCACACAGCCTCTGCCTTCTTCATCGTTATTGTCACTAACATTTCTTGAGCGCATACCAGGGGCCTGGCATTTTTCTAAGCTCTTTCTGTATAATGACTCATATTTCTTCTACAAAGCCCCTTAGAGTGGCTACCGCTGTTTCCCCATTGTACGGATAAGGAAATTGAGGCACAGCAAGGGTCACACAGCCAGTAGGGAGCAGTGCTAGGATTTGAAAGCTCCAGAGCCAGGGCCCTTTACCATTGTCATTATCTCCAGTCTCTGGGACTTGACACTTTCTAGTCTAGGAGCCCTTTCCACAGCCCTTATCACCCTGGGCTCCTTCCAGCATTATCTGACAAGGGGCTATCATTCCCATTTGGCTGATGAGATGCAGGGGAAGGAAAAGAATCATATTTTTTAGCTTCTGTTATGTTACTAGTCACTTTATAATAGACATTATCTTGTTTAACCCTTGTAACAACCCTAGAAAGTAGATTTTGCGGTTATTATCTCCACTTTTACAGACAATGTACAGAGAAGTTCAGCGACTTGTCAAAAATCATGCAATGAATTGTAGAGGCCTTGAACTCAGGACTGGCTCCAATGTCCAAGCTATTCCTTGCTGTCTTCAGATATAAGCTCCTTTGCTGTTCCAATATCAGCACCACCATCTGTCCCCATACATGGGGCACATAGTTGGACACCATGAGGAGCAAGTGGGAGACACACATCAGCCAGTGCTCTGCTCACATGTCCTAACTTAGTTCTAGCCTCTGGAATCCAGCCAGGCCCTACCTGTGCTTCCTGAGCGGCCCTAGACTTGATGAGGAGGACCAAAGGAAAAAGCATAATGAGCCCTGTACCAGAAGCAGCGTTTGATGGGAGGTTGTGGAGCTGTTTTAAAATCGGGAGAAAGTGGAGTTAGAGCCAGCTGAGCTATACTCCATTCAGCAATTATATACTAAATTCCCACTGTATAACCTGAACTTCCCAAAGAAGTGAACTTCCCAATAAAGAGTCTAATAAGATGAGTAGACCCTACCAAATAACAAACAACTACCCTAAAACTGTACCGAATTAAACATCGTATGATACAGATGCAGAACTGGGCAAGTAGGTCAATGGAACAGAATAGAAAGACCAAGAATAAACCCATATATACATAAAAATTTAGGATGTGATAAAAGAGACATTTAAAATGAGGGAGGATGAGGATAAACTGTTAAAATAAAGAGTTTTGGGATAGCTAGAAAATTATATGGAAAAGTTTAAGTTAGATCCTGTAATGTATCCTGTAACCCAGACCTTATCTCCCACACTGCACTTATCCCCCCACTGGTGTGAGTGTTGGCTGCTAATGACTCACAGCTGCCTCCTTCTCCCTTAGACCAAGGGGTCCAGTTTACAGCAAAGGAAGTGCGGTGGTGGATACACGGCTATCTACTGCACTACCGAGAAGCTCCCGTCCTTTCAGGGTGATAGAATAGCCTCCGGAAGTACGGCTGAGAGGGTGAGGTATACACCTCAAACCCAAAGCTATTTTACAGTGCTATGCCCCCGAACATAAGTATATGAATCTGGGAACCGAGAAGTAGAAGTGGGAGTGGCCCTGCTTACCATTACTCCCAGTTACCTCCGTGGGGAATCTGTGCTTCCAGCCCCCCAACTTTAGACCCTGTAGGTCTAGAGATCCTAATTCCCAGAGTGGAGAGGGACATTTCTAATGGGGACATAGCAAGAGTCCCAGTGAATTTTGATCTACATCTGCCTTCTGGTCACTTTGGTTCCTTGTGCCAATAGACCAACAGGCAAGGAAAGGACTTGCCATACTGGCGAGGGCAACAGACCCTGGTCATTACCAGGAGTTAGGGCTGCTGCTATGGAATGGTGGCAGGTAGGAATATCTTTAGTCCTCAGGTGGTCCACTGGGACATTTCCAGATACCCATGCTGAGTTTTATTTGTAAATGGGCAAGTACTGTAACCATAGCCTGATGGAGCATGGTAACTAGGGATGCAGCCCTTCATGGATGAGGGTCAGAGTCAACCGACTAGACAAGCTATTGAGACCAGCAGAGATACTAGCTGAAGCGAGGAGTAGAAGAGAAGGGGGAGAGCTAGAATGAGTGAGTAGTAGAGGAAGTAGTAGAGGAAGGCTCTAGAACTAATTCTCTTCCAAGTTTACCCAAGAATTGTGACCAATCAGAATCTTGGAGAAGCTGTACCTGAATGGAGCAAACTTCATGGGAAAAGCAAGTAGATCTGAACAGTGCAAAGGTGAACTGTAGTCCAGTTTACAGCAAAGGAAGTGCGGTGGACACACGACTATCTACTGCGTGCTGTTGGTGCCCTTTACCAACAGTACACTCATCCCCAAGACGCCCAGCACTCCTCCCCTGGCAGCCCTTGGCCAGTAACAGACCGGCATAGCTGTATAAAGGGCAGATCCCTTCCAGGTGAAACTAACTTGGTGATACAATTTGGACTCCAAAGCTTTCTCTAGATCAAAGCTAATTGCCAGCCAAGACCATACTCTTGCTCGGCTTTTCCTCACTGCTCTATCTTGATGACCTCATTCTCCTGAGAACATTCCTCAAGTCACTTACTTGATCAAGAATCCCCCATCTTGGGCTCTGTTTTTCAGGAACCTGACCTTAGGCAAATCCTTTTCTGACATAATTTTTCAAAGTGTATTAAATGTGAAAGAGATCTCTAAAATTACTAAGCAAAAGCATAGATTTTTTTTTCATTGTCCTTTATTATTTTTTTAAAGCCTCTAAGTTCTATGGCTTCCAGGAAGCATAAGAGAACAAGAAGTGCCATTTCTGTACACTGTGTAAAGCAAGACCTGGTCGCACGCACTGCTACTGGCGCCGCAGATGCTCTGCCCACGGCACCGAGGCCTCCAGGGAGCTGGGAGGATCCACCCTACGGTCAGAAGCTGCCCAGCCTCCGCTGCACCTGTGGGGAAGAGGGGATGGGTTGTGGGGGACTTTGAGGTGCTTGTCTCCCTCTGCTTCGTGGCACTGAGTGTGGACATGATAAATCCCCATAGAAGAATACTTTCAAAGCTTGGGCTAAGAGAAAACTTTCAAAAACAGGTCACAAAACACAATACCCATAAATGTAAAAAATAAACTGATAAATTTAAATACATCTCTCTCTCTCTCTTTCTTTCTCTCTCTCTTTTTTTCTTTCTTTCTTTTTTTTTTTTTCTTTTTTTTTTTTTTTACTATAAGTGCACCTAAATATTGCTCATGGTCACGGACATTCATTCTCTCCCAATACAGGACACTGATGGATTGTGCTTCCACTGGTATTTTTATTAGGGTCATGATGATTTTAATATATGTCCACATATTCTTTGACATGCCTTCCTTCAAAAGGAGAAGACTGATTTCCCCTGCCCTTGCATATGGGTGCCTTCAAGTGACTTGCTAGTAACCAGAATGTGGCAGAAGTGATGGGTGACTTATGAGGCTAGATCATAAGAAGTGTCTTTCTAGACACTTGCTCTGGGAACCCGGGTCCTATATTGTGAGAAAGCCCAGGCTCCATAAGAGACTATGTGTTGGTGTTTTGGCTGGTAGGCTTGACCCTTGGCCAATAGCCAGAATCGATGTGAGTGAACGAGCCTTCAGATAATACCAGCCCCCCAGCTTTCAAGTCTTCTAGCTGAGCCCCCAAACATGGTGGAACATAGACAAGCCATCCCCACTGTGCCTTGACTGAACTTCTGACTCACAGAAACCATGAGAGATCATAAATGATTGTTGTTGTTTTAAGCCAGTAAATTTAGGAAAAAATGGATAACTAAAACAAGGACTAACTATGTGAAATATATGGCATAAAAATTAAGAACAATTAAATTACATGGACTCAGTAGCAATTTGCAGAAAGAATCCAGACAGTTTAGAACACAAAGTGAAACAAAATGGTGTTTAACACTTCGGACTCTCTAGAATTTCTTGAATCTTCAACATTTTATATAGAATTGAGCTGACTTTCCCATGAAAATAGTTTGTTGTCTTAGATATGTGAAAATTAACATGCAGAAGAAATTTTTGTTTGGCAAATTGAAAGACCAAGTTGGCTCTCCTGTGCAAGGACTTGAGTGTGTACATGTTTATCAGTAACATTGAGTGTGTAAGGATAAATGTGAAACCATCCGTAGGCCCAATTTTTTCTTAATCTATCTACAACGCAATCTCTTTCTCACAAAAGAGAGAGCAAACTCATGAATCAAGAGAGTGGGAAAGGATGCAGCCAGGCACAACATCCTACAAGGTAAATACTATGAAAATCGTATTTTACAGATGAGAAAATCGAGATTTAAAGAGGTGAGGTCACACAATGCCCCACAGCTAGTGGTAAAGCCAAGTCTCCAAACCAAGTCTATTTGATTCCGGCCTTCAATGGACAAAAGAATCCCTGGATGTTCTTAGAAATAAAGATTCAAAGATTCAATAGGCCCCAAGGAGCCCAGGCATCTGCATTTTTAGGAGGGGCCATCTCCCAGGGGATTCTGGGTCCCATTTTGAGGGACAGTGAACAATACATGCAATTCTGTCTTCCATACAGAACCAGGCATGGCCAAAAAAAAAAAGGGCACTGCTGTAGATTAAAGAGAGATGACAGCAGGATTACTTATCTATTTCTATGTAACAAGTTCCTCCAAATCTAGTGGTTTAAAATAACATCTATTATTTCAGTTTTTACATGTCAGGAATCTTGGCTGAGATGCCCTCAAAAGGCTGCAGTCAAGGTCAGAGCTGTGGTCAGCTCATATGGCAGAAGAATCTGCTTCGAAGTTCATTCACACAGCATTGGCAGGACTCAGTTTCTGGAGGATTGTTGGTCTGAGGGCCTTAGTCCTCGCCTGGCTATTAGTTGGAGGCTGCTCTCAGATCCTTCCCATGTAGACTTCTCACAACACGATGTTTTTGCTTCATCAGAGAAGCTGAGAAGAGCAAAGAGTGCTAAGAAGATAGAAGTCACAGTTTTTTATAGCCTTATCTTGGAAGTGACATCTCATCATTTTTGCCAACTCTATTTATTATAGAAACAAGTCACTAGGTCCAACCTACATTAAGGGGAAGAGAATATCAAGAGGCAGGAATCATTTGGAGCCATGTCAGAAGCTTCCTACTTCAACAACCAAATGTAATATGTGGACCTGGTTTGACTTCTGGTTTCAATAAACCAACCATAAGACATTTATGAGATAATTCAGGAAATTTGAATGTGAACTATGTATTAGATATTTTAAAATTACCATTATTTATTTAGATATGACAAATGTCTGTGGTTATGTTAAATAAGATTCCTTGTATCTTAGCAATATATCCTGAAGACTATTACAAATGAAATGTTATGATGTCTGGGATTTGCTTTAAAATAATATAATGAGGATAGGGGAGAGGGATGAGTGGGGGTAGATGTGAAACTGGATTAGTCATATGTTGATTAATGTTAAAGTGGATTAATGTTAAAGTGGATTAATGTTAAAATGGATATGGGGGTTCATTATACTGTTCTACTTTTATGTTTTCAAATTTTTCGATAATAGTTAAAAATTGAAGTGAATTGAAGCTAAAAATTATATGCCAAAAGTTGAAATAATACACAAATTCTAAAGCTGTTGCTTATTGACAGTATTTTAATTGTTAGGAAAAACAGTAACAAGAAAAACATTTCAGATGGGGAAAGATAACCATAGATATGAAAAAGCCAAAAAAAAAAAAAAAGGGAAGGAAGGAAGGTTAAAAGGAAGGAAAGATGGAAGGAAGGGAGGGAGGGAGGGAGAGGAGAGAGCTAGAAAGAGAAAGAGAGTGAGAGAGAAAAGAAGGAAAGAAGAAGGAAAGGAGGAAAGAATAGAATCAGGCTTAGGAGGCAGCCACTATGAGAGGCAGCTGATCACTGACCCCAGCTTAACCAAAGAAAGCAAGGGGTTTTCAGGTTATTCTCATGGAAGAGAGAATTTAGGGCAGCAGCAAATCTCGGCCCTCAGGGGTTCCTAATATCTGTGAAGGACTAGCTGGAGTTTAGGGCCTGCCCTGGACCTAGAGGGATGGAGAATGTTGCCCATTTCAAAGAGGATGAAGGAAGGAAGCCCAGTGGCAGCTGGTGGAGGTATTACATAGATGTTGAGGGCTCCGTGGTATTTTGGAAAAGAGATAGTATTGGGCAGGAGGCCATGGTCTTACAGATCCTAGGTTATGGGGAGAATAAATCCCAAACCCTTATTTCTAGACAGACAGAAACCTGAGGCTCCCTCCTCATCCTGGATTAATTAAGCCAGGAATTTTGCATCATAGCTGCCTAGCATGGGGCTTGTCATACAAGAGGTGCTTAATACCCATTTATTCAATCTAGTGGTAGTGGTCCTCAACCAGCATATCAGAATTTTCCAGAAAGCTTTTAACATCATTTGATATTTTATAATTGTGTGTGATTCTTTACAAAGGTAATGCAGTCATTTTGGAACCAGTAATTCATTTGATTGGTTCAATATTCAAAGGGGCCCAAAGGCATCCGTTCAGTGAAAGGGTTTCCTCCCATGTCTGTTCCCCAGCCATCCAGTTCCCCTCCCCAGAGGCAACCATGTCTACTTGTTTTTGCTGAATATTTTCGAGGACATTTATGGATTTGTGATCAAATACATATGTTTGGTTTTTGCCTTTTAAAAACAAACAGTAGCAAACCACACACATTGCATCTTGCTTTGTTCACTAACCAATGTTGCTCAAAATCATTCCCCACTAGTTGTTTTTATACAATTATATCTATTTATTCTACTTTTACAAGAAAGTGAAAAGTGACTGAAATATGTTTGAAAAGTTTCCAGGAAATATTCTAAGTTCATTGCATAATTTAACCCCTATCCATTCTAAACTAGAAAACTTGTTGCAATTACATTCCTCCCACATTACAGTACAGTGGTTTGTTATTGCAGTAAAATTTGTGTAACATAAAATTTACCATTTTAATCATTTTTAAGTGTACAGTTTAGTGGCATAAGTACATTCATTGCTGTGCAACCATCACCACTGTTTATTTCCAGAACTTTTTCATCTTCCCAAATTGAAACTCTGTACCCATTAAACAAACACTCCCCATTCCACCTCCTCCAGCCCTGGTAACCATCATTCGACTTTCTGTTTCTATAAAACTGGCTACTGTAGGTACTGCATGTCAGCGGAATCATAGAATATTTGTCCTTTTTGTGTTGGCTTTTTCACTCAGCATACTGTTTTCAAGATTCATCCATGTCATAGTATGTATCAGAACTTCAGTCCTTTTTAAGGTTGACTAATATCCTATTGCATGTATATATCAGATTTTATTTATCCATTCATTCATCCATCAATGGACACTTTGTTTCCACCTTTTGGCTCTTGTGAATAATGCTGCTATGAACATGGGTGCACAAGTATCTATTCCAGTCCCTGCTTTCAATTCTTTTGGGTACATATGCAGAAGTGGGATTGCTAGTTCATATAGTAATTCCATGTTTAATTGTTTAATTAACTAATTACACATTAAATTAATGTTTAATTTATTGAGGACCTACCATACTGCCTTCAACAGTGGCTGCATTATTTTACATTCCCATCAGCAAGGCACAAGAATTCCAATTTCTTCACATCCTGACCAATACTTGTTATTTTCTTTCTGTTTGTTTTTAAATAATATTCAGCCTAAAGGATGCAAAGTAGTATTCTCATTTGGTTTTGATTTGCATTTCCCTAATAACTAATGATATTGAGCATCCTTTCATGTGCTTATTGGCTATCTGTATATCTTCTTCAGATAAATGGCTATTCAAGTCTGCAATTCCATTCTTAAAAATATACCTTTAAAAAACTAATGACTTTATTGTTTTGTTAAAATGATACCTGTTCATTATAAAAGTTCGAGCAAACCAGAAAAGAACCAAGAGGAAACCAACCCCCCTATTTTACCACCAGAAATAGCTGTTACTATATTAACATTTGGTGAACATCATTCTAGTCATCTCATAGGTAAATAGAAAAAAATTTATAACAATCAATTTATACTATATGTCCTATTTTAAAACAAAAACATTACATTTAACTTTATTTAAATTTAACAAGAGAAAAAGAAATGGATGTGACTACAAGAACAGTGGAACTTCAGATAAATGTTTCTTCACTACAAATAATATATTTCCTGTAAGATTTCTTTAAGATTAAGAAAAAAGATTTTAAAAAAACATGGAGGATGGACTCATTATTATTAACCACACGTTTTAAAAGTAGTTATGGCTAGTTGACTTCCTGCCACATTAGCTACTTCCAGTTAATTCTTAATATTTCTCTCACTCTCTTCCCCCACATACAGATTTTTGTTGGTTATATTACTATTTTGTTTACTGTTATAGCATTTATAGTATATTCTATTCAGAAACCCTGATTTCCTTAATTATTTAGTCTTAGATTGATATTTAAATATTTTCAATGATAACCAACAATCATTTTTATTTCGACTCATCTCTTGGTTGGCTTCTTCAAGAAAGGATCATGCTCTTTCCATTCTACTTAGAGAGGAATCCATTCTTCTCTCTAGTTCATACGGTAATGTAATGGGAAACTTTAAAAAGTATTTTAAAATGTTTAATTATGACTATATATATATATATTCTGTAGCCACATACATTGCTGAGCATCTCACTTCTGAGACAGATCTATGCAGTGTTTTGGGAGCCTTGTTTTTTGTGAATACTGGCCCCAGGGCTGACCATCAACCTCTCACAGAGGCATTTTCTGTTCACTTGCCCACCATAGTTTAGCATAAATCAGACTCCTCTCCAGTTTATGTGGATATAGCTATACCATGTGACAACAAAACAACTCACTCAGTGAGTGTCTTATAGTGGGTGCTTGCCAGAAATCTTCTATATGGCAGCCCTAACTTCCCCCAGGATCCACAGGAAGCCATGCTGCTCACAAGCATTCTAGGCACGTGGAGTTTCATTTTCTGCCTCTTTGAAGTTACATAAGGCTATGGACTGGTCAATTCAACACGAGCAGAACTGCCATGTGTCACATCTGAGCAGAAGCTATAAAATCCAAGTCTTCCTCACCTCATCCATCCATGGTTGGATAGCGATCATAGAAGCTTAAATCAAGATGGAGCCCCTTCTCTCTGCCTTATTCCCTGAGTGACCAGAATGAACAGACCATCCCACTAACCCAAGCTAGACATGCAGCATGAGCAAGCAGCAGACTTGGGTGTTATTTGTTACTGTAAGAGAACCTAGCCCACTTGACTGATTTAGAAGCTATGAACTTCTACAGAGATCTAGGAGGAAGAACAGGCACTGTTAAAAAGGAACCTCAGGATAACTGGGCTGCTCCGATTCCTGAATTCAGTGCGCTCATTTCAAGGCTGCAGATAGGTCTGAAAGCAGGCAGGTGCCCTCGTTTCCTTTCAGCAGCTCCTCATTGGAGCCTGAATGATCCGACCCATTTCTAAAACTAGTCTGCAGCCCCACAGCCCAGGCCCTCACATAGGAAACCAGACCTCTTGAGCCATCCTTCTAAAGGTTCTTAAACAAAATGCATAAGTAAGGTTGTCAGAAAACAAACATTTTTGTACAAATGAAACCACGCTCACGGGTGCTATATTCCCTGAGTTCACCTGTCTGAGAAGGTCAATCATTTTTGTCAACATGGCTGGATTATAGTATTTTTCAACTCAGGTTTTAAGTATGCAAACAATATCCATTCATTATAAAATTTTCAAACTGTAGAGTAGGTTATAAAGTGAAAAGTAAAAGTTTTCTTTCTATCTTTATATGCGATCTCACTCTGCCATCGCCTTACCTACCCAGCTGTGGGTACAGGCACAGTACTTGGCACTGCAGTGCTATACAGTGTAATAAATGGCCTTGGTCCTCAATAGGCTTATTTTGGTTGTCTTGGTTAATGGAGTGGAGTCAATAATGCTTACATTAGAACTGAAGCAAGCTAGGTGGGGACTGTGTTGAACTGTGAAATACATGTCTCATCCAAAAGGGTCAGCCACAGCTCAGCTCCAGCTGTTTCTTGTTCAGGAATGAAGGCTTATCGTTGCTAGATTTCAGGATTTTGAGTGAAAGTGGAAATCTATTTTTGCATGAGAAATTCGTTGTTGCTATGCCAAACTAAATGCACACATGGGCTGGATTTGATCAGTATGTGGATGTTGCAGTAGTTATGATGGGCTCTGGAGTATTGGGTTTGAATCCTGACTCTACCACTCATCTGTTCTAAATTCCAGTTTTTTCATCTATAAAGTGGGATTCTACCTCACAGGATTCTTGAAGATGGAATGAGATGCTGAAAGCACATAACATGTGACATGAACTCCTCATAAAACAATCTAGTGGAAGAGTTAATAAATTAATCTCATCTGAGAATTACAGGAAGGCTTCGATGGGACAGTGACATTTAAACAGATATCTGAAGGATGAATAATTAATTGGGTGCCGACAGGAGGAGAAGGGCAGCACAAGCAGAGGAAGCCCTGAAGTAATCGTGCAAGCCGAAGCTAAAGCAGTGAGAACATACAGGAGACAATCCTTTGGCAACCAAGGATTTCCTGACGGCTAAAGTGTGAGCTAGAAGGAGGCTCTCAGTTCAGCCTGAGGCCAGTCCCTGCAAACTTAGGACTTCACACCATACTTGCCAGCGTTAACTTCCTCTGACAGAAAAACCACACCTACCAAGTCTTCCCCAGGGCCCTCTAACCTTCTCCTCTCAAATACAGGAGAGCGAAGTCCTTGGAGTCAAAAGTGAGTAGTTTTCCAGACAGAGAAGGAAGATCAAGAAGGCGGGTAAGAAGGCACAGAAGTGGGAAGCAGTACCATTTGCTTTGGCGGCTGAGGTGTCTTAAGGGGATGCCTCCAAGGCCGGCTGGAGACGAGGCCAGGCAGTATACAGCGCCTACTTCAGGTTGAAATAGGAACTGTCAAGTGGAAAATGGGCGCCCCCTGGGAGCAGTGCTGGGGTAGTGGACGCTGGAGGACCAAGCTGAGGAGAGGCGGCTGGACGGCGCGCGGCGGGGCGGGTTGGGGGGGGAGCGGGGGGCGGGGAGGGTGCGGCTCAAATTGGGATAGCCTGCCCGCCAAGATTTTCTTCTCACAGGAGCGCACTCCTTCCGGCATGATGGTTTCATGGGATCCCAGAACAAGTGGGCTGGAAGGAATCTCGAAAAAGGAACTACCAACACGTGTCCCGTGTCAGGCCCTGATCTGGGCACTCTCGTGAACATTATCTTAACACTCCTAACTCTGCTTTGAGGTAGGTATCTTTATCCCCATTTTTCAGATGGGAAAACAGAGGTTTGGTGACTTCCCACGTAGTAGCGGGGATTTTGACTCCAGAGCCTTTTCCCTGGAGCCCTCACGACTGGGAAAATAACTGATTCCCCGAGGTATAGGGGAATAAGCATCGGGTGTGAGGTGTACAAGCTTTCCAAGGGACAACACCATGACGGTACTTTCCGACAGAACCACGCCTCCCTTGTCGCGACAACACTGATTACCGTTGCTTTCCTTTAAGAGCCGTGCCCTGAAATATTAAGTCTTCGCCACATAGGGTGGTGGACATTATATGTTTTGGGATCGTCCTGACTTCTCCTCACTTGCACTGGTCCCCACTAGTGACAGAAATTTTCTCCCTCCACTAGCAAGTGAAGGTGTGGGACTACATTTCCCGGCAGGTCGTTGAGAAGGGGGTGGCAGGAGGAGGAGGAAAGACTCGGTTTCCGTCGGCTCGCATTTTCGCGTGTCCGCGGAGAAGCACATTTCAACAGCCCACTTCCTTTCTCTGTAGTAGTTAAAAGAAGGGACTACGTTCCCCAGCAGGTGTTGCCGCAGAGGGAGAATGGTCGGCCGCCATCTTTACTGTAGTCCTTTCCCCCATTTCCGCAGGGAATAGCCTTAGCGCGTGGACTACAAATCCCGGGTCGTCGTCTCTCCTTCGGCCGCCATCTTTGCCGGTAGTCCCCGCCCCTTTTCCTTCCCATTGTCTCGACCGAAGAGAATAGGAGCCAGGAAGACTGCAACTCCCGTCAGGCTCTGCGCCGCCGGGAGAGGGAGATTTCGCTATTACAGGAGAGCGAGTTGCCCAAAGTGGTAGAATAAGGCCACAGGGAGACGCTAAGTAGCCTGCCATCTTTATGGTAGTCTCCTTATCTCCCGGTTCCGTCATTATTAAGGAACACTAAAAGGCTAAAAAAACTACTATTCCCATCGCACCTCGTAAGATCGACTACTAGTCAGGTGTACGCCTCTCTTCCGCCATCTTGCTTGTAGTCCTCGTTCCTTCTCACCTTTCCATTGTTCCTGACGATTAGAAATGGCAGCGGGATGGCAGCAGATGGACTGCGACTCCCGTCAGGTACCACACACGCGGAGAGTTGTGGACAGGAGGGCGTGAGAGTGCCTGCGAAGGAGGTCGGGTCGGGGGAGAAGGCCATCTTGTTTGTAGTCACCATTCCCGCTCCTTCTGTATGCTCCGCAACGGGGAGCTTCAGGGCAACTGGACTATAACTCCCGGCAAGCTCGGCTCCTGGCTTGGCACGCCTTACGCCATCTTGTTCGTAGTCCCCGCTGTCCCCAGCGTTCCATTGTTCCCGCGGTAGCACCCGTGTCTACAGGACTACGACTTCCGTCGTGCTCTGCGCGTGTTCGTCCTGGAAAGTGGAGTGGTGGGGGAAGAAGGGGGCAGGGGGCGGGGTTCCTCTGTAAGAAGGAGGGAGTAAAGAGGAGGAGGAGAAGGGAAGGAGAAGGGAGGGGAGGGGAAGAGAGGAGGAAGGAGGAAGGAGCTTAGGAAGGATGAGAGAGGCGGTCAGGGCCCCGGGCCGAAGCAGCGCGGGGCCAGGGGACCAGGGGGGCTGAGGCACCGCGATTGCCCCCTCCCCCTTTCCCTGCCTCCTTCCATCCCTTCCTTCCACTCTCCTGCTTGAGGAAGAGGGTTTATTCAAATTTTATTTAAATCCCTATCTCTTGAGGGTTTGGAGGTGGGAGGGGGTGGGAAGGCGGGGGCGCGCGCAAGCTGGGGGGGCGGGGCTGGAGCAGCTTCCTTCACCTCCCTTCGCTCGCCGGGTAGCCGTAAGGCAAGGGTCCGCAGTCCAGGGGCGGGCACAGGGGAGGGGGGCAGGTTACAGGGACCCCCCCCTCCCCGGGAACCGGCGGTGGGCGGGGCTTGAACCCCGGAAACAGTGGGGTGGCTCAGGCCTGGCCCTGGACCCCTGGGCAGTGGGGGCCAAGACGAAGCCAGTTAAAGGGTTGGGGGCGCTGGGGAGAGGTGGGGTGGGAGAAGGCAAGCTGGGACTCGGACCCCGGACTGAGTGGGGCCCGGGCAGAGGCTCAGCACCCTGCGCCCGAGAAGCCCCCGTTGGCCTGGGGGGGCTGAGGGACTGAGCCCCCCAGAGCAGGACCTCCCCCTGGAAGGGCCGCGCCGCAGCCCGTGGGAGGGCCTCGCCCCCGGCGCCCCCTATCTCCACTCGCCACCGTCCCGGCCTCCGCCGGAGGGAGGGGCCGAGCGCCCTCGGGGGGCCGTGGACCCCGGCGTTCAGAGCGTTCCGCGCCCCGCGCCGCCCGGCCCCCCCGCCGCCGATGGCCGCCGACCCGCCGGGAGCTGCCGAGAAGGGAGAGATGGCTCCCGGGACACGTGTGAGGTGGGTTCATTCGGCTCCTCCTCACTCCCAGACCTGGGCAGCTCCCACTCCCATGCATACTCAGCCCGGGCTCTCTCAACCTTCCCCGCCCCCAGCCTCACCCTGTCTTTGCTCCAAACTCATCTATAGTCCTTCATCTTGTTACCTCTCAATCCTGGGAAACTGGCCTTCCTTCCTAGACCCTGCTGCCCCTTGCAGACCCCCATCCCCACCTGCAGTCGCCACCCTCCAGGCCCCTCCCCTGGAGCGCTGAGAGCCCCCTTCCCCACCCCCATAGATGGGTCTAGAAGTCTCTGAAAATGGGAAAGCTGGAGTAAGACTTGGTCATGAAGAGACCCTCGGGGCATGCTGAGTCCTTGTGGGATCTTGGAGAATCTGATTTCCATGGCAAGGGGAGCCGGAGGGATTCTAGACAATTAGGGATGGAAAGCAGCATGGGAAGCTGGGGGTGGGAGCACACATAGGAGCCCATCCTGAGTTCTGTAAAGATGTCAGGCTGGATTCTAGAATCCCAAGCCAGGGAATCTGGGAGATTGCCCAGGTTGACCTGAGAGATCCAAGAGGAGGATGTCTTAGAGCAGAGGGAGCTCTGTGGAGAACAGAGGAATTGAGTGGAGGAGCAACTCTGAAGCTGCATGGTGGGGAGTGTCTCAGAGCCCTGGAAGTTGGGCAGCAGAGTGAATCTTTAGGGATGGAAGGGGTAAAGATCCCATTGGATCTGGTGAAGATGTTTAGGCTTTGGGTAGTAGTTGTGTGTGAGAGAGAGGAGGAAGAAAGAAAGAAAGAAAGCTTCAACCCAGGAATCTGTGGGTGTCTTGGGGGTAAATCTGGGTAATTTTAGGTTGGGGAGAGTGTGAAGTGTAGTACATTTGGATAACGGGAAGAGTTGTGACCTTCTAACATAACTCCACAACAAGGAGCCCCTGTTTCCGAGAAGCTTTGATGTGGGGCGGTCAGTGGAGAGGCTAGTGTCCCTTTAATTCTCCCTGGGCTAATCAAGGAGGTTCTGAGGAAGTGTCAGAGGAGTGAAGTCAGGAAGCCAGTTCTCAGGCTCCCAGAGGAGCCAGCCAGGTGAGCTGCTTGGGAGAGAGAGGCCTTGAGTAGAGAGAGTGGTTACCCCCACCCCTTGCAGGAGAGGTGACCTTGTTCCTTGTCTCCCTAGGTAGGAGGGCGAATTCTGACTGCTTAGAAATGGGGGGAGCTGCCAGGAGTTTCCCAGGTCAGGGCCCCACTGGGCCCACCTGACCCTGTCACCATTTACCCACAGCCCTCGGCGTTGCTGACGCCCCCAATGTCGTCGAGCAGCCGGGGGCCGGGGGCCGGAGCGCGCCGACGCCGAACCCGCTGCCGCCGCTGCCGGGCCTGTGTGCGAACTGAGTGCGGGGACTGCCACTTCTGCCGAGACATGAAGAAGTTTGGGGGGCCTGGGCGCATGAAGCAGTCGTGCCTGCTCCGGCAGTGCACTGCCGTGAGTTTTGCCCCCACCTTGGGACTCTGGGTGCTCTTCCCCAACTGGCCTTAGCACCATTCTGGGGTGACTGGTGGCTGATTCTTAGGGTGTCCTGTAGAGTTGCTGTTTGTTTACTCATTCATTCACTTGTTTGTTCAAACATCCATCAGGCTGATTTTTGTCTTCAGCTCCAAGCTGGAGGCAATGTTAGGACACACTGAAGAATCCAACCTAGTCCCTACCTTCATACTTTTCCTAACTTTCGGAGACACAGTCTCATAGAAAGCCTGGCCCTTCTCATTCTTCTCTGTAGAGTGTCTGTGCACAAGACCCACCTCCAGAGCTGGCCTCTGTGAATACGTCTTAGCCTTCTTTGGCCTCTTTCTCACCTGCCAGAGTGGTCTTGGATTTGAGGCCAGGCTTACCCTTTTTGTGACCTTGAGCAAAATCACTTTGAATCTCAAGGTAACTTCTCTGTAAAATATTTCTTTTGCTGAGTTGTAAACAATAGCACTGGCACACAGTAGGTATCAGAGGAACATGGGTTTCTAACCAGCTGTCCAGAGAGCAGCCCTTCCCCAATAGCCATAGCAGCCAGCCGCATCCTGCGTCCCCCTCCTTACACCACCACCTACATTTTCCCCTCTAGCCACTCTTTCCTACTTGGTCTCTTCACCCTACAGCCCCTGTCTTCCTTTGTCCTTCAGTCCTTGCCTCCTTTCCTGTTCTTTCTTTCTCCTACCTACTACTTCTTAGAGTCTGTCTCGCAATGTTCGGCATCCCTGATATGACTCAGTATTACTACCATCCTTCCCAGACTCATGTTGTCCGAAGCCTGCTCTCTTATCCCGAGGACCAGCCTTTAGTGTTCTCAGATATCTTGCCAAAACTAGCTTCATTGTGGGGTCCAGAGCAACCCTTGGGCTGCCCATTGAGCAAACTCAGAATTATCCCAGGCTGCTGTCAGGTCCTCTCCAGCTCTGAGTATTATTGTTATATTTGCCAGTGGTCTCTCTCCCTTCCAAAGCCAGATACAATTTCAGGGTCACACAGGCCCTGGATCCAGCTACAGCATTCACAACAGTGAGGATAAACTATGTATCGAATGCCTCTCTTGCATTATCTCAGTCTTAGAGTAGTCCTGCATGGGAAAATTCTTAGCCTCATTATACAGATGGAGAAACAGAGACATAGGGTGTTAAATCAGTTGCTCAAGGTCATACTGCCAAAAAAGGAAAAAATTCAAGATTTGACCCACTTTGGCCCATAGGTTCTGAACCGCCTCTAGCAGCTGGCCACGGTTCCCAGAAGGAAGGGTCTTTCTCTTTTTGCTTGTTTTTGGGGTCCCTGATGCCCCCTTTCCCCCAACAGCCCGTGCTCCCACATACAGCTGTGTGCCTCTTGTGTGGGGAGGCTGGGAAAGAGGACACAGTGGAGGGAGAGGAAGAGAAATTTGGTTTGAGCCTCATGGAGTGTACAATCTGCAACGAGATCGTCCACCCTGGCTGCCTGAAGGTGATGGCCCTGGGGACCCTGGAGTCTGGGATAGGGGAGAATGTCAGGGATCAAGGAGGTGGGGAACCCTTTCTCTGAGTTTACTGACACCATACATCCACTCCCTGCCCTCTTCCTACAGATGGGGAAGGCTGAGGGTGTCATCAACGCTGAAATCCCTAACTGCTGGGAGTGCCCTCGCTGTACCCAGGAAGGCCGGACCAGCAAGGTAAGGGCAGGGACGGGGCTGGATGCTAGGCTCTGGGTAGGCAGTGGGCTGGGAAGCTGTGCAGAATCTCACCCCAGTTTTCATCTCCTTAGGATTCAGGTGAGGGACCAGGACGCCGCAGGGCTGACAACGGCGAGGAGGGTGCCAGCCTGGGGAGTGGATGGAAGCTGACGGAGGAGCCGCCGCTTCCACCACCCCAGCCCAGGCGCAAGGGCCCCTTGCCTGCTGGGCCGCCCCCAGAAGACGTGCCTGGGCCCCCCAAAAGAAAGGAGAGGGAGGCAGGGAATGAGCCCCCTACCCCAAGGAAAAAGGTGAGCCAGGGAGCATCCTCACTAGGTCCAGCTCAAGGGAATCTGGGAGCAGTAATCCTGTCCCCTTTAGGGAAGCCTGGGCCAGAGAGGCAGTGCTCCATTGGTTCCCCCACCCCGAGGGGTTGTTGAGAGATGCAGTTTTCTAGGTGTTAGGGGGAGGATGGGGCATGCTCAATGTGGAGGAGAGGTACAGGTGAGGGGCAACTGGCACTGGACAGGGAATCTTTGGGAGCCCTGGGTATTTTAGGAAGTAGGGAATGAGCATGCTCAAAGCTGCTACAAAGGAGGAAGGAGGGGCTGGAAAGGGCCTGAGGGGGAAGAAAGAGATGAGAGCATGCTCAGTGAGCCAAGACACTGGTTAGAAGGTGAGCATGCTCAGAATTCTCCTTGAGGTGGGGGCTTCTGGGAATTGTAGTCTAAGAGGAGGACATGGATCTTAGTTTTGTGAACAGTGAATGGCTAATGGGGTCTCCCTCCCTTTCCCCATATCTCCCCCTTGCCCTGGTAGGTGAAAGGAGGCCGAGAGAGGCACCTGAAGAAGGTGGGTGGAGATGCCTGCCTCCTCCGAGGATCGGACCCAGGCGGCCCAGGCCTTCTGCCCCCCAGGGTTCTGAATCCAAGCCAGGCTTTCTCGTCCTGCCACCCTGGGCTCCCTCCCGAGAACTGGGAGGTGTGCCGGGGATCACCTTCCTCTCCCTCCCCCTCCCACCATTCCTTGCCGCACCCTCCATCCCGGAGACAGAGATCTGTCATTTCCTGCTGACCTTGTCCTGTCCTTGCCTCACTTGGCCACAGTGGGCATCTGGACCACTGGGAAGAGTGGAGGGGGAGATGGGGTTGGAGCCAGGACCCTGACTTTCCAAGAACACTTGAGGGTATTATCTGACCCTTTTACCTCATCTTTCCAAACCTTAAAGGGAAAAAACCAAGTTCATATACCTGCCCAGTGACTCCCTGTGTGGTCTTAGCAAATTGTCAGCTGCTCTGATAGTCAGTTTTTCATTTTTGAAATGAAGATGATACTGCTTTCCTTATCCACCTATCCCACAGAACTGTTTAAATTTAATGAAATGAAATGAGCTTTGTAAATTATAAAATTTACCTCAATTTAAGGAAAATGAAGCCCAAAGAGGTTAAAAGATTTGCCTAAGGTCACACAGCAAAGCTAGAATTCAGATGTCACTTTGCACAGATACAATGCAAAGGTCTGCCTGATTGCATTTAAATCCTACTTCTGCCATTTGTCAGCTTGTAACCTTGGGTGCTTAATCTCTCTGAGCCTCAGTTTTCTCGTATCTAAAAAGTGACCCAGGTTGCCACTTCATTCAAACACTACGAGGATGTGATGAGTCAGTGAGTATGGAGTGTTCCACTTGGGGCCAGATGATCTTTGTTATTCTCATGTTACTGAACAGACACTTAGAATTATCTAAGCCAGCATCCCATGTTGTAGATGATGAGGCAGAGGCTTCCCAAGGTCACACAGAATTGATAGTCAAGCCAGTA
Organism: Pteropus vampyrus; assembly: GCF_000151845.1. NCBI lineage: Eukaryota > Metazoa > Chordata > Mammalia > Chiroptera > Pteropodidae > Pteropus > Pteropus vampyrus. The sequence goes on along the minus strand of NW_011889128.1, from coordinate 1,003,687 downwards.
CTCAAAACTAGATTTCCTACTGTTTTCTATAGCTCATTGTTTTTGGAAATTCATAAGCAATTAAAATCCATAAGGCATTTAATTATTTGAATTAGCACCTTCACGTGACAGATAAGGAAACAAGTTCAGAGAGGGTCATGGCTTGGCTGATGCCTCACATAGTTCAGGAGCACAGTCAGGGCTGGAACTCAGGACTGTCCCTTGGGCTATTTACTCCCCAGGGGCAGGGCGGTGGGAAAGTGTGTGCCAGGCCTTAGAACAGTCTCCCTCTGTCTCCCTGCAGAAACCAAAGCCACCTTTGGCCTCTGCTGAGGGCCCAGCGGTGCCGTCCCCATCACCACAGAGGGAGAAGCTGGAGCGTTTCAAGCGGATGTGTCAGCTGCTGGAGCGGGTGCCTGACACCTCCTCATCGTCCTCGGACTCGGACTCAGACTCCGACTCATCGGGCTCATCGCTGAGTGAGGATGAGGCCCCTGGCGAGGCCCGGAATGGGCGACGGCCAGCCCGGGGCAGCTCAGGGGAGAAGGAGAACCGCGGAGGGCGGCGGGCTATACGCCCAGGCAGTGGGGGGCCCCTCCTCAGTTGGCCCCTGGGCCCCGCCCCACCACCCCGGCCCCCGCAGCTAGAACGGCATGTGGTACGGCCCCCACCTCGAAGCCCTGAGCCTGACACCCTGCCTTTGGCTGCTGGATCCGACCACCCCCTGCCCCGTGCTGCCTGGCTTCGTGTCTTCCAGCACCTCGGGCCCCGGGAGCTGTGTGTTTGCATGCGAGTCTGCCGGACTTGGAGCCGCTGGTGAGTGGCCTGGACAGGTCTAGGTTCCATGCTGACACTCTCTTCACTTGCTATGTGACCTGCAACTGGTTCCTGATCTTCCTTGGTCACTGTTCTTGTGTTGATAAAACTTCTGTAGTATGTATATATTATGGCATGATACTTCTGTATTTACTATGCACAGGCTGCTTTCCATTTTTGAGCTGAACTTTGTGAGGTTTCCCCTTTTACAGATGAGGCTGAGGTCAAGGTCGTGTGGAGAGGAAGCAGTAGAACCAGAAATTGGAACCCAGAGGTCTTCTTGCTCCAGAATCTTTCCTCTTAATAACTTATTTATGAGTGTTTAGTATGTGCCAAGCATAGTGCTGACCGCTATACATGTATCATCTCATTTGCTTTTCTTACTCCTGGGGACAGTCTTATTGGTCCCATTTACACGTAAGAAAGCTCTTTGCTGAGGTGGCCCCTGCCCTCTTAGAGGCAGCCGTACTTGGGCCCCGTGACTCCACTTGTAACTTCTTCATGCCCCAGAACCACCACCATCTCCCTTTGCTTTTCCATTCCCGTCTCCCCACTGCTTCTTAAACTTTGTTCAGAAATGTCAGTCATCCTCCCAAGCCTTTGGTCTTCCTCTTTGATCCTGCCCCTGACAAATTCTCTCCCCCAAATTAAATTTGTACAGCACTCCGTTCCCCTCACAGAGCACGTAGAGACTTTCTGCATGTTGATGAGCCTTCATTCGTTTATTCATAAACATGTTCCAATCAGGTACAGATGTTGTGTCTGTTTTATCTTCATGTTCCCAACACAGGACAAAGGGCACTGTAGGTGCCCTAGAAATAATTTATAAATGAGTAAATCAGGCTCTTTCCCAGGCACTTATTGTTGGTGGACCAGGCACCTTGTTGGCTGGTTTGCAAATGTTAGCTGATTTGTTCTTCATAATAGCACCCTATGAGGGAATGAGGGACACCTGAAATCACAGTGTAAGTTAGTAGCTGAACTTCAACTCCAGTCCTTTTCCTTTGCATTCTGGGATTCTGGGTGCTAGGTCATGCCCACTGGTCTCTGTGGAGGCTGTAGAGCTAAGAGGATGGGATTGTGGGCTCTGGAGGTAAATTGCCTGTGGTTCAGTCTTATTCTTCTTCTAATGAGCCATACGTGCCATTGGGCTAGTTTCTTAACTTGTCTGTGCCTCATTTTTTCATTCGTTAAACCAGGAGAACCAAGAACACTTCGTAGTGTTTTTTTTGTGAGCTACTACACCTAAAGAACTGAGGACAGACAGTACCTGAGAAATAGAAACTACCCAATTTTTTAATTGTAATCATTATTATTCACTCAGTTATAGTTACTGGAAGTACAGACTTTTACATCCTCAGACCATAGATCTGTGTCCTAGAAGAGCTCGCTCAGTCAACCTGCAACATAGAAGCAAATAGTTATAACAGTTGCTGGGGATCACCACCCGTGCTTCATGTGGTAGTTGAGGAAATGTTTGCTGAGGCCTCTTCAAGGCCAGCCCTGTGTTTGGCATGTGGGATTCAGAACTGAAGAGGACTTGATTTCTGCCTCAAGGAGAGACTTGTGACCAGAAGTGCCAGAGGCTGGACTACACAGTGACTCCCAGCTTGGTCCCTGGACTCTGGTCCTCATGAGTTCCATCAGCTATGACTCTGGCACTTCCTGGATATATGGCCATAGGTGAACAGCTATACCTATCAAGTTCTCAGCTTTCTCATCTGTAGTCTGAAGTTCATATTAATACCTTGTGAGGATTAAATAAGGTGGTCCTTGCAAAGCATTTAGCATAGAACCTGAAGGGTACTAATCAATAAAATACCAGCTTTTGATAAGATGACGAGGGTAAAGCAGAGCAGAGGCCTGTAGGGTGAGGTACAGTGGGAATAATCAGAAGACTGTCAGGCCTAGGGGCAGAAATGGGCAGTGGGGGTAGAGAACTTTTTAAGAAACAGAATAGCTTGGATTTGGTGACTAAATGGCTATGAGGAAGCAGGGTGACTCAGCTGAGTTTCTGGCTCACAAGCCTGTATGGGCAATAGTGCTATTCTCCGTGCTCAGGAATACTGGAGGAAGAGAGCAGGTTCTAGGGAAAAGTGAAGTGCTCAGATTTGACTTGTTTGGTTTGAAAGGCCTGTGGGCCAGTCAGGAGCTAACAGCGGGATATACAGGTCTGATGCTCAAAAGGAAGATCCAAGTTTATAAACTAGGGACACAGCCATGAACAAATAGGTGGGAGAGCAGGAAGTTATGTTTTCTTGTCTAGTGGCTTCTATCTTCTCTTGGAACTGGAAGGCAAAATGATCTACCAAGGGAAAGATACAATTTTGAGAGTTTTCAACCTATAGGTATGAGCTCCAAGGAAGAGGGCAGAAGGTAGAATGTCAGTATTTGTGAGTTAGAGAAAGTGCAGCCAGAGATTTGGAGATGGAGGGGAGAGGTATGTCCTAAGGAAAAGGGATTGAAGAAGGAGTGACTGATGATGAACAGTGTCAGATGTTGGCAAAAGGTCATGGGAGATCAAAGACCAGAATTGGCGGTTGGATTTTTCTACAAGGAGGCCTTGATATCCTTGGCTGTGCTACAGGGGAGTGAGGAGACCAAAGCCAGGTCACAAGGGGTCAGGGACATCAGCTTCAAGGCAGGGACTCGATCTGTTTGTTTGTTGCTGTGTGCCTAGTTTCTAAGTTGGCAACTGGTATGTAGTAGGTGCTAAACAAAATACTTGTCGAATGAATGACAGTGCGGAAATCAGAATGGAGTGTAGAAAGAGGTGGCGAGGGTGGAGTTGGAGAGAAATTTGTAGGTGGGAGAGCAGGAAGTTGCAGGTTTTCCTGTCTGGTGGCTTCTATCTTGGAATATGTAGGTGAAGTGATATATGAAGAGCAAGGGGGGAGAGGGCAGGCAGAACAAGCATGGAAGAGTTGCTGAGTTGCGGGTAAGAGGGCTTGAACTTTGGAGGACATTGGCACAGAGGGTGGCAAGGAACGGACTTGAACACGGGGTCAAGGCCAGTTGGAGTTGGGAGTAAGTCTTGGAGATGGACAGAGTAGTGAATAGTGGTGGCATCAGGGAGCCCAGATTTTGCAGGTGGGTTATTAGGGGGATGACTCATTCAGGGTCTGGCTGAAGAGACTTAAGGATAAAGTGGATGGATTAGGGAACTTGAACATAAAGCGCCTGCGCACACACACGTCCGCCCGCCCTCCTGATGATGGTATATCTTGGCCTCTTAGTTCTTCCTGCCTCTTGCCTCAGTGTCATTCCCCAGCATAGAAAGAACCTGTCCATGGCTCCCTGTTGCTTCACAACGAACTTTCACAGTCTTATTGGACGTTTGGATGTGAACAGTGCCCCAGTGACTGCTCTAAACACTTCCTCTCTACTGTCTCCCTTCATCTTTGCAGCAAACCTTTGAAGTAAATGCTGCATTTACTTCCTTTTATGGTTTAGAGAATGGAGGCCCAGAGAGGACAAGTGACTTGCCTAAGGTCACTCAGCACAGAAGTGGCAGAGCTGAGATATAGATCCCCATAGTGCATACATTCTTTACCTCTGGGCTCTGTGGCCATGACAATCCAACCTGGCATTCCAGCCTTCCTTGACTTGGCACCCATACTCTAGGCCTCCTCTGCAGCCTTACCCCCTACTTCTAACCCACTCAGAGTTCAGGCTCTTAATCCAGACCAGCTTGATGTAAGCCCTGGCTCTGCTACCATTTGGTAGCTGTGGGACCTTGAACAAATTTCTTAATCTCTATGAGCTTCATTTTCTTTAACTCTCAAAAGGAATTGATGACAGTATTTACCTCCTAAGGCTGTTGTGAAGTTATATGCTTCATGCATAGAACAGTACCTGGCACATAGTAAATTCTTGATAGATACTAGTTGCTGGTGCTATAGTCATCATCGTCATCATTCTCATTATTATGAGATAACAAATTGCCCTTTGTTTCTTCTGCCTTGGGTCCTCAGAGCTGTTTTCTCCCTGTGTCCTGGACCTGGATACCAGTTTTTCCTGATCTGGAATGTACACCCTCTTCCTCTCCTCCCCTTGTGAGAATAATTACTGCTTCCTTAAAGTCTCTCTGGGGGCTTCTGTCCTATTCTTCTCGTTGATCTCTTATGTCCTTTGTCTCATCAGTTACCGTGGACTGGCTATGTCTCCCCCATTTTCTGACTGCTCTGTGCCCAGTGGAGGCTGGACACATGGTATCAGTAGGACCCTCAATGACTGTTGACTGCCACTCTGAGGTTTAAACCCAGTGTCCTGGTCATCGAAGGGCAAAGGGACAAATTAGTTCCAGCCAAGAAGAGTCAGGAGGAGACTTCCTGGAAGAGGAGGCACTAGAACTGAGCCTTGAAGGATTTGGGTTGGTTGGCATTTCCAGCAGCAGAACCACAACATCTACCAAACTTTATTGGCATCAGACAACATTGTGTGTCTATAGGTGGTTTGGTGTGGGATTTATGTAATATGATACAGAAACAGTTGAGGGACTGCATGAGCTCCCAGGGGCAAGGGTTCCCTTTTAGCCATGGAAGGTCCAGGAGGTGCTTCAAGGTGGTGGCCGCAGTTGAGCTTGGACTCAAGACTGGGTCAGAGTGGGCAGAGAAAGGATTTGGATGGAGCCGGATTTTACTGAGTGAAAGATAAAAGGGGTAGGACCTGGGGTAGGGCCTAGGGTAGAAGTTGGGTTTGAAGGTGGTTTGTTTCTTTTTCCTTTTTAGAATCAGAGAGATTTACAAATGATAATTGGTTTAGTGGTTGGAACCAGGAGAATATAGAAGGCCAAAAGAGGAGGGAAATGGAGTTGTTGGATTTTGAAGTATTTATATCTGTGCCTCCAGCATTCCCAAAAATGTCACCCAGCTTCACTGGAGTATGCCTGGTGGTTTTAAGTGGCACAAAAGCATGGCTTAGTCTTTCCATTAATTTTGAAAAGTATGTCTTTCTATTTTGTGCTATTGTATCTTTAACACTTATCTCCTTGTTTAACAAAATGTCTTTAGGTGGTAGTCTAAAGCCACAGCAACACCTGATTAGAATTTAATAGCCCTAGTCTGTTTTTACTGTTCTATTTCTAAAGCTAATATATTTATGTGAAACAATGCTGGTTTTAAGTGCAAAGAGGGATCAAATTAAAGATAAACTCATGTTCTCTGCAGATCAGTGGATAGCAAATGAGTGGAGTTGGGGTCACTATTCCAGCCCAGGGTTCTTGAAGAAAAAGCCCTTTAGAATTGGGGTGCGGGTCATGCCAAATCTAAGGAACAAAAAGAACAAACTAATCAGAAACAGACTCACAAACATAGAGGACAATCTGATGATGGCCAGAGGGGAGCGGGGTTGGGAGACTGGGAAAAAAGGGTGAAGGGTTAAAGAAGGACAAATTAAGAGTTGATAGATGGTCACAGGGATGGGGAGCATGGCATAGGGAATGCAGTTAGCATTAATGTAATGGCTAGGTGGAGAGCCAGAGGAGAGAAAGAGCAATTAGAGGGATTGTTTAATAAACTGTATAAATATCCAACCAATGCACTGTATACTTGAAACTAATAAAATAAAAAATCAATACAAAAAAATTTTTTAAATAAAGAATTGGGGTGTGGACGGGAGGTAAGATTCAGCTTCTTGGGCCCCTCCCCACTCCTGCTACTTCTGAGATAGTTCATTTAGTCCAGTGGGAATTTCTTGACATGCCTTTGAGAACTACAGTAAGAAGAGTTTTCAGATGGAGTCTCAAGCAACTTTAGTGTACCTCAAAGTGTTAATAGATAACACTGGGAGAGGTGAGGAAGGGTTCCCTGGTAAAATAAGTTTGGGAAGCCCTTTTACAGTTACTTCATGTTGGATTAGTCAAGGCTCTTAGAAATGCTGGGATCAAGAAACCTGTCTAACTTTGTTCAGGTCTCATTCGTCTTTATAGCTTCAATACCTGGGAACTGCCAGGTCTTCCATAAACACTGAGTGAGTAAATGAAAAGCTGTAAATGAAGTGTGTTGTGGGGTTGCTCTGTGGAAGTGTGGCACCATTCTTTCATTCAACAAATGTGCAACAGATAACCTACTGTGCACCTGGCATAGTCGTAGGTACTGGGGATACCAAAGGGGAAAAGCCGGTCTGCCCTTGTGAAGCCGACATTCTAGTTGGAAAGACACAATAATCAAATAAGAGACCAAATAGGGCTATAAGTCAAGCCTTGGGCAGCTGGCTATCAGAATGGGGCAGATGTGGATGGATCAAGGGCAGAAATTAGTAGAGGTGATGAGAAGTGCTGACGAGCCAACAAAACTTAGCAATCAGTCCAATGTAGGGGTTGGGTTGCTGATAGATCCCTTTGGTATCATATCAAATACAACATGTAGGGTGTTTCTGTGTGTCTTTGGCAGAATATAAGTTGTAAGGCCCGCAAACCAGAGTGACCTCATTTGATTTACAGCAGCCATGTGGGGCAGGCCAAGTATGGATCATGATCTTTGTTTTCTAAATGAGGCCTCTGGGGCTCAGGAAGAGGAATGGACTTTCCCAGGGTCTTGCATCCAGTCAGTGATGGGCTTGAGCCCTAAACTCAGTGCTCTTGGCCTGCAGTCTGGAGCTTCCTGCAAACCCCCACTCCCCTGCTGTCTGAATGGACCAAGAGAAAACGGGTGAACCATTGAGTGTGGGGAGGATTGTGGACTCCCTGAGAGCTGAGGGCTCTGTCTCCCCTCTTGTGGCTGGCAGGTGCTATGACAAGCGTCTGTGGCCTCGAATGGACCTGAGCCGGCGGAAGTCACTCACCCCACCCATGCTTAGTGGTGTGGTTCGTCGCCAACCTCGAGCCCTGGACCTCAGCTGGACAGGAGTCTCCAAGAAGCAACTCATGTGGCTTCTGAACCGACTGCAAGGTATGGTGGGGTGGTGAGTCAGGCTAGAGCTATGAGGGGGATATACATGGGGCAGTCCTCCTAGCACCAGCTTTCTGACCACCCCCAGGCCTACAGGAGCTGGTGCTGTCCGGCTGCTCCTGGCTGTCTGTCTCTGCCCTGGGCTCAGCCCCACTGCCGGCCCTGCGGCTCCTGGACCTGCGCTGGATCGAGGATGTTAAAGACTCCCAGCTCCGTGAGCTGCTGCTGCCTCCGCCAGACACCAAACCAGGTGTGGCTTCTGTTGGCTCATTTGTAGAATGGGTTGGGTAAGGGTAGGGGTATGAGGCCTCCAAGGTCTCTTTTGACTCATGCTAGGTGTTAAAGGATTGAAGAAAGGGTCAAGATAGAACACTCGAGTTTAAATAGGAAGGCCCTGCTTGGCTGTTGTTTATTCATTCACTCACCTGCTATGTGCTGGGCCCTATGCTAAAAGCAGAGGGAACAGGTTAAAGAATTAGTCCCTGTTCTCCAGGAGGAGATAATTATAAGACTGACGGATGACAGAATTCTTTGAGAAGCCAGGGACTATGAGCTAATAAGTCTCTGGGTATGATGGGCTTTACTGAAGAGCCTCTTCCAAAGGGAGCAGTGGCAATTGCTGTAGAAGAATGTGGGCCCCCAGTGGCCAGTCAGTTCTGTTTGTCAAGAGGAACCAGAGTATGTGTTTTTCTTTGAAATATCCTGGTTTTTAAATAATGGAAATTAATTCAAATTCTTTTAAAAGTCATGTGTGGATCCAGTAAAAATATGGCTGAAAAATAGATTTGATTCCAAGACTCCTTTGCCCTATAGTAAAAAGACAAAGATATTCCTAAAGGAAAAGAGCAGAAAGAGAGAGCCAATTGACTTGGAAAGTTGCGAGGAGGTGGTGTTATCATCTCCCCAGGCAGACCAGCCACCTCTTCGCCTCAGGTCAGGCCCAGAATATGTTGAACACATATTCTGGACCTGGCCCTGTGTAGGACCCTGGAGACCTCAAACTGAATCAGTTCCATTCCTCACCCCAGTCATGCAGAAGAATCAGAAATAGGTATGGCATGATATGGTAAAGACTGGGATTTGGGGGGCAGTGAGAGAAGCCCTTCTTGAAAGGAGCTATTTGAACTGAGTCCTGAAAGAGACAGGTTTTTTTCAAGGGAGTGTAAGGCAGAATAAGCAGTTTTATGGGGCAGGAGTCCCATATTGGCAGAGAGGGATGCTGGAAGCTAAGGCTGGTCAGGTGGGCAGAGGCCTGGTCGCTTTCGGGGTCATACAGAGGTATGGAGTGAGGGCACTGAAGTCTGGAGGCTCCTTGTCTAGCAAGTAGATGGGATGCTCACAATAGCATCCTCTCTGGCCCCTACCAGTCTATTCTCCATACTGAAGCCAGGGAACTATCCAGAAGGACAGGTCTAACCATGTCACTCCTGTGCTATAAACTTTCTCATTGCTCTTCAGTGTTCTTTGGATACCATAGTCACTAAGGCCCGGCGGGGTCTGGTTCCTGCTGACCTGTGCCATCCTGCATTTTAGCCACCTCAACTTCCTTGCCAAGTTCCCTCTAACCCCAAGGCCTTTGCCCACTCTGCCTAGAATTCTCTATCCTCTTTCATCTAATTAACACCTAATCATCTTTGCATCAATCTAAATTTCCATTTCCTCCTAGAAGCCCTCCATGATCCTTTCCCCCACTGAGATCAGAGTCCCTCTTAAACTTTGAGAGCAGTCTCTTCCCAGTATAGCACTGTACAGTTGTGAAATCATTTGATTAAAATCTGTTCCCCCTCACTATGTTCTTAAGCTTTGTGAGGGCAGGGACTGTGTGCTTGCCCCAGCACCTTGCTTTCATAGCTCTTTCATGTATCCCTTCTTCCTACCCACACTACCCCACCCCACCCACTTCACAGTAGTCTTGGAGTAGAGAAGCGACTAGGATTTTTTGCATTTGCTGGACAAAGCACCAGAGGCCCAGAAGGGTTTAGTGACCACTGCCAGTCACAGGCAAAACCAGACCAGAGTAGTCATCTATTGCCCACTCTTAACTGGAATTCGACTGAGCCAGGAAGATTTGGGCATGGGTAAGGGTAGGAATTGGGAACAGTGCATTCCATGAGGTGAGAAAGTGCTTGTTGGCTGGCAGCCTGAATTCGTTTCAATTTAAGCCCATTTATCAGGAGCTTGCAAAGACGAGCCTTCTAGGCCCTTGAAGCCTGTGGTGCAAATTGGCACTCTATACCTACCTTTCTGATCTTGACTCCTTGGTTCATGATTCATTCCTGGGGCAAAAGTTCTTCTACCTTGCTTCTGCCTCTGCTGTTCTCTGCCTGGTGTACTCTTTTCCTATCTCTCCACACAGTCACATCCTTGAAGGCCCAGCTCAAATGCTGCCACCACAGCGAAATCCTCACTGATGCCCCCTTGCCTCACCCAAGCCAGAAGTGCCTTTTCCCTGCTTCCCTCTAATGGCATTTAGCTGTGGCCCATGGTTGAGGGGATCTGTAGATGTATTCCCTCTCCAGGTTCTTAGCTTCTCCAAGGATATATAAGGAGAGCTTGTCTAATCAGGTACCCACAGAGGTGGCCTGGCAGGTAACAAGTGATAGGCTTTGGTGCAGGACATTAGGAAGTAGCACCTATCAACCCAACTCCAGTCAGTCATTATCAGGTGAAAGGGGCAGCCCTGTAATGCCGGATCTTACAGTTTTTTTAAGGAAAAACTCAGTGTCTAAATTCCTTTATTAAAATGTCCTTTTTGTAGTATTAGACATGAAGAAAATTTTTAGCACTATGCAGACTCCATAAAACACTTGGAGTCTATGTTCATGAGTCTGTGACATCCAATCTAATTTATCTAGGGGCTAGGCTGGTGCCTGGGAGGCAGACAGCATTGTGGTAAGTGTTTGGACTTAGAGTCACTGAGGCTTGCTATCCTAGCTGTTACTCCATAATCCTGTGACCGTGGACAGATTGCTTAATGATTTGAGCCTCAGTTTTCTCATCTGTAAACAGGAATGATAATCAGAGAACTTTTCTCCCAGGGCTATGGTTCTTAAAGCATGGTCAGCAGCATCAACATCACTAGAGCAATGGTCCCCAACCTTTTTGGCACAAGGGACCGGTGCTCCTCTGAGAATCTATTTAATGCCTGATGATCTGAGGTGGAGCTGAAGCAGTGATGCTAGCACTGGGGAGCGGCTGCAAATATAGAGGAAGCTTCACTCGCTCGCCCACCACTTAACCTCCTGCTGTGCGGCCCTGTTCCTAACAGGTCACACCCAGCCTAATACTGGCCCCAGTCCCTAGCCTGGGGGTTGGGGACTCCTGCACTAGAAAACTTGTTAGGAAAATAAACTCTGAGGCCCTACCTTAGACTACCTAAACTGTTGATGCACCATAGGCATTTTTTTTTTTTAACCATAATGCAGGAATGTGGTAGATACAATAAGAGGGAAACTTTGGGTACAGAGATGAGCAGTGCGAGCTCTTCTGTCTTCAAGATTGGGGAAGAGGAGGCTTCTGAGCTCAGACCTGGAACCAGGCACACTGGCTAGGCAGAGGACTGAGCACAGGTGGTCACAGGCAGAGTCCGTCAGGGTAAAGTCACCTGTGGAGTTTGAGGGTGAGGGAGAGGAGTTAAGAGCTGAGATAGGGATAAGATCTTAGCGTAACTGGAATGTTTTACCAAGGAGATTGGACTTGTCTGAGGTATCCTCAGAGGGTTTTAAGCAAAGAATGGGTGTTGTCCCACTTGTGTTTGAGAATGGCTCTCTGGATTCCAGGAAAGAGAAGAGAGACTAGAATGAGTGCAGAGGCTGGGGCAGGAGTTGAGGGTAGTGGTGTTGGCTCAGAGTGGTGACAGGGAATGTAGAGAAAGGAATCCATTTGGTTACTTTACTAACCATGGAAGGAGAGGGAAGTGGGAGAGCAGCCTGGGATGTCATTTGTTAGATGAATGATTATATTGAACACCTATGTCCCTTTTGTTGGGGTTAGAGTAAGAACAAGACAAAAAAATTCTTGACTTCTTGGAATTGACATTCTAGTAGGAGGAGAGAAAGAAATATGTATGTCAAATAGTGGAGAAAGGGGGAAACAGTACAGAGAAGGGGTAGAAGTATGTGGAGTGTTATAGTTTTAAGTGGAATAATCATGGCAGGCCTCACTGAGGAGGCATTGCGAGCAGTGGACAGATGAGATGAGGTCAGGTTGTGGGGGTGTTTAGGAAAAGAGTAAGCCAGGCAGAGAGTACCAGTCGAGGTGCCCTTTTATAGTGGGAGCAGGTTCAGGGGTGGTGAGGAATGTGAGCATGGAAACAATTGGTCAGGATGCGTACTAGGTGCAAGGATGGAGTAGTGGGTAGTGCTGACCTCTTATCTGCCTGCCCAGGGCAAACGGAGAGCCGTGGGCGGCTGCAGGGGGTAGCAGAGTTGCGCCTGGCAGGCCTGGAGCTGACAGATGCCTCCCTGCGGCTCCTGCTGCGCCATGCACCCCAGCTGAGTGCCCTGGACCTGAGCCACTGCGCCCATGTCGGAGATCCTAGCGTCCACCTCCTCACGGCCCCCACCTCCCCGCTCCGAGAGACCCTGGTACACCTCAATCTTGCTGGTAAGCATGGTCCCATCTGTTCATCCTGCTAGCCTGTTGGTCCACATGACCAGTGCCTACCCCCTAACTCTCCTGGTATTGGCTACCATTGCCCCATCCCCAGGTTGCCACCGCCTCACTGACCACTGCCTTCCGCTGTTCCGCCGCTGCCCGCGCCTACGCCGTCTTGATCTGCGCTCCTGCCGTCAGCTCTCACCTGAAGCTTGTGCTCGGCTGGCAGCCGCTGGGCCCCCTGGCCCCTTCCGCTGCCCAGAGGAGAAGCTGCTTCTCAAGGACAGCTAGTTGGGTGCCCCCCACCCTCCCCCAGGACTCGTCAGGAGCCTGGACCTCAGGCCTTCATTTCCCCTGCTGGGAGGCCAGATTACCCACCCACCTCATGACTTGGGATTCCTGAGTTCTGACTTGGGATTCCTGCCCAGGGACTCGAGCCTGCCTCCCCATTCTCTACCCCCTGCACTGATATTTCTGGGGGTCTCTCCTTCCCATCCCTTCTCCCTTCCATCTGCTTCATTGTCCATCCCCTGGGGGGGAGTGGGTCAGAGGTACTGGGGGGGTGCTGAGCCAAAGGGATGGTGGGAGGGTGGGTAAGGTGCAAGTTTGAGGAGGGAGAATGGGGGAAGGGTATCAGGATACTGGGAGCCAGGGGCTGGGGAAGGTGGAGGCTGGGCTGGGGGAGGGGGGCAGAAAGCAGACCACCAAGGGTGCAGGGAAAGGACCAGATACTTGGAGTTGGGGGGTGGGGAGGGCAAAAAGGGAAACCAGACGAGCAATTGGGGATCCCAGGTGTCAGAGGTGGGAGTACTTGGGGAATCAGGGAAAGCCAGGGCTGAGTGAGGGGTTGGGGGAGGGACAAGAACAGGTGTGGGGGCAGTAGTACCCCCTTAGGGGGTCACCCCTCTCCTTACTCCCTCCCCAGATTTCAGTTCATTCCCCTTCCCTGACTCCTTGAAAGTCACTGACAATGGCAGCTATTGAGAGGAGTGGGGGCCCGCTGGCCTACCTGCTGTTCAGCGTGGCCCAGGGGAGTGGTGAGGGGTACCCCAGCCCCCTGCCTGCCTCCCCGCTCAATACTTGAACATTCATCTGTACTGAAGTGTTACTTGAACCTGGGGAACCTTGGACCTAGGGGAGCCACATTGAGGGGCCAGGACCAGCTTGGACTGAGACTGGACCAGTGGGTGCCCAGTTTGGACTATGCCACTCCCAGGCTCTCTCTTGCTTTACTGTATTGAGCAGCTCCACCCACTTGACCTGAGGTGGGGTGGGGTGGGGTGGGGTGCCAGCCCAACGATGGGGATGATGGGACTCCTCCAGCTTGGCATTTCCCATTCTTTCATCGTCATGGAAACTTGTATCCCATTTGCCCAGGGAACTGCCACTCCTGGTTGCCATGGAAATAGCAGCCAATGGACACGGGCCAAAGCCACCGTTAAGGCTAGAAATGGCCCCTTTTGGTTGCCATGGGAACTTAGTAACACTCTTGCCCTGCCTCTTCCTCCAGTGTGAGGGCGGGGTTTGGGGAGCCAGGGCCCGCCCCTCAGCCCAGGCCTGAGGCGGCGGGGGTGGGGGGTGGGGGGTGCTGGTATGTACCATGTAGGGGAGGGGGGAACTATCCACATACCTCAGGTAACTGGGAGGTGCGCGGGTGGGGGGAGGGACTGGGAGGACCAAAGGCCGAGGGGAGGGGGTCCTGGGGATCACGAAAGGCTTGAGGATGGGGCCGCTTGGGGGAGGGGGAGGAGGCAGCCTGGCTGGGGACAAGTGGGGGACCCAGCCGGGCTGGGCCCCAAATCTACAATACGGTTTGCTATAAAACTCAAAATCTTACATCCGGGGCCGCTGAGTTCCTGTGTGTGTGTGCGGCGTCTGTGGGCGGGGATGGGGTGCGGATGATCGCAGTGCTCACCCTTTGGGACTCTCTGAGGGAGGAGCTGTTTGGATGGATCAGAGAGCCTTGGACCTCCTTGGGCTTTCCGGAACTGAGTATGCAGGGCGCCCTGTGGTCCCCACAGACGAATGGGCTCACCTTCCGCAAGTTCACAATTTATGGGGTTGGAGCTGAGTGTGTCCAGGTGCACTTGGAGTGATCCAAGGCCCAGGAACTCCCAGTTCCTGGCTGGGACTCCTGGATGACATTTTGGGTGCACTGGGGTCGTGGGGTCCTTCAGGATTTCTGCCTGCGGCCCCCCAGCTCCACCCCATCATGTGGCTGCCCCGACTCCGCCTCCGCCCCAGTTCCTGTTTAGGCCTCTGCTGTCCCACTTCGGCCCCTAGGGCTCCCTACAGACGTCTCTTCCTGCTCCGCCTGGGCCGCCTGTTCCTGGGCGCCCGCTGCTCGCATCTCCGCATCTTGGTCGGTTCTGTCGGGGGATGGGGTCTCCCCCTGGCCCGGGCTGGCCCTCCTGGAGACCCCGAGGCCACTTAGCACCACGGTGACCTCCCAATCTGTCTGGTGCTGCAGCCCCCAGGATGAAGGGCGGCGAGGGGGACGTGGGTGAACAGGCCCCGCTCAACCCAGAGGCCGAGAGCCCTGCAGGCTCCGCCACATACCGAGAATTCGTGCATCGCGGTTACTTGGACCTTATGGGGGCCAGTCAGCACTCGCTGCGGGCGCTCAGCTGGCGCCGCCTCTATCTCAGCCGGGCCAAGCTCAAAGCCTCCAGCCGCACGTCTGCCCTGCTCTCGGGCTTCGCCATGGTGAGGGGAGGGAAGGGGCGCACTGGGCGTGGGGTGTGGCACTTGGGGGCACGGGGCCGTGGGCAAATGAGTGCCGATGGGAGGCAGGCAAAGGAAAGGGAAAGTTGGGATTTAAGTGGTAAAAGGGGGAACAAACAAGGTCCCAAGGGAGGGCACAAGTCCCTTTTTAATGGTTGTGTGTGTAAACAGACCCTTGGCATAAACTGGGCTACAGGGAGGATAAACAAATGCCAAAGGTATTAAAGGGGACCTATGTCCTGGGGGTAGAAAAATCGCCAAGGGGGTTACATAGCAAGGATGGGGCAAAGAAGCTCAAAAGCATAATCCAAGGAGGAGTGATTACTAGATCCCCATGGTTCAAAGGCAAATTGAGCTGGGTGGGGGCTGTATAAACAGGGCTGGGGTGGGGGCATGTCAGAATAAACTGGAGTCACCCAAATGAAGGTGGGCCCATCCTAAGGAGGGCAGGTAGTCCCTAGTAAGTACAAAAGATGCTTAATGTAATTCAGGAAAGCTTTGAGAAGATGCCTGTGAGGAAACCTCTAGGGAAAGAAGCTGATTAGGAAGCTGATACATGATTCCTAGGCTGATAAACTGGGGGTGTGGGAAGATGTTATCAGCTAACATTGGCCCAGAGGAGGCCTCATAGGAAGTTGGACTGAGGGAGGTCCCAGAGTAAGGAGTCAGCAGACACAAGTCCTGGTTCTTTCTTCCTTGGGGCCAGCTATGTGACCCTAGACAGGCCTCCACCACTTTCTTTGGTCCATGGGAAATTGTGAGATCATGGAGGGTATACCCTCTGTAGCCTGCCAAATACCTGGCCCAGAATGAGCTGATTCTTGTTATCGAACCATAGATTCAAGCATGTTAGAGCAAGACACACACTAAACACGGTTCAGACTACCTGTTAATTGGACAGGTATGAAAATCAAGGCCCAGAATGGGACAGTGGCTCTGCCAAGAGTATGCGGCAGATGAAGGATATAAAATAAACTAGGACTCAACGTCACTGTACTGTTAGTCCAGGGTTTCCCCACAATCATGACAGAAGAAAGAGAAAGTGGCCGGTGGAAGAGAAGTCCTCATAGTGATATAGGACAGGACAAATTTCTCCAAGTGCGGGGGAGACCAAGCCCCGCACCAAGAGAAGAGGGTCCTTTGGTGGAGAGTGTGGAAAGAATTCAACACACACACACCAAAGTTGGAGTCAAAAGGAAAGTTTATTAGAAAAAAGATAATGCTCCACAGACAGAGTATGGTCTCCTCTCAGAGGCAGAGAGTGGGACAGTGAGAGAAACAGAAAAGGCACTGAGAGGGACCCTGAGTGTTCAGGCTATTCAATTGATATGTCATTCTTTAGTTCCCATTTCCTGATATGGACAAACAGTGAGGAAGGGGAAGAGTATATACGTGAATATGTAGAGTGAAAGGCCTGCTGGGAGTTCCCAGGTTTTAATCCTTAGGTTCCCCATGGTTTTAGCCATAGGGAATGACTCTTGCCTGTTTCTCCTTCTGAGATGTGGAGAATGGGTTGTTAATAATCTGTGTTCTGAAGGTGCCCTCCTGGCCTGGCTGCAGGGCTGATCAGCATATTGCAGTCTCTGAATGTAGCTTGATTAACATTTTTAATTCTTTTGCCTCCTTCCTGCATTAATAGAACTGTGCTCTTGTTGGAGTCAAATTGAGATGGGGATAAAAGAGTCACAGCACTAGGTGATTTAGGTTAGTCTCTGCCCCTCTCCATGCCACAGCCTCTGTATTTGAAATGAGGGATAGTATCCCTAATAGTCATCCTAAATCTGTGGTTTTCTGTGTGGGGGCCTAAAATCCACAGGCCAGCCCACCCTTCCTGATGTGAAGTCAGCTAGGGACAGGGGGTTGGCTTCCATTCACCTGTACAGACTGCAGAGGGAAGAAAGCAGTCCCATGGACCTAGCTGAGGGAAGTCCCCTACCCCCAAGCCCCATGGTCCATCCTCTTCCCAAGGGGCCAATCTGACCTGTTGCTGGACTTGCATGTTGCTTGAGTGACAGCTTAAGGGCCAGAATCTTCTCTACAGGATCAAGAGGCCAGATGGGTAGGTTCTAGGGGCAGGACTGGCTCTAGTCCTGCCAGAGAAGAGCAAGGCCAGGTCAGGCAATGGGAGAAACCAGGACTAGGCCTGGCCCAGTTTCCCAAAATACTCATCCTGTCTTCCACCGCTCTCCATGCTCTGCACATTCTTCCTTCCCTCAGCCCCAAAGCAATCTAATGGATTCTGCAAGAACAAGGCATGGGGAAAGATCCACATTCTGGAATCCAGGTGGCCTGTGTTAGAGTAACACAAATTGTATTGAACTGTCACCAAGTACCACGCACTGTGCTTAGGGCTTTTATGTACATCATCTTTCTATTATGAAGTAGGCACCACAACTATGTCCATTTTACAGATGAGAAAACCGAGGATCAGAGGTGTTCAGACACCTGCCCAGGGTCCCACACAAATAACTGGCAGGATTTTAACTTAGGCAGTCTGGTTCTAGAGTCCAAATATATACAAGTCTAGAATAGGATCATCAACTCAATGTTGGCAAAGGCCAGGCAAATAATATGGATGCCAAGTTGGCTCTGTGGGGACTGTAGTTATAAAGAGACCCCATGACCTGTTCAAAGGAAGCAGTCATGACTCCACTCTAGCTGATAGTTGCTATGCAGGAATGTGGGCCTGGTGTAACTAGATCTTTCAAAATTTCAAAATGATCTGGAAATAGGGATATTTATATGAAATCTCTTGAGTTTTCAAAGTTGGCAACTTAATTCTACTTAAATTTTTTTTTTTTTTTTTACAAGAAAAGCTTTATTAGAAGGGAAAGATACACTTCTAGATATAGAAGCGGGTGGCAACTTAAGAAACACACTGTATGAACAGCCAGGCAAAACATGTCTGCAAGCTGGCTTGGGTTCATAGTATGCCAATATGCAAACTCTGGTCTTGGACTTCAGTAACTCTAATAATAACAGCAGACACCTAGTTCTTACTAGTGCCTTGCACTTTTCTTATCACTTGATGTATTATCTCATTCAATTTCCACAACAACCCTATAAGGGAGATAGATGCTATTATGAAAACCTCATTTTCCAAATGAGGAAATTGAGGCACAGAGAGAACTAAGTCACTTGCTCAAGACTATCATGCTTGTAGACTTGAGAACGAACGGCCAGAATCTGTGCTTTTTAACCCCTATGTTATAATAAGGTAAGATGGTCAGAAACATGTCATCCAGCCCTCTTGATAGGTAGGTGAGGAAACCAAGGCCCAGGACATTCATGCATTCAAGAAAGACTGGGAGACTTTTTTTCTGCCAGGCACTGTTCCAGGTCCTAAGGATACATCAGTGATGTTTGCCAACAGGCAAAAACCCTGCCTGCTACTGTTGAGGTTATGAACACTCAATCCATCCTCTCTTGTCCCCACAGGTGGCCATGGTGGAGGTACAACTGGAGAGCAACCACGAATACCCGCCAGGCCTGCTGGTGGCTTTTAGTGCCTGTACCACCATACTAGTGGCTGTACACCTCTTTGCACTCATGGTCTCCACGTGTCTTCTGCCCCACATTGAAGCCGTTAGCAACATCCACAACCTCAACTCTGTCCACCAGTCTCCACACCAGCGACTCCACCGCTATGTGGAGCTGGCCTGGGGCTTCTCCACTGCCTTGGGCACCTTCCTCTTTCTTGCTGAAGTTGTTCTGGTTGGCTGGGTCAAGTTTGTGCCCATTGGAGCCCCTTTAGGCACGCCAGCCCCCATGGTACCTGCCTCCCAGGTGCCTGGGACTCTGTCACCAGTGGCTACCTCCCTTAGTCCAGCTTCTAAGCCACCCTCTTCTTCTGTAGCCCCTCCACAGGCTGAGCCACCTGAGGCCTGCTCATTCTGGCAAGCATGTGGTGGTGGTGGGGCCCATGGACCAGGCTGGCAAGCAGCCATGGCCTCCACAGCAATTATGGTACCCGTGGGACTTGTGTTCGTGGCCTTTGCTCTGCATTTCTACCGCTCCTTGGTGGCACACAAGACAGACCGCCACAAGCAGGAGCTAGAGGAGCTGAGTCGCCTGCAGGGGGAGCTGCAGGCTGTGTGAGACTTGTGTTAGACACCGCGGAAAAGCACTGCCTCCCTCAGGGGTCAGCCACAGACCCCAGGTCTCCAGACCACTTCCCTGACCCTGCCTAGAGCCATTTCCTGTGGCTACTCTCAGGTAGAGAGACCAGATTCCTGCCCTCAGGGTCTTTTGGGCTGGGCCTTGGGGCAGCTCCCACATTCCAAGAGATTCTCCCTGTCAGCCTGTCCCATGGGTTTTGTAAATTCTGTATACCAGGGCTTGGAGGAGCAAGGGAGAAAATGGAAGGTCCTCAGTCTAAGGCTCATGTGGTAGGTGGAGGGGAGGCAGAGAGACCCCGGTCAGACCTTTGGTGCTGATCCTTAGCCACTTGCACCTATATAGGATGTTGAGGTCAGGTTACATACCCATCCAACTGCCCCAAAAGGCAGCCAACTCTTGCTTTATTTTTGTAGAATCTATTTTATGGTTGGCATTTGTTGGGAAGCTTTTTCCTCATCCTGATTTTGAAGGGTTCCATACTCTTAATTGCTATAGAGAAGGATTTGCATGTTTCTTCCCCCAGCATAGGTCTAGTCTTTCCTAGGAGGAGCCTCCCTATTTTTGGAGGTTCAAGTGCCTGTCCAACTTCTCTAGACCCACACTTAATGCTTCTATATCTGGTTCTCATTCTTCTCTGCCGGGTTGGGGGTCTTTAGAGACTTAGGGCCTGTGCGCCCAGCCCAACTGCCTGGCCAGTGTTGGGGTGAGGTTTTAAAAGGTCCTGTCCTAGCCCTTGAAATACAGAGTTATTCCGACACTGAATTTTTGATGCACCTTGTTTTGTATAATAAATTCTTTCACAGATGTCCCTGTGGCTGTGAATAGGGTGAAAGGGAGGCCTCCTTGGGATCAGGTGACTTGTTCCTAAGAGCTGAGTAGAGGCATGTGTACCTGGGGGTGGGGCAGGGGTGTGGGAGAGTGGGTTCCAGGTATTGACCTCTTTCTGGTGCTAACAGGGGCCAGTAGCTTCTGAATGTAGCATGTTACAACAAGGCAAAAAAAGGCTTTTGCACTGTTGTTCCTGAGCTCAGGGTCTCTATCTCTTTCATTAAGGATTTAGCATGTTTTACTTTTTTTCTTCTTTTGAGTGACTACTACATACTAATAGGCTTTTCATAGGTTATCTCATTTAATCCTCACAGCCACCTCAAGAGACAAGTCTTTCTCATTCCCTTTCAGAGGCAAGAAAGCTGAGGCCCAGGAAGGCTGAGGATCTTGCCCAGAGCCACACAACTACTCAGTGAAAACAACTACCTTTACCATCACATAGGAAATCTGTTTGACTTAAGAAGCCAGTACCTTTAAACTGGGACAAGAGAAAGGAATATGATCTCATCATCCATTTAAAGGGTCCCAGTCCTCTCTCTTCTATTCTTATGGTGTGAGATCTTGAAGTCTTCCTTTTCTCTTTTCCTATTACTTAAAATGGTGAATTTGCATGAACCAGGCTCCAAGGGCTTTTCCTATGTTATTTGATGGCTACAATAGTTCCGTGTGACAGGAGTTAATACCCCTTTCAGAGGAAGAATCTGAAACGTTGAGAGGTCAATGACTTGCCCAAGGTCATACAGCAAGAGCTGTAAATAGTTATCTGAAACCTACAGGCATCTTCAGCCCTGGCAGAGGAGCCTCCTGAGAATGCCATTACCCAGAGACCAAGATACCCTGCGACCAAGACGAAGATAAAGGATGCCCAGCGACGGGGCGACCTTGGTCCCAGGGTCCCAGGTGTTAAGCCTGAACTGGTGCTGCCCTCGAGTGGCAGGACTGGGTAAGCATAGCCCCCTCTACTGACCCGGCTGAAAAGGGCGGGCACTGAATCATGATGCCTGGAGAACAGACCACTCCACCCTAGTTCCTGTAAAACGTAGTTCGGTTTTTACAAGACCCATTCAATGGCCTTTAGGCTCTACCAGGTTTATTATAGAACTTTTAAGACAGCTTCGGATTTAATCAATCGTTAATAGTGGGCCGAGTACAACCAAAATGCGGCAGCTTCTGGAGGCCTCAGTTTCCCCATCTGTCTGGTGGGCATCTTAAACAGCTAGCGGCCCAAGGGGGGAAACGAAAGGAAAACGCTTCCTACATTATGTATAGCGCCAGGGAAACGACCTGAGTTACCGCCTGTGGTTGTACTTTTCCACCTCGGGACAACCCTCCCAACCCGCCTGGGTTTCGGTGGGCTCTACAGGAAGTGTCCCCGCGACGCCGGGCTCCGCACGCTCTGACCACGCCCTCTGCCCCTCTGCGCACGCCGCCTTGGCTCCACCCACAGACGTATTCGCAGATTCGCGAGGCCAGCTTCTCAAAATTGCTCAGGCCCGTATGCTTAGCCGAAAATTCTCATCGGACTCCGAGAAGAGCTTTGAGCTGTAGTCAATTTCCCTGGGTCAGAATGAGGCAGTCCCCTGAGTTGTGCTAGTAATAAATATCCAGTAAAAGTGGCAGACTCTGCCAACAGGGTTTGGCTACCCAGGAGTTATTTTCTTGACCCCAACCAAGGCGGGTAAGGGGAAGCAACGGCTAGGTCCAGGACCTGTGGCGAATTTGCAGCCTCTTACATTTCTAGTTGTGTAAGAAAGGGACAGGCAAGAGGAGCAAAGGACCGGAGGTCCGGTCCACCCATTCGCCCCGCCCGCCTGACGAATCTGCGCCCGTTCAACGCACCACTCAAATCTCTCCAGCTCTGGCTGGCCTCCTCCCCTCCGCCCCGCCCCCTTTTCCTCAGGGATTAGTTGCTGCTTTCGTTGCCGCCGATTCGTCAACGACCCCAGGCCAGAGCAGCTGGATAGTCGTGGTGAAGCCCACTCTCCGGGGAATGCGGCCCATCTCCAGGCAACCTGGGCCGCAACCCTCGAGCCTTATAGGGCGTCGGCCGAGGCGAAACCGCTATCCTCGGCCCCGTGGGTCTCCTGGTGGCGCCCGTGACGAAAGTGCGAATGTCGACGCTCTGCCCGCTGGGCCTCGCGCAGGTGGCGGTGGTGTTTGGTGCGCGCGCCGGGGAGGTGGTGGTGGGGGGGCGCCGCCGCCGCCGCCGCCGCCGCCACCGCTGCGGGGCCGGGTCTCACTCTGCCGCCGCAGCCGCCGCCTCGCGCCACTAAGGTGCCGCGCGGGGTGGGGGGAGGGGGAGCCGCTCTACACGAGCGGGTGAGTGGGGCCGCGCCGCGCGTGCGCGGAGTTGGGGGGGCAGAACGCGCCGGGGCGGGAGGAGAGGGCAGCGGCGCGCGTTCCCCCCACCTCCTTGCCCGGATTCGGGGCCGAAGCTGGGTCTCGGGCTCGGTCTCGCGGTGTTTCCAACGCCCCGCATAGGTGCCGCCTCTTGGCCGGAGATCGGGGCGCGGGGACGCGAGCGGGTGTGTGGGAGCGGGAGCCGGGCTTGGCCCGGGCCGCTGGCCGGTGAGGAGGCGGGAGGGGGCGGGGCCTGCCAGGGGGCGGGGGAGGGGTCTTGTGCTGAGGCCAAGTGGGGCGCGCGCTAGGGAGAGCGGGGGCACGAGATGGGCCTGTGGGTCTGAGGGGAGAGTTGGGAGGTGGGGAGAGAATGAGATGTTGTGGTGAAAGAGTGTACTTGGGGGAGCCACGGGTCACGATGAGGTGTGGAAACTGGGATGATGAACCTGGAGTCCGAGCTAGTCGGTGAGGGGCAACAAGAGAGTCAGGCCTAAGACCTGAACCTCCTTGCGGATTTCTCTCCTAACAGTGTAAATGAGCAAAGATGGATCAGGAAGGTGGGGGAGATGGGCAGAAGGCCCCGAGCTTCCAGTGGCGGAACTACAAGCTCATCGTGGATCCTGCCTTGGACCCTGCTTTGCGCAGGCCTTCTCAAAAGGTGTACCGCTACGATGGAATCCACTTCAGTGTCAACGTGAGTGCCCCAAGCCTTTCCTTGCCATCTAGGGAACTCCAGGTCCCATTCTCCTGTTAGCTCTGTTCAGTATCTAGAACTTCCATACCCTTAGCCTGCCTTCTAAAAAGTGGGCAACCAAACCCAAACTCTTTTGTATATGGGTCTCCAAATGGGCTTCTTAGAGCTCAATAATGTGGTTTCACCTTGAGCTATCTTTCTGTTCTTGCTTTCCTTCCTAGGACTCAAAGTATATACCAGTCGAAGACCTCCAAGACCCCCGTTGCCATGTCAGGTCCAAAAACAGAGACTTTTCCCTCCCAGTCCCTAAGTTTAAGGTATGTGTCTGCTAGTCTGGTATGGTGGCCCTTGGAGGGTGTGGAGGATCTGTCCTGGCAGTCTAATCTTAATGTAGCCGAGTGAAAGGATCACAGCCAGATCTAACAATCTCTGAGGCTGTGAGACTGAGTTGTTCTGGATAGGAGGTATGTTTATGTTCTAAAAAGGTGTAGATGAGGTATCCCAAGCAGGGGTGTTGACTTCTTGAAGGACAACATAAATTCAGGTTTAGCTGGTATATCTATCACTATGTATTCCTGGACAGTGCCTGGCTTGACAGTGCCCTGGTGTGATGCCCCAGTTTCTCAACAAAGGGAGTGACAAGGCCAGGGACTCCATCCCTGGAGTCCTCTATTTCTCACCTCTCATTTGGCCATTTCATTCTCTATCTTGTTTCTTCAGAGTATTCCCATTTCCCTGGCTAGGCAGGATACTTGTCAGACCCTGGGTTGAGGCTAGAAAACTGATGGTGCTTAGTTTCTTTCAGTAATTCTTTATTCTTCATTTTTAAGTCATTTGCTGGGTTCTCTCATCCCTCTTTTCACTTTGTACACTTTCCCTGGACAGCTTCTTTCATACCCACGACTTTGACTATTCCAAAATGTTGATGACTTCCAAATCTGTTTCCAGATAAGATTAGTCTCTTGAGCTCCAGACTTATATGCCTGGTAGTGGGACAGCTCCATCTGGAGCCCCACAGACATCTCAAACTCAGGAGATCTAAAACAAATTATTCTTTACCCCTTTAATTCTGCTTTCCCTTCCATCTATTCAGCTGCACAAGCTAGGAGCCTAGGAATCATCCTATGAGGCTCCTACCCTTTATTTGTCACAAAGTTCTGACCCTTTTTCTTAAATACATTTTTTATCTTAATTCTGTTTCCATTTCCATTTCTTTAATGCATACTGTTATATTCATTTCACTTGGTTTCCTTGCTTCCATTTTCCTCTATTTCATTTTCAAACCTATTGTTATTTGTCTTTTTGGTTTTACTATTCTCTTATT
This sequence comes from Pteropus vampyrus, assembly GCF_000151845.1. Lineage (NCBI taxonomy): Eukaryota > Metazoa > Chordata > Mammalia > Chiroptera > Pteropodidae > Pteropus > Pteropus vampyrus. Next base: position 979,377 of record NW_011889128.1, on the reverse strand, counting down.
TTACTTTTGTTGCCATGTCCATGATTTTGTGCATCGACATGTATGATTACTGATCTGATCAAGCTTCATCTTTTGCCTTGATATCACACACCTGTGTTTCATCATACCATATGCTTTGCAATTTCTAGGAAATGCTAAGTTATTTAATAGTTTTGTGCTCTAATGAGTCCTTGTCATATTGGTGAATTTCTGTTTTTCAAAGAGCCCAGTACAAATGACACCATGTATGTGAATTCTTCCCTATCTCTACTCTGAACAAGGATTTCCTTCTCTGGGCTCCCAAACACCCTGCATCACTTACTGTGTCATGTTACGATCGTGTATGTCTTTCTGTCCTGTCTGTTTTTGTCCATTTTTGTATTCCTAGTGCCTAGTCCATGGTAATCATGTAGTAAAAGCTGAGTTAGTGAATTATTTCTCTACAGCTAGTTCCTTCTATGTGTACTTATTTCTCAGTTTGTACATTTCTTTACCTGGTTCTTGCCATTATTCGGTGGAGAGAAGAATTCAGGAAAGAGAAGGGTCAAAACCGATATATATCTCTTGTTGGGTCCCATTCCCCATTCCATTACCTCTCAGTTACCCAGTCCTATTTCTCTTGATTTCATGGATTGCTCTAAAATTTCCCCAAGGACAAAGGAACAGTGGTCAGTATTAAGATCCCCGACTTAACTCTCTTGCTCTCCACAGCTGGATGAGTTCTATATCGGACAGATCCCACTAAAGGAAGTGACTTTTGCAAGGCTGAATGACAACGTGCGGGAGACCTTCCTAAAGGACATGTGCCGAAAGTATGGCGAGGTGGAAGAGGTGGAGATTCTTCTTCACCCCCGTACTCGCAAGCACCTGGGCCTGGCCCGTGTGCTCTTTACCAGCACTCGGGGAGCCAAGGAAACAGTCAAAAACCTCCACCTTACCTCTGTCATGGGCAACATCATCCATGCGCAACTCGACATCAAAGGTGAGGGTTCTCTTGCCTGCTGTCAAAGTTGGGCTTCAGCGGAGACTGTACACGCAAATGCCTGTTGGGGCCAGGCAAGTGATCAGGTTCATGATTCCTCATCTGTAACTCTTGGAGTGAGATGAGTTTATAAAATGAGAATTTTATGAAGGGATTATGGTACATATATGTATTTTCGATAGGGTTGGGCAGCACCCTATAGTCTAGCATATGACTATTTTTGTAAGAAAATTTGTGAAGGATCACACTAGATAGGAAGAATAAAACCTATAGTAAATGGCCTCATCTCAGGTCAGGTTTTGATACTGAATTCCCAAAGATACTGGGTTTTGAGTTTGGGGTTTTTAAATTTGAATTAGGGACCTGTATAGGTGAGTGAAGGAAGCACTCTCGGTTTTTGCATCAGGAGCAATAGGAAGGGGTGGAGATTGTGGGATATTGTAGCAGTGCCATCTAAAGGAGGTGGCTGTCAATTGGCATTAGCCAATTTGCAAGTGAGATTGAGAACTAATATTGCTGAATAATCTGGGTTTTTTAAAGGCAGAAATCTAGGTTTTCATGTGGAATCTCATGGTTTTAAAATGTTGCATTCCCCTCCCCCTGCACCCTCCCAGTTTTTTTTTTTTTTTTTTTTTAAGTGATTGTGTAGGGCAAATAAAATACAACTGTAGGCTGGATTTAGCCCTCAGGTTGCCATTTTGTAACATTAGTTTTATAGGATGAAGAGCATGAAAGGATTTAGTATCAGATGACCTGGGTTTGGATTCTAGTTTTGCCACTGACCAACTTTGTGCAGGTCAGTTTTCTCTAAGCTTATAAAGTAGGGGTACTGATGCTTTTCCCTCCCGGTGATTATCCAGTGTAGTAACACTTATGGAAAAAACTGCGAAGTGTCATACTATATGTTATTTGTAGTAGACGTTAAATGGAGTTGAGGTAGAAGGTCCCTAAAAAGATAGAAAGTAGAAGAATTGAAATCCCCAAACCCAAGACTCAAATTGAGGCCTGAGGAAGATGTGGGAATACCAAATTAGGAAGGAGTTGTTTCTCCATCTTACTCTGTTGGTTCCCTTTCTTCCTCCAGGACAACAACGAATGAAGTACTATGAACTGATAGTCAATGGCTCCTATACCCCTCAGACGGTGCCCACTGGGGGCAAGGCCCTGAGTGAGAAGTTCCAGGGTTCTGGTGCAGCCACCGAGACGGTGAGAAGCTTGTGGTTGCCATAGCCCTAGCCATGTGAGCATGGTACTTGAGTGCCAGGACCAGTCTTTGGGAGGTTCTGGACTTCACTGTTAAGTATAGGAAGAGCCAAGAAAAGATTCCTAGATGCTTTCAAAAGACAGGGAACTGGGATTCTTCATTTGGAGAAAGGTGAGTTGTTAAGTGGTACTTGATTTCTTTTCCTTTCTCAGTGCTCCATTCTCTCCCTCTAGACTGAATCCCGCCGCCGCTCCTCCTCCGACACTGCTACCTACCCAGCAGGCACTGCTGTGGTGGGCACGCCTGGCAATGGCACCCCCTGCTCCCAGGACACAAGCTTCTCCAGCAGCCGACAAGACACCCCATCTTCTTTTGGCCAGTTCACCCCTCAGTCCTCCCAGGGAACCCCCTACACATCTCGGGGGAGCACCCCCTACTCTCAGGACTCTGCCTACTCCAGCAGGTATAGAGTAAATACTCTCTGGGACCCCCAGATTGTGAGAGCTGTCGCTGGGAAGAAGAAACCCAGAGTCCCTCTAAGAGGAAGTCGGGAATAATTTGTTCTGGTTTCTCTGTGGATTCAGCCAACAAATCCCCATTCTCAGGGAACTCACTCCAGCTAAGTACCCAATACCATTTAGATCTTTTTTGCAGGACAGTGTAGAGTAGCTTTGGATACCGAGAACTGGGATTCTAGGGTTTGGTGACACAGAGCTGAACCCAGCTAACTCACGCACTTTTTCTCCAGCACCACTTCAACTTCCTTCAAGCCCCGGCGGTCAGAGAACAGCTACCAAGATTCCTTTTCCCGCCGCCATTTCTCTGCATCTTCGGCTCCCACGACCACCTCTGCAGCCATCTCTGTCACCACTGCAGCCACTGCCACATCCTCCACTTCTTCCTCCTCGTTGTCCTCGTCGTCCTCATCGTCCTCTTCTTCCTCATCCTCTCATTTTCGTGGTTCTGACTCAAATTACCCAGCATATTACGAAAGCTGGAATCGCTACCAACGCCATCCTTCCTACCCACCCCGCCGGGCAACTCGGGAGGACCCCCCTGGGGCGCCTTTTGCTGAAAATACAGCTGAGCGCTTCCCACCTTCCTACACCTCCTACTTGCCCCCTGAGCCCAACAGGCCCACTGACCAGGACTATCGGCCTCCTGCCTCAGAGGCTCCACCCCCAGAGCCTCCAGAACCTGGTGGAGGTGGCAGTGCTGGGGGGCCCAGCCCTGAGAGAGAAGAAGCTAGGACTTCCCCCCGCCCAGCCTCACCTGCTCGTTCTGGCTCCCCAGCCCCAGAGACCACCAATGAGAGTGTGCCCTTCGCTCAACACAGCAGCCTGGATTCTCGCATTGAGATGTTGCTGAAGGAGCAGCGCTCCAAGTTTTCTTTCCTGGCCTCTGACACAGAGGAAGAGGAAGAGAACAGCACCACAGGCCCTGGGGCTAGAGACACAGGGATCGAGGTGCCTTCTGGGTCAAGTCATGGTCCCTGCACGCCCCCTCCAGCCCCAGCTAATTTCGAGGATGTGGCACCTACAGGGAGTGGGGAACCAGGGGCTACTCGGGAGTCTCCCAAGGCCAACGGACAGAACCAGGTGAGGTTGGGGTCAGCCAGCAGAGGTGCCTGGGATCAGGGAGGCAGGGTCGGGCCCAGGGGGAAAGGAAAGGGAAGTAGACAAAACAGGGATTTGAGGAAAAGCCCAGGGAACAGGCAGAAGCTTTCTGTGACCTTCCTCTGCACCCCTACAGGCTTCTCCATGCTCTTCTGGAGAGGACATGGAGATCTCCGATGATGACAGGGGTGGCTCACCTCCTCCAGCCCCAACACCCCCTCAACAGCCTCCACCCCCTCCTCCTCCACCCCCTCCTCCACCCCCCTACCTGGCTTCCCTTCCCCTTGGTTATCCTCCCCACCAGCCTGCCTACCTCCTCCCACCCCGACCAGATGGACCACCACCCCCTGAATACCCGCCACCTCCTCCGCCACCTCCCCACATCTATGATTTTGTGAACTCCCTGGAGCTCATGGATCGACTTGGGGCTCAGTGGGGAGGAATGCCCATGTCCTTCCAGATGCAGACCCAGATGTTAACTCGGCTCCACCAGTTGCGACAAGGCAAGGGATTGACTGCTGCCTCAGCTGGTCCCCCTGGTGGAGCCTTTGGGGAGGCCTTCCTCCCATTCCCACCCCCTCAAGAGGCAGCCTATGGCTTACCCTATGCCCTATATACACAAGGGCAAGAAGGCCGAGGGGCATACTCCCGGGAGGCCTACCACCTGCCTTTGCCCATGGCAGCCGAGCCCCTGCCCTCCTCCTCAGTCTCAGGAGAGGAGGCCCGGCTGCCTCCCAGGGAGGAAGCAGAGCTAGCAGAGGGCAAAGCCCTGCCGTCAGCGGGCACTGTGGGCCGTGTGCTGGCCACCCTAGTCCAAGAAATGAAGAGCATTATGCAGCGAGACCTCAACCGCAAGATGGTGGAAAATGTGGCCTTTGGAGCTTTTGACCAGTGGTGGGAGAGCAAGGAAGAGAAGGCCAAGGTGAGGGCCAGTGCCTGGCAGTGGGGAAACCTGGGGCTCCATTGGTGGAAATAGATCTCTTGCTCCTCCAGGCTACACAGCTCAAAAGAGAAGAGGGATGATCAAGGCAAGTGGAGAGAGACTGTGGGCATGTGGTGGGATACTAGTTGGGCCAGGGAGTTGGGGGCACACACAACAGTAGAAAAGCGTGAGCCTGAGAGTCTGAAAAGCTTTGTCCTGAGTCCAGTGTTTGTGGTGGACAAGGCCCTTAAATGTCTCTGGGCTTTAATCTTCAGTGTCTCCATTTGTAGAGTGGGGAGAATAGTAGCTGCTTCCTAAGGTTGATGGACTGTAAACAAGCAGACTTAAGGAAATGCAGGGGCTGGTGCAAGGGAAGTGTGGCATAGATGTGCATCAAATGGAGGAGTGAGTAGATACATTTCTATATTCTGGGGCCTGGGAGTAGTTCTCAGGTAGGAGGGAGCACCTAGGTTCTGGGGCTCAGTCCCCCTACTGCCTGCAGCCATTCCAGAATGCAGCCAAACAGCAAGCCAAGGAGGAAGATAAAGAGAAGACAAAGCTCAAAGAGCCAGGCCTGCTGTCCCTTGTAGACTGGGCAAAGAGCGGAGGTACCACAGGCATCGAGGCCTTCGCCTTTGGGTCAGGGCTGCGAGGGGCCCTGCGGCTGCCTTCTTTCAAGGTACTCAGAACTGTGGTCTTGCCTAGTATGTCCTTGGGGTAGGAGTCGTTGGGAACCATGAGTGTTCGAGTTCTAAAACGGCTCCATCTCTTTCCACCCCACAGGTAAAGCGAAAAGAGCCTTCAGAAATTTCAGAAGCCAGTGAGGAAAAGAGGCCCCGGCCTTCCACTCCCGTGGAGGAAGATGAAGATGGTGAGTGAGAGGTCAGGTGGAAGGAGAAAGGGTAGAGGCTGCTTAATTCTGATAGGAAAGTAAGAAGCAGGGATGAAGGGGTAAAGGTGTCTTAAAGGCAAGGAGACAAGTGGAGATTTGACTATAGGGTTATAAAGCAGTTCTGATTATGTGAAGCTTCAGATAGGGTAGTCCCTAGATTTTAGTTATGGTTCTTAGGCTGATAAGCTGATTTAAGTTTTCTGTATTTCAGTTTTCTCCTGTAAAGTAGAAATAATAACTTTAACATCTAAAATCACAGAATTTTGAGGTTAAATAGGTCATCTACCCATGTTTACCATTTAATGCTTAAGCTTTCCTGTAACCTTCTTACCATTTTGTCTAAGACTGAACTATTGGTTGACAGCTTATATGGCTGGGAAACCTTCTTACTGAGTCCGATCTGCTTGCCTGGCAACCCGTTTGCCTAAGTAGTATTTTCTTGGGCCAGGTATAACAAATCATCTGCCCCTTCCACCCAACCCAGAAAATGATGAGAAATAAAATGGATGTGATATATTTAAAGCTGTATAAAACATTGGTTAGCTCTGAGATTTTCATGTTTTTCTGCTGAGCTTCAACTTCTTGTTTATAAAACATCTGTGGGACTGTCAGGAAGATCAACAGCAGTAACTGTTACTGCTGTTGGTAAATTGCTTTAACTACCACTCACCTTGGCTTAGACCCTGAGCGAGAGAAGGAGGCTGGAGAGCCAGGACGTCCAGGGACCAAGCCCCCTAAGCGAGATGAAGAGCGAAGCAAGACCCAGGGCAAACACCGCAAGTCCTTTGCTCTGGACAGTGAGGGGGAGGAGGCATCACAGGAGTCCTCCTCAGAAAAGGTAAGGAGACAAGGCACTTGGTCCCTGCCAGAAGCCTGCTTCCTGAGTTCCTGTCCCCATAGCCAACTTCCCTTTGGGCTGCAGTGCAGGTAGCTATGCCTTCTAGAGGACCAGTTATCCTTTTCCTGTTAGTCTCTATTTGTTCCTTTTCCTTAAGGATGAAGATGATGATGAGGAAGATGAGGAAGACGAAGAGCATGAGGAAGCCATTGATACTGCAAAGAAGGAGGCAGAGGCATCAGATGGTAAGTAGAGATAAAATAGAGTAGGTTTCTGGCTTGGGGAAGAAGGGATTCAGCCACCTGTCTAGCCCTTTCCTGAGCTCACATAACCTTCCTGCTGGATTTATTGGCCATCTTTGCCCTCCCCCAAAGCAACTTCTTAGCCCTATCCTTTGGAACCCTTGGCCCATTGTAAACAACAACATCAATACCCAGAATGCTACCCCTTGCTTACCTCTTCTACTGAAACAAGGCTCTCCCCTGAAGACTACCCAACAGAGCCTGTTTTCCCAAGTCCTCGAGATAAGGGGTTGCATTCTCCTGCTTTTCCTTTCTTTATGCTACCAGACTGTGCCTTCCCATCTTTAAGTACTGTACATCTTTAAGTAAGGCTCAGCCACTGAGCTGTGCCTCTCTCTTCCCCTCCCTGTAGCTGCCATCACCAGATATGATTTCTGTTCTCAGTCGAACACCCATTTGTTTCTCCACATTGAGGCTTGGGGACATGGTTTAGTCTTTCTTTTCATTCATTTGTTTGGGAATATATATTGAGTTCCTCTTCTGAGCCAGGCACAGTTTTAGGTGTTGGGAACACATTCGTGTCCAAGACAGATGTGATTGCTGCTTTTGCAGAGCTTGTGATCAGTTGGCAGGGAAGAAGAGACTTGACAAACAAGTGGACAAATAAATAACATTTGAAATAGATATGTGCTTTAAAGAAGATAAAATAGATTAACAAGGGTAGAGAGTGACAAAGGTAGGGGAACTGCAGAAAAATTAACTTTTATATCTAATGATGAAAGAATGCCTCTGAGAGGTGCCATTTCCGCAGAATCCAGAATGGTGAGAATGATGATCCTAGAGCCTCTTCAGTAAAGCAGAGGGCAAGGTCATGTGCTGAGAGAGGGTGTGCAGACCCCTACACATCACTTGGTCACCAACTCTTGTCAGTTTCACCACTTCCATTTTTCTTAAATTGTCAACTTCCTTTGTTCTTGCTCTCCTGCCTTAATCATGTAGAGGCTGCAGCAATTTTGACTGATTTTCCTGTCTGTTTTCATCCTTCTCCGTTCCAATCCATTTTCCAGCCTGCTGATGGAATTATCATTCCTAAAATACACACTGGACCCTGTTACTTCCTCTGTAAAGTATTTTCCTGGCTCCCCGTTTTCCACAAGGTGAAAGTGGCCTCAGCCTGACACTTTAGGCTGCTTATAATCTAGCTCCTGCTTATCTGTTTGGTTCCATCTTGTCATTCTCCAGATCCCTCCATGGCCATCACTACTTTCTATTTTAATTTACCCAATTATGTTTCTTAAAGACTACAAAACCTCTTAATTTCTTAGACTCTTTCCAGTGTACTATCTCCTAAAGGCACAAAGAGCTTGTAACATTTCCTAAGCTTATTTTACCCTAGAGTTCTTTTACAGAGTTAGTCATCCAGTCAGTGTCTATAAGACCCACTTTGAGAAAAGCTTTGGTAGTTACAGCAGATTGCTTGCCAGTCTCCCAGTGCCGCTCTTCACTTAACCTTTCACATCCCTGCTTAGCCGCCAGGCCTGCCTGATGAACTCCTACTTCTCTTTTTTGACTTCAGTATCTCCTTCACGGGGATGCCTTCCCTGGCCATGCTCCCCAGCCCTTTACACTGACATTTATCTCACTATGAACAAATCGTGTGCTTACCCAACTCCTTAAGGGTAGGACTTCCAGGACCTAGCACAGAGCCTAACACATCCATAGTACTGAGTCAGTGAATGAACCCACGGCTTGACCAAGTGAGGGACCTTCCCACTTCGCCTGATTACCCCTTCTGGATTTCCAGGCGAGGACGAGGAAAGCGATTCGTCCTCCAAATGTTCTCTGTATGCTGACTCAGATGGTGAAAATGATAGCACCTCGGACTCCGAGAGTGGCAGCTCGTCCAGCTCCTCATCTTCGTCATCCTCTTCATCTTCCTCCTCATCGCCATCCTCCTCCTCATCTGAATCCTCCTCTGAAGAAGAGGAAGAAGAGCAACCAGGAACCATACCCTCGGCATCACCACCCCCTAGAGATGCCCTTGTGCCCCTGCCAGCACCTGTGGAGGAGTCCAAGCCAGAAAGAGTGGCAGGCTCCCCAGTCACACCACTCCCCGAACAGGAGAAGTCTCCAGCAATACCTGCAGGTAGGTGGTGTGGAGCTGTTGATTTGATCTGTGCGTGTGTGTGTCCGTGAGAACAGTGGGGTCAGCATTTATTAGTTGCATGCAAGTATGTGACTTTATTGGAAAACATGCAAAGTTGGACAAAAGTCACTATCTCCTGTCACTTCTCCCCAGGAGACATTTATGGTCTAATGTACTCCAGCTGCACTGCCATAAGTGGTTTACAGAGCCACACCAGGGTGGTTGGCTACTAAAGTAAAACAGAATGGTCTCTTCCCAAGTAAGTTAAGGAGAAAATTCCCAATTTAACAAATTGCTCCTATAATTTTTCTTAAGCCCATTTCTTAATGTGTAATGTATACTTTGATTAAATGGACAAATAGGTAGAAAACAACTATTAAAAACATTAACCCAGACCTTAATTCTAGCTTTACTTTCCTTTGCAGATTTGTACATTCAGTTGTTATTTTGTATCATGTATACGTAATTTTTCCTGCTGAGTGAACTGTTTGGTCAAGCAGTTGACATTTATTGAGTACTTATAGTAGGTGCAAAGGATACATGGTCTATGGACAATAGGCACTGTTCTTGCCCTCATGAAGCTTACAGTCTATAGAGAGAGACAGTTGAGTAATAAATACTTCAGAATCTGTGATTACCAACCGATAAGCACCGTGAAAGAAAAGTACAAGGTGCTCTGAGAACCTGAGCACATCTGTGGGGAAATGTTTTCTGCTGAAGCATCATTGGCCCTGAAATCCAGGTAAAGCAGGCAGGAGGGTGTGATTAGCATGTGCAGAGGCCCTAAGGCAGAGGAAATAGCATGTTGGAAGACATAAAAGAAAGCTAACCTGGAGGATTGAAAGGATGGGAAGCTGGAGTGGCTGAAACTGGAGAGGCAAGCAAGGGCTGAGCCACGCAAAGTGAGTAGGCCATGGTAGGACTCTACTCTTTATCTTAAAGGTAGTGGAAAGACATGATTATATTTGTGTTCTGAAAAGAGGTAGTGCAGAAAAAACTTCGAAAAGGACCAGAGTTGATAGAGGAAGATTAAGGCTGTTGCCGTGAGTAAATAAAGCAAGCAGTGGTGTTAAGTTGAAGTAGGGTGTTCTTATGGTGGAATTAATAACTCAGTTTTCAAGATACACTTAAAAGATACACATGGCCTTCCAGAGAACTCTTGAACATTATTGAGAATCTGTGGTCTGAGATAGGTAGTGACCACATGAAGAAATCTCTCACTAGTGCACTCCATTCTAGTTCGGACTTCTTGAGAGGAGGAGTTGAGGCTCTCATTAATTCTGAGGAGCCTCTCCTGAACCCATTAGTAGCAGAAGAGCTGATGGAGTCACAGGTCAGAGAGCAGCAATCTAGTGCTCTTTCATTCTCATTAGGGTAGGAAGAAAGTGTGGGACGTATCAAATTTGTTTTTTAGAAAGATCATTCTGGCGGGAGGGCGAGGGATTTGGCAAGTTAGCAAAGCAGTAGAGTGACCCATGAGAACGTTTGAAGGGATGCACGTAAGCGAAGGTCATAAACTAAAGCATGGGCGTTTCATTGAGGTGCAAGGGATTAGAAGTGGGAGTGAGGATTCAAGAGAAATTTAGGAGATAGAGCTACTTAGTTAAACTGCTTACCAGGAAAGGAAAGTCAGGGAGAACCAGAAGTAGGAAGAAAGCTGATGTGTTTAGTTGAGCTTGAATCTGACATGCCTCTGGAACCTCCAGGTAGAAACATTCAGAAGGCAGTTGGATCGATAGATCCGAAGCTCTTAAAGAATGATAGACTGGAAATGAGATAGATATTTGAGAGTACTGAAAGTATGGATGTGAATGTACTTACATACCTTAGAAGGATGTACAGAATGAGAGAAGGGGGCCAGAGCCTTACAGTTTTATGAGATAGATGGGCAAAGGGGAGCCAGAAGAGGCTGAAAAGAGGTGATCAGAAATACGGGAAGGGAGCTCGGAGTCTCAAAAGGAGGGAGTGGTTTGTATCAGCAGCTGTAAGAGTAGTTGTAAGATAGGAAAAGTGTTGGATTTGTCTGTTAGGAGGTCACTGGTAACCTTATCAATTTCAGTAGAATGGATCAGACTGAAGCCAGGTTGAGGGATGTTAAGGATTGAGGACAGGCAACAGAGGTAACCAGTTTTCTGGAAGGGAAGACTATTCTTGTTATGAAAGAGAAAGAAGGAGTTTAGAGGTTATAGTTAACAGTTTAACATTTATTGAGAGCCTTTGTGCCAGGCTCTAGGCCTAGTACATTGCAGTTTAATTTTCTCATTCAGTCTTCACAACATCCTTACTACCATTTCACAGATGAGGACTTTGATGTTTAGTGAGATAATCAAGGTCACTCAGCTGGGATTGGAGAAACAGCAAGAAAAGAATGCAGGGTTGATGGAGGGTTAGCTTTTCAAAGTAGGTGAGACTTGAGCATGATTGTACAGTGAAGGAAGAGGGAGCAGGTAGATGAACTAGGAGATAGATACTTGCTGGATTCGCATACCTGGGGAGATGTGGGAGATGGACTCTAGGTCTGATGCAAATCTGTCTGTAAATGGGGAGGTGGGGAGATGTGGGCTTTCATGCTTGAAGGTGTCCTTTTTCACTCTGCGGCAGGAAAATGGGACATTTTCTGAGCCTGAGGGGGCTAGGTGAAGGAGAAGCCTTGGAAAGTGAGAAGAGTGGGGAGTGAGGATGAAAGCTGACTAAGTTTCTTGGCAACTCAGAAGCCCTGCTGGGAGCTAGGGTAAAGGAGGAGAGAAGATAGGTGGTTGGGTAGATTCAAGGTTGGGGATCTACAGGGTGGAGGTGGTAGAAAGGTGTGGAACGTGCTATGAAAGGAGAACAAAGTAAGGATCCCTGCAGTTTGGGCATAAGAAAGAAAGAAGTTAATTTAGGAAGAGGGTGATGGGATGGAGAGAGGTAGAAGGATGGGAAATTGAAAAGGTGCAGTGGAGTGAACTGAAAGGACCTGGGGAATTGTGGTCAGGGTGTAGGGGATCAGAGTGTAAGGGTCCAAAGTGGAGCTATTCTAGAGGGTGACAGGGTCAAGTGTGTGACCGATGGAGGGTAACTGAAAATGAAGGTCACTGGATATGTGAAATTGGGTAAACAGGTGGGATATCAAAGTCCCCAAGATAGATGGCAGAGGTGGGAGAGGAGAGAACCATTAAGGCAGGTCCTTGGTTTTAGAGAATGATGGGAAAATCCAAGTTACCAAAGTTGTAACTGGCAGAGGGCTGTGTGGCTTAATGGCAGGAGCCTGGGAGAAAGGGCTTGTCTGGTGGGCAAAGATAGGGACCTGGATGCCTTTAGGACTTGGTTTTCTTCTGTCTTCTGATCCGGTTCATTCTTTTCTCCTGCAAATGGGCTTCCTCTGCTTTTCCATTCTAGCAGAGAGTGCTTGCCCCCCACAGACAGATATACTGTCCTAGATCTTTATTCTCAAGGAAGTTTCTTATTGGGCTGACTTGTGTCAAGTAGCCATCAGTTAATGAGGGGGGCAGAGAGCGAGGCAGGTCATGTTGTAGAAACAGTTGTTTCTGCTACTTGTGTGTCTTGGGAGGGTACCCCCCAGATTGTCTCCCTAAATGAAAGGGATGGCCAGGTTTCCTTTAGGACAAGGAAATTTGTGTGAAGAAGCTGAGCCAAGAGGGGAATTTGTTAAGAGCCAGGCTTCCAGAGGGCACAGTGAGCTGGGTTGGGAGGATGGGTCAGATGGGGAGGCTGCCCCAAGATGCTGAGGAGAGTTGGTGAGAGGACTCAACAGAAACTGGAGAGCCTGGGACAAACACCCTGGGACCTTGCTAGCTTCAGAGTAGATCTCACATGGTATCCAGATCCTGAGGAAACACAGGCTGAGGGCCTTGCCCAGGGTGCTGGTTTGGGGAACATCTGTTAAGGCAGTGGACACATGTTGATCACTGCCTTCTTGGACCAGGCCTAGTTCTGGCTGCCCTCTAACTCTGAGTGGTAGAGCCAGATGTGCAACCACAGAGTTCCACTGCAGGATGTCCAGAGCAGTATAGGGCAGTAGGTAAGAGCACTGATTCAACTCAGGCTTCCCAGAGTGCAAGTCTTGTTCTGTCATTTGCTAGCTGTATGACCTTGGGCAGGTTATTTACCTCTGTCTGCCTCAGTTTCCTTATCTGTCACATCGGGTTAATAATAGTATTTTCCTCCTAGGGTCGTTGTAAGAATTAAATAAGTAGTTAATACATGTAAAAGACTTGAATTAGTGCGTAGCATAAAATATTAGCCATTAATATGCTGCAGCCAGCCTGAAGACTAGCAATTACCAATTTCTGAAGAAGTCAGGGAAGCCTTCACAAAGAAAGTGGCATTAAGCTGGGTCTAAAAGCTGTATGTTAGCTTTCCCAATGGGTAAGGAGAGAGAGGCACTTCAAACAAAGGGAACCATGTAAGTAAAGGCCCAGGGGCCTGAAAAGCCATGCCTATTTGGGTGGCCAGAACCTAGGGTGAGAGGGTGAGGTGTGGACTGGCTTCACAGGGATTGTCTGATTGGTCAGGTCTGCAGGACTGGGTCTTCCTCAGGGAAAGGACTAATTTGTATCATGACCAGTGTTCAGAGCCCCCCACCTAGCAGCAGACTTGGAAGGTCCCAACAGAGAGAGGATGCACTCCTTGTCCTGGGGGCGGTTAGCTGGGGAAAGACAGTATGGCCTTCTCAAAGATAGTATATCCCGTCCCCAACCCACTCCTCATCTTTAGATCTCAGCTTCACTTTCAGTACAGTTTGGGGTGAGGCGGGGGGCAGGGGAGAAGAAGGCAAATTTTATAAAATATTTTAATACAAAATTCAGCTTCTTAACATTGTATCTTTTTTACCACACTAAAAAGATAATGTTGATTGTGGTTGAAATAATGGATACTGTAATTCAGATCTAGCTCATCACATCCTAAATGCTGCTGGCAAAAATTGTCTTGGTCTATGTGCCTAGTCGTTGACTAGTTCTGTCACCACCAGTCTTGGTAAAAAGGCTAGAGTCCAAATGTTTATTTCTTTAGAGCTCCCACTCTCCACAGTTCGAGCTGTACATTTGTTTTGTATAACTGTCTCTGTTGGACCGTAAGCTCTGTGAGGGTTTCAGAAGTGTCTGCTCAGTGTGCTTTTTCTGTACCTGATGCATAACTGGTTCTCTCTAAATGTGGAATGTATGAATGAGCAGGTACAAAACTCCATCCTGTCAAAGGAGCCCATAGTGCTGAGGACATTGCAGGTGTGAGAGGCAAGAACTGTGCTCCCTGAGCGAAGAGGAGTGTCTGTCGGAAACTGAGGACAGAATGAGTGTAGAACTTGTTGGAAGGCAGCTGGGGTGTAGATTCCCTGGTGAGGCTGGCCAGTCTCCTGCCCATACCAAATCTCAGTCTGATGATACTGAGCCGAGAAGCTGACCTCCCTTTCCTTGTGTGCTTCCTTCTCCAGGTTCCACTGAAGAGCCAGTTCCCAGTGTGCCCCAGCCTCCCGCAGAGCCACCAGCTGGGCCTCCAGCCCCTGCCCTCCGCCCCTACGAGCGCCCCTCCTCTCCTATCCTCCTCCTGCCCCCACCCAAGAAACGCCGGAAAACCGTCTCCTTCTCTGCCATGGAGGAGGTGCCAGCCCCAGAGCCTTCCCCAGCTATCCCACCACAGGTCAAATCTCCTGGCCCCATCTCGCGCAAAGTCCCCCGGGGCGTAGAGCGGACCATTCGCAATTTGCCCCTGGACCATGCATCTCTGGTCAAGAGCTGGCCCGAGGAGGCGGCCCGAGGAGGTCGGACCCGGGCTGTTGGCCGAGGACGCTCCACTGAAGAAGAAGAGGCTGAGCCAGGGACAGAAGTAGACCTGACAGTGCTGGCCGACCTGGCCCTGACACCAGCCCGGCGTGGGCTGGGTGCACTGCCTACTGGCGATGACTCTGAGGCCACAGAGACGTCGGATGAGGCAGACCGCCCGGGCCCCCTGCTCAGTCATATCCTGTTGGAGCACAACTATGCCCTGGCCATTAAGCCCCCACCCTCCACGCTGGCCCCTCGACCCCCGGAACCAGTTCCTGCCCCTGCAGCCCTCTTCAGCTCCCCAGTGGATGAGGTCCTGGAGGCCCCTGAGGTGGTGGTGGCTGAGGCAGAGGAGCCAAAGCAGAAGCAGCAGCAGCAGCGAGAAGGTGAGGAGGAGGAGGAAGAGGAGGAATCTGAGTCATCTGAGAGCAGCAGCAGCAGCAGCAGCAGTGATGGGGAGGGGGCCGTCCGGCGGCGCAGCCTCCGCTCCCACACCCGGCGTCGGCGGCCACCCCCGCCACCCCCACCACCCCCTGCCTTTGAGCCCCGCAGTGAGTTTGAGCAGATGACCATCCTGTATGACATTTGGAACTCGGGCCTGGATTTGGAGGACATGGGCTACCTACGACTCACGTATGAGCGGCTGCTGCAGCAGACGAGTGGGGCCGACTGGCTAAACGACACCCACTGGGTCCATCACACCAATATCCTGAACCCCAGAGGGTGGCCTTCTCAGGATAGAAAGACAGGCCCCAGGCCCAGGGAGTGGGGGTGGACTTCTTGAGGTCACACAGCTCGGCAGTGTCCTCCTCAGATCACTCCTGGTGTCTGCACTTCTTTCTCTCCCAGTCCAGTTCTTTTTGCCATGTTCAGCCTGGGTATTTCTCAGGCTGCCATGCTGCCCTTTTATCTGTGACTCCTGCTGCTTCTCTGCCTCGCAGAGTTTTTCTGGCAGAAAAGGTGATGTGAGACTTATTCCTGTGCATTTTTCTGTCCTCACACCAAGTAGGATTGGGACCTCCTTGAAGTCAGTTACCCTTTCCTTGGGCTGGGACAAGAAGGACAGAGCGGGGTAGGGCCACAGGGATCTGCCCAGTGAGGAACCCATTCTCTTCCTTAACACATCCTGCACTCACCAACCTGAGCACTCCAAAACGCAAGCGGCGGCCCCAGGATGGGCCCCGTGAGCACCAGACGGGCTCCGCTCGCAGCGAAGGCTATTACCCCATCAGTAAGAAGGAAAAAGACAGGTACCTGGATGTGTGCCCCGTCTCAGCCCGGCAGTTGGAAGGGGTGGACACTCAGGTGAGGCTCTTCCCTGACATATGTCCCACTGGTATCCTCTTCCCATCATTTTTCCTGTCACTTACTTCCTCTCTGTCCTGCTTCTCACAGGGGACTAACCGTGTGCTTTCGGAACGCCGGTCTGAGCAGCGACGGCTGCTGAGTGCCATTGGCACCTCAGCCATCATGGACAGTGATCTGCTAAAGCTAAACCAGCTCAAGGTGAGGAGTGGGGACTTGGGATGGAGAGAAGCTGAGTAGGAAGGTGGTATCATGGAGTCCCCTGGGGCAGGAATGGGGGTGAGAGGCCAAAACACCCTCCTGCCCAGAGGTCTGCAGGAAAAGCGAGGAGGTAGGTTGAGGGAGGCATCTAGCAGCAATTTACCTTCTGCCCTCTAGTTCCGGAAGAAGAAGCTCCGATTCGGCCGGAGCCGGATACACGAGTGGGGTCTTTTTGCCATGGAACCCATCGCAGCTGACGAGATGGTCATCGAATATGTGGGTCAGAACATTCGCCAGGTGAGGCCTTGTACTTAGCCCCCACTCTGATGGCAGCATGGAATGCCGACATGAGATCTGACTCTCGGGATAAAGCCCCCACATATCCTTCTGGCTCCAAGACTTAGCCAGTGAAACCTGTCTCTTTTTTCCCCTTCCTTCCTTTTCTTTCTGTCCTACTCTTCTCTTCCTTCCTTGCACAAGGAGTAATGCACTCACCAACCTGAGCACTCCAAAACGCAAGCGGCGGTCCTAGTAAAGTAGTAAACTAGATGTTAATGACCTGGCAAGAAAGAAGGCTAATAATCTCTCTCCCTTTAAGGATCTCACAGTTTAGTGGGGAAGACAGGAATTGAACAAGTAACTACAATAAAGGATGGCATTCAATAGAGGAAGTTCAGGGAGGCAGGGATGGTTCAAGCACAGTGATGTTTACAGCAGGAGCTGAAGGATGATGAGGAACTTCCAGGCTCAGGTGAGGGGAGGTGCTCCGAGTTGTGGGATACAGCATATGCCAAGGCCTGGAGGCAGGGTAGTCTCAGGAGGACAAGGAGGGGACTGGCTAGTTGGAAAAACTCAGGTCAGTGGCACTGACATACACCTAAAGGGGCAGGTGGAGGCCAGACTCCCCAGAGCTTAGGAGCCCCGTTAATAAGTTGAGACTGATGGTGAGAGAGAAGGAAAAGTCGCTGTGAGGCATTGAGCAGGAGAGGACTTTGGAAGTTATAAGCTCCCTCTGGCTGCAGTGTGAAGAGAGAACTAGAGGCTGAGACCAGGGGTCTGTTGCAGAGATCCCAGCTAATGGCAGGGTACTTGGACTAGACAGTGGCAGCCAAGGTAACAGGAGTCTGTGAGTCCAAGGCAGCTGGCAGGACCAGGCAACAAGTGGGCTCAGGAGAGTGAGGGCACAGGCTGGAGATGAGGCCATTTCTCAGGGTGCTGCCTTTAGCAGCTAAGAGTAGGTGGGACTGCCAGTGGAGTGGGGAGTGAGGAGGAGGAGCTGATGTGTGATCAAGATAAGTTCCAGTCAGGGCATGCGAAGTTGCAGTGCCTAGGGCACATCTAGAGGATGATACCCAGCAGCTCCACTGAGTTGGATTTTGCCTGGAGATGGAAGTTTGAGGAATTCCCCAGTACTTAGCTGGCAGTTGAAGCCCTGAAAGAAAGTGCGATCACCCAAGGGGAGAGCTCAGAGGGCTTAGTGTCCTGTTTTATGGGAAATAAGTTATTCCTTCTCATATAGGAATGTGGGCCCTAATGTAGGCAACCAGTGGCAGCTGTTAGGTGCCTGTTTTGGAGAGAGGGTCCTGGGAGAAGAGATGAGTAGGGTTCAGTCCATGAAATAGCCACTGTCATCTCAGGAACTCCCCCACCCCATAGCAGACTGAAGGCTCTACTATGGGCCAGGCAGACACTCCAGGAGCAGCCAGTAGCTGCTACTGCCCAGTGACCAGTGCAGACTTCCCCCAGGTCCTCTGAGTGACTTAGAATGGCAGCCTAGGGTTTAGGGGAGGGGGTGACCACAAGAAGGAGGGCTCCTGGAAACAAAGGGGTGTCCATGCCTTGGGTTAGTGTGAGCCAGAGGGAGACCTGCAGGTCCAGGACAGATTAATATGGCCCCTAGGTGGTCGCTGGGAGACTCTTCAGACCCTTCATCACAGGGTCTGAGGGGGTCGAGCCTCGTCTAGCAGGAAGCTGACGGGCAGCTCCCTGACCATCACTCCCCGCCCTACCAGATGGTGGCTGACATGCGGGAGAAGCGCTACGTGCAGGAGGGCATTGGCAGCAGTTACCTTTTCCGTGTGGACCACGACACTATCATCGATGCTACCAAGTGTGGCAACCTGGCACGGTTCATCAACCACTGCTGCACGGTGCGCCAGGGGCCAGGCCAGGGCGGGTAGGTTTCAAGGGGGCAGCCACAGCTCACTCTGCCCTCCCCTTCTGCAGCCCAACTGCTACGCCAAGGTGATCACCATCGAGTCCCAGAAGAAGATTGTGATTTACTCCAAGCAGCCCATCGGCGTGGATGAGGAGATCACCTACGACTACAAGTTCCCGCTAGAAGACAACAAGATCCCGTGTCTGTGCGGCACGGAGAGCTGTCGTGGCTCCCTCAACTGAGGTGGGCGGGACTGGCGCCCACACCCCTATTTATTCCCCTTGGTGCCCTGAGCTCCCAGCCCCCCACAGCCTTAGTGGGCTCAGGAGGGCCCACATGCCCCCAAGCCCTGCAAGGGAGCCTCAGTACCCTGAGGCAAATTCTGCCTCCCCTGTCACCGCTGTCGACCCACCCCTTAATTTTTTTCTTTGCGGAGAAGATGCTGTAAATGTTTTGTAGCTGCCAGCAGCTGTTTCCTGTGGAAACCTGGGGTGCCAGCCTGTACAGATCCTGTTCTTGGGGGCTGCACAGCCCCCTTGCTTTGTGTTAATGGGGACTTCCCCTTTGTGCCCTGCGTGCACCCCTCCCCAGTTTAGGGGTCTCTAGAGGCAGTGGCCATGTTCTCCCCCTGGGGGGGGGCCATGCACCCCCCTCAGTCCTGGGGACTCCGTGCCTGGAACCCTGCCTCACCATCTGTCCCTGCCAGACCCTGTGGGTCACCCTCCTACCGTGGTGTCTGGAAGCTCCAACTGGGCCAGGCCAGGATGGAGGGGGCGGGGCAGGCCTTTCCTGTTGGGCTGGATTGTACATATGTTAATAGCACAAACCCAATGCCACATTTTTATAATTGTGATTAAACTTTATTGTACAAAAGCGTTTGGTCAGTATCTTTGGGGTGGGATGGGTTTAAGGATAGAGGGTGGGGCAAGTAAAGAGACGGGGAAATGTGTGACCTGGAGTTTGGGGTGGGTAAAGCTTTCAGGCAAGAGCCCAGACCTGCAGACTCAACCACCATTGTTCTGGGCCACCTGATAGGCTGGAACAGCCGTCTAGAAATCCCCCACTGAGGCCGGCCAGAGCTGACCAAGGTCAGGCTTCCCTTCCCAGAACCACAGCTGCTGCTGGGCTTCTGGCCTCCTGGGAAATCCAGCAAGAGGGGAGGACTGACGTCATGCAGTAAGAGTGAGGTTACCCTGCCTGTTCCATCCTGAGGCCTGCAAACGCTCAGTGCCCACCGAGCAGGTTCTGGCTTCCCCATGCCCCTGCCCCCCAAATTCTTTGCTGGAACCAGACGCCAGTGGAGCACAGTAACCACCAGGGGGCGCCCTATAGCAAGAGTCGGGAATGGAGGGGTGGAGGCTGGTTTGTTCCTGGAATGGGCATGAGGGGAGGAGCAAGCGGAAGGGGGACTACGATGAGTCGCTGGCCGACTGGCCCAGGAAACAAGAAGACAGCCTTTCCGCGGCCGGCTTGAGCAGTCTGGGACAGTGGCTGCAGGTAGGCAAAGGGGATGTCAGGGGTCCCTTCTCCCAGCCCAACCCACCTTACTCTCCCTTCCCTCCCCAACTCCCTGATTCTTGTCCCAGAACCTCCCCCTCCACCTCAAACCCTGAGCCTTTCCTGGGGCATGCCAAGCCCTCACCTTTCTTATCTCGGTAACTGCAGTTGGCAGAGTCAGAGGGCAGGTAGCCCGACTGTTATACCCACAATTGTAGCCACCAGGAACAGGTCTGGCCCCCGGGTTACTGTTTTAGTCCACTAGGCCAGAGGCCTCTTCAAGGAGTAACAGGTGGGCTGCTGGGGCAGGTGGTAGCAGGCAACCCAGGTGAGCCAGGGTCTCTCCCCAGCAGGACATGGCAGATTCTGCCCAAGCCCAGAAGCTGGTGTACCTGGTCACAGGTGGCTGTGGCTTCCTGGGGGAGCATGTGGTGCGAATGCTGTTGCAGCGAGAACCCCGGCTCCGTGAGCTACGGATCTTTGACCTGCAACTGGGTCCCTGGCTAGAGGAGCTGAAGACAGGTGATCATGATAGGGAGGGAGTGCGAGGGGGAGGGTACGAACTCCCTTCACTGTGGTGGAAAAGATGATGCTTGTTTATGTCCTCCAGTGCACATGGATGGGGTGAATGAGTCACACTGGGAACATGGCTCCCAAGGGTGTAGGCTGAACCCAACAGCTGGCTGGTAGCCCCAGCTCTGACATTGCCTCTGGCTGCCCCTACCCCCTACCAGGGCCCGTGCAGGTGACTGCCATCCAGGGGGATGTGACCCAGGCCCATGAGGTGATAGCAGCAGTGGCTGGAGCTCACGTGGTCATCCATGCAGCCGGGTTGGTGGACGTGTTTGGGAGGGCCAGTCCTGAGACCATCCATGAGGTCAACGTGCAGGGTGAGGTACTCCCCTGGCCTGTTCTAATGATGTACTTAACACTTCCCGGCACATGGCCTGATCTTGACTGTGCTCCCCCTTTGACATTGACCTCTGTGATTCTTCTGTGACAATCTGTCCTGTGTGCACTCCTGCCCCTGAAATGGCAGGCCAGCCCTCGTCGACCTGCTGTGGTTCTCCATGGACCTGGGGAAGGAAGCCATGTGCCCTCATCCAGATTTGGAATGGGGAGGGAAAAAATGCAGAGGGAGAAAGCTTCAGTTTGGATACATACCCTGCCTCCCCAGGCACAAAGAACGTGATTGAGGCTTGTGTGCAGACTGGAACACAGTTCCTGGTCTACACGAGCAGCATGGAAGTTGTGGGGCCCAACGTCAAAGGCCATCCCTTTTACAGGTGAGCTGAGGTTCCCCCCAGTACTTTAGAGCCCCATCTCCCTTTAGCATTAAGAATCTTCCCTCTCCCACTCTAGGGGCAATGAGGACACCCCATATGAAGCAGTGCACAGACACCCCTATCCTCACAGCAAGGCCCTGGCTGAGCAGCTGGTCCTGAAAGCCAATGGAAGGAAAGTAAGACTGGAGAAGAGATGCAGAGCCACAGGCAGCCAGGCTTTGCATCTTGCCCTGGGTGCTCCCTTACATCTCCAGCTTGAGGAGGCTAGGGCAAAGTGCGGACCACTGGTTCCTAGGTCTTGGCAGTGCCTACCTTTTGTCCCCAGGTCCGTGGGGGTCTGCCTCTGGTGACATGTGCTCTGCGTCCCACCGGCATCTATGGCGAAGGCCATCAGATCATGAGGGATATCTACTACCAGGGCCTGCGCCTGGGAGGCCGGCTCTTCCGGGCCATCCCAGCCTCTGTGGAGCATGGCCGGGTCTATGTAGGTAAGGCCCAGGTGAGGCAAGGGGAAAGCTAAGAAAGGGAAAGGCCCATGTGATTCAGGGTGGAGGGGCAGGAGCAGAAAAGAACAGTCTATACACTGGCCAAGGCAGACTACGATATGTGGGCATTGTCTGCACAGGCCAGAGGAAACGGTATCCATGCAAGTTAGGAAGGTACACAAAAAACATGTCATAGGCTGAGGAGAGGATTATAGTTATGGGAGTAGCATCTGCCCAGGAGAGGAGAGGGGCAGCATCTACATGGGACCAAAAGAAGGACCAGCATCCATACAGGTTGGCCCAAGATAGCAAGTGGCTACAGCGGCCAGGGTAAAACAACCTCTACCAGGGCTGTAGTTATGTGGGCGGCATCTACATGGGCCCAAAGAGGAGGTGGCTTGTACATGGGCTGGCCTGGGAGACAAGTATCTATGTGGTCAAAAGGATCCTTAGGGGCATGTCCACCCCGCATTCCTCCACTGGCAGGTAACGTGGCCTGGATGCATGTGCTGGTAGCCCGGGAGCTAGAGCAGCGAGCAGCACTAATGGGTGGCCAGGTGTACTTCTGCTATGACGAATCACCCTATAAGAGCTACGAAGACTTCAACATGGAGTTCCTGGGCCCCTGTGGACTGCGGCTGGTGGGTACCCACCCACTGTTGCCCTACTGGCTGTTGATGCTTCTGGCTGCCCTCAATGCCCTGCTGCAGTGGCTGCTGCGGCCACTGCTGCTCTATGCGCCCCTGCTCAACCCCTATACGCTGGCTGTGGCCAACACCACCTTCACCGTCAGTACCAACAAGGCTCAGCGCCATTTTGGTTACGAGCCCTTGTTCTCATGGGAAGACAGCCGGACCCGAACCATTCGCTGGGTGCAGGCCATGGATGGTTCAGCCCAGTGACAGTGGAGCTGGGACCTGGAGCCCAGAGGGGCTCATCCATCCAGGTCCAGAGCACTCGAACCCTGGGTGGGGAGGGAAGGCTGCATTCTAGAGCTGGGGGAAGGGGCTGTCCTAGAGCTCTCCACATGTTAAATCCAGGGGCCTTGAGTCTGTGTCCTGATGCCTCTAAGTTCTAGGGCAGGACTGTCTTCACTCGACCCAGGCCTGATGGCTGGTTGGTGAGGGTCTGGTTTCCTTGATGTTCTCAACTGCCCCATCCCTTTGCTTTTTAAGTAGGAAGTGGTGACCTCTGATGTCCAAACATGATCCTCAGGCCTGGATTTAGAATGAAGAGGCTTTCTTGCTTCTCCTACCACCTTTGTCCCTCCTTGGGGGGAATATATTCCCATTATTTTAAAACATTTACCACCTTTAGATATTTATCTTTTAATTCTCTTCAATAAAAGCTGAGGAAATCTGTGTATTTTTATTTCTTCCCATACGTGCACCCAAATTCGGTTCCTGCAATATTGTTAGATCTCTGCCTGAGGATGCCCCAGTAATTCTGTGCCTGCCCAAGCCCTGGATTAAAACTCCTTATCCACGCCTATAATCAGTCACCTGCCCAGCTACCCGGCCCACCTCCCCACACGTGTCTCCCCCTCCCCACGGCGCCCGTCCCATGTGGGGACAGAAGGAAGTGAGCACAAAGCACGCCCGCTGTTGGATTGGTTGCTATTTCTCCCGTCCCATGGGGCCCGACCTGGCCCAGGGTGGGGGTGGGGGGTTCTGGGGACAGGACATGCAGGGCTAGGGAGAGAGGGAAGAATTTTCCTGTGTTTTATCCATTTGCAACTTGGTCACCAATAGAGAGAAATTGATCTCTGAAGGCTAACAGGAGAGGGTGGCCTGGCTCTGGGCCCCCAGCCAGGCCCCAAGAGTCCTGTCTTCTCTGGGGAGGAGAGGGAAAGAGCTCTAGAAACCAACAGAGAGACGGAAGGGGCAGGGGCTCATGTCAGCAAACACGGCTACATCACATGACACGCCAGCAACACGGAAACGCCAACGCACACAGCTGCACAGCGGGCAGGGGCAGGTGCGGCAGAAGGGAGCCGGGGGCCACCCACTTTGTCCTTTGCGGGGCAGGCCGAGGGGGCTGGGTGAATGCATAGAACACATCATGTACACACATTCGAGGTGTCAACCCACAGGCACATGGGATGGACACACGCATTGTGCTTCAGGAGAGGCAGGGCTAGGAAGGGGGAGGGGAAGCATCGAGCCCTGGCCAGGCCTGAGACCACTCACAGGGCACCATGGTTGTAGGTATGGGGAAGGTGGGCAGCACACACTCCTCTGAGAACGTGCAAAAGACACTAGCCCCCAGACAACACACCAGCACACATACAGACACATCATGTGATGTGTGGGACTTGTGGAAGTTGGAGCATAGCAGACCCTCAGGGATCCTCTGGTCCAACTGAGGCCCAGAGATGGGCAGCTATGGGCCTAATGCCACTCCAGAAGGCAGCAGCATCACTTTAGCCATGGCTCCACCCTTCTCCTTGTGGCCCCAAGGTTGTGGGAATTCCAGGAACACCTGGGCCGAAAGAGTGTCCTGGCTGGGCAGCAAGAAGGAAAAAGGGGTGGAGAAATGCTGAGGCCTGCTCTGATGTTCCCAAAGAAGCCTGAGAAAGGGGCAGGAGCGCTGCAGTCAGGCACGGGGCAAACTTCCTCTCCTGCGGAAGGGCATTTGAGGAAGAGACAGGCAGGTGTTCCTCTTCAGGACAGCCCACCTTGGAGGTTACATGTATTGGCCACACACAGGCAGGGTCCAAACAGCCAGGTAGGGAAGAGGTTAGCTATCTGAGCTGGGATAGGGATGAGGAGGGTAATGCGTTCCAGAAGGTCATATCTGCATTCTCTCTCTCTCACACACACTCACACACACACACACACACACACACACACACACACACACACTCACATACAGTGGGACCCTGGGAAACAGTCTGCACACACTCTCGTGTCCTTCACCCTATGCACATGTATGCCCAACCCCAGGGCAGGACACGTTCCTGTACTTGTGTGTTCAGTCCTGTATATATGTGTGTCCATGGTTCTCGGCCATGGACTGGGTGGCTTCTAACATAGTCCTTTGCCCATGAACCTCCCACCTGCCACCAAACGCACAAATATACTTGTGCCTATACTGTCTACATCAGAAAGGAGTTAGCCCTTTCCTCGCCATCAGAAACCCAGGCCTGTGTCCCACCCTCAGTCTCACCCTGGTGGGGGAGCAGCTATTGCAGACATTTTAGCAGATGTGTCCAGGGGGTGGATCCTGGGACTTGGCTCACCTCAAGCAGCTGCTGCCATACTGGCCACTCCAGTATGTCTGAAATAAGCAGTTCCCCAAACCCAAGATCCCTGAGGCAGAGCCCAGAACATCAGATGGGGTGGTGGGGAAAAATACTGGCCTCTCCCAGTTCTGAGGTAAGTGTGTGGAAGGCAGGAATGTTCTCATCTTCAATCTGTCTGGGAGAGCCCTTGATATTGGCCTCATCGGTAATATTCTCACAATAGCCCTTCCCGGAGACATTCCTGTGCAAATGGGTGCGGGCCTGTATGGGCACCATGCCCATGTTAGCATGCATATGTGCTCCAGTGTGTATGTGTGTGTTTGGGTGTGGCCACCTACATGAGGCCTCCTCAGCCTATGCATGTGTGAGCCCATGTATGTACCAGCTCTCATGGGTGCAGGCCTATCCTCTGGCAGAGATACAAAAAAAGATAAGCATCTGGGCATGTGTGTGCAGGGCCTCTGAGATCTTATAGGGCAGGAAGCTCCAGTTGCACAATGTTGATGTAGCACTGTGTGGCCATCCCAGATACTGGGCAGCAGCTCTGGGGAGAGAGGGAGGGGCAAATAAATCTGTATAAACAAACATGGACAGGGCACATGTCCTTAAAGAGAAAAATGTGTGTATGCATATAATACATAGGGGGGCAGAAACACATATAGAAAGCACCTGTACACACACACAAACACTCACACAGACATATTCTAGATAACAGAAATATAGATTTCTGTGCCTACCCAAAACAGGTGTCCAGTGCACAATATGGAGGGCTCTCTCTGAGAAGACCCACCACCACTTCAGGCACATCCTGAAACACACACAGTATTTCTCACATCACCTGCTGGGGGAAATGTACATGTATCTACAAGCTAAGCTAGGTTATTTATAAGTATATACTTCCATTCATCTTGGCTGAACTCCAAGCTTACAATACACACACACACACACACACACACACACACACACACACACTCCCTGGGACATGTGTCTGGGGTGACTAAGCCAGGAAGGTTTGTTCTACGTCATGCTGGGGTACACCTAGATCCTCTGGGAATGTGGGTGTGAGCTTCTGTACACTCGTAACCTGCCCGATTTGTGACAGGGTGGAGGTGGGTGTCAGTAGAAGAAGTGCTGCTGCATTAGATTCAAACACTCAAACACAAAATTCCATGTACGCCAATTGTGTATCCAGGGATCTGTGGGGACACACACACACTCTCTCACACACACACACACACACACACACACACACACACACACCCCTATTCACAGAAGACAGAACGGGGCTTGGTGGGTTGCTGTGTTATACCTGGCCACAGTCTACACAGCTGAGCCAAGGAGGAAAGCTCAGACAACACACAGATTTGAGGTTGGGTTAAGAAAGGCGATGTGGTACTTCTACACACATCTATGCACATACACACACACGCTGGGGTGTCCACGCATCTCAAGCATGTACCGGCGGCATGCATGTTGGTGTGCATGTGTAATCACTATTTATGTGCAGGGGCAGGGGGTGGTCCATGGCACGATGAGGTCCAGGGACTCCGGGGTCTGATGTGAGAGGGTGAAGGGGAGGGCTGCCTGGGTCTGTCTTGGGGGTGAACCTGGAGCAGGGGATGGAGTTAAAGGGATGGTGGGGGTATTGCTCCCGATGTGGTGGGGGAAGGGTCTGGGGGAGATAGGGATGGGGGACCCTACAAGCCCAGTGTCCCCCCAATGGATGACGCCAAGACCACCCCCAGCACCACACAGCAAATGATGATCATGATTTTCTTCTGTAGGCAGAAAGGGCAATGGGGCAAAAGGAGGAGAGAGAGAGACAGAGAGACAGAGAGAGACAGAGAAATAAAGACAGAGCAATGGGGGAGGAAGGTATGAGGAAAAAGAAGAGAGGAGAGAAAACAGAAAAAGGAAGAGGTCAGAGCCAGAGATAAGGCCTTTCAGGGGATTTCATCACTTGCCTCAGCCCTGGCCTGAGCCCAGCCCCGCCCACCCAGCTAGGGCCCACCTGCCCCACCGGCCCTCCCTCCCCGGCTCACCCTCCGGGCCTTGCTCTGATATCTCACAGCTTTCTTGGTGTCTGACACAGCTCGTTCCACATAGTCCACGGAATGTTCCACGTTGTACTCAATGCGGTCGATCATCTCACCCTGCAGAGGCGATGTGCACAGGGAGGGGTGGGACTGGGCTGAAACGGGGAACCCCCGGAAGCTGAGGGAGGCTCCCAGATGGTGTGGCAGAGGGCAGAGGCAGTACCTGGCTCTCCACAAGCATGGCCATGTCTACAAACATGTCATGCAGCTCTCGGATGCTGGTTTCCAGTTTGATGATCTCGTTGTGCCTTGTCTCAATCTCGTTCAGCGCCTGCTTCGTCATCTGCGAGTCCATTTTGATCTAGGGCAATGGGGGGAGGCACTGAAAACCATCCTTCACCCCTATAAGAGCTTGGACTCTGCAGCCAGAGTGTCTGTGTTAAAATATGGCTATCACTCACTAGCTGTAACCGTGGGCAAATCATTTAACCTCTCTGGGCCTCAGTTTCCTCACCTAGAACATGTGGATAATAACAGTGCCCATTTCATTGTTGTTATGAAGATTAATTGAGATAATATGTATTCATTGATTAAAACAATACCTGGCACACATGAAGCACTAAAGAGAAGTTTGTTAAATTACAAGAAGTAAAACTTGTCCTGAGCCCAGGGCTGCCTCTGTCACACACATCAAGGAAGACTTGTAAAAGGAGACAAGGGGTCCAGGGCCCCCACCAGTACAGTGGCCCCCATATGGTCAGAGGCAGACAGGGTCATAAAAGAGGACACAGCAAAGCAGAGAAGGAGGCCCAGATGAAAAGGCAATGTGCTCACAAGTCCCCTGGAGCTCCCAAGACATGAGATGGGGGAAAATAATAAAAAAGTGCATTGCAGGCCTCAAGAGTCAGTGACAGAGAGACTCCAACCTTATCCCCACAGATGACTGGCCTGAACCAGGCTGCTCACTTCCCAAACCACTCACTGTTTAAACCACACCAAGCCACTCCTCTGCTCTAAAACCCCCCAGGGCTCCCCATTACCCACAGGCTACACACCTCTGCCTTAGCAGTCAAGGTCCAGGCTCCCTTTCTGCCCTCATCTCCTGCATATCCTATAAGAGCCAAAATCCTCCAATGGCTTTTTGGCAAGTGGTCCACTCTTCCTGTCTTTGTTCATTATGTTTCCTTTGTCTAAAATGCCCCTTGTCCATCTCCCCATATCCAAATGCTCCTTGTCTCTTAAGGCACAATTCAACGCCACTTCCTAGGAAGCCTTCCCCTGACTCTAGAAGTTAACTACTACCTTAGGTGCTATCTGCATCTTGCACAGCATTCAAGCAAGGTACCAACCACCCTGAATTGTAAAGATGGGTTTCCACTGCAATGATGGTGGCTTAATTGGCAGGGATCAGCCCCGTCTTCTTAGAACCAGTCACTAGGCTTTTCTCCATTCTCAGACAGACAGACAGACAGACAGACAGCCTAGGCAGAGCTATTTGGGTGGGCTCTAAGCTAACTGCCCACAATCAATTTGCTCAAAGCTAATTTAACGAAGACCAATTACCTAGGTAACAATTTGCTGAAAACTGCTAGACAGTCATTGAACCTACTTTAATCCTGGTCTAGAAATCTTAAACAGAGCCATTCCATCACCAGAAGCAGAAATAGAGAGAACTGGGCAGGCCAGGGCAAAAGTTAACAAAGGGAAAGAACTACAGCTGGGGGAAGCCTGACCATTCATGTATAAGATGACAAGGACAAGGCAGTGTGCAAAACTAAAACAGGTTTTTAAAAAATCTTCAAAATGCAGGCAAATTAGTCACTTGGTGAAATGACTGCATCAGTAAGGAGTCATGCATGTACTTAGTACTGAAGAGTCCTGACTTTGAACCTAGATTGTGGTTTCAAATCCTGACTCTGCCCCCAGCTGTGTGACCTCCACAAGTTAGTGAACTTCTTTGGGCCAGATTTCCTCATCCTTGATATGTGGCTCCCTCAGAGGGTTGTGGTGAAGATTAAATGAGTTTAGTAGGTTAATGTAAATACATAAAGAGCTTAGAACAGTCCCGGAACACTACTGTTTGCATTTTTATGGGAGTACCTTCCTGCTCTGCCCCCATGGTATTCCCCAGTTCCAGATCCAGGCTCTCCGCTGCCTGTAAATCCAGGGTGGACTTAGGATCTTGAGTTCAACCCAAGTTTGGGGAGGAGAGGCAAATGCTTTCCAAAAACAGACTCCACCCCCACCCGGGCCTCACATCATCTGTGAAGATGGCCAACTTCCCGCTCTCCAGCATGTCTTCCAGTTCTTCGTTGGTCGTGGTCCTTCCAGCTGTAGGGGAAAGTACTCCGCGCTCAGGGTTTGCGTCAGCCTGGGGGCCTGAGGTGGTGGGATGGGGCATGGACCCGGGAGACCACCCTTCCACTGGCCTTGGGCCAGGCACTCCCTCCACGTGGAGGAAGGGCCTGGAAGGAGGCTTGGGCCAGCCTGGGGAATTTGGAGTGGGGAACACGCACTGATCTCCAGCTGCCGCTGGATCCGGTCCTTGCAGCGGTCCCGGTACTTGGACTGGGTTGCGTTATATTCGGTCATTACTTCCACGAACTTCCGGGAGAGTGTGGAGTGCTGGGATGGGGGTACACATAACAGGAGGCAGGGAGCACACAGCAAGGGGGTGAGCCGGCAGCGCAGGAGTGGAATGGGTAGGAGGGGTAATCACGCCACGATCCCAATTCCTCACAAGTGCACAGTCCCCTACCAGCTGTCCCCCTATCCTACGCCCAAACAGGCGGCGGCCCAGGCTAGGGAAAGAAGTGATCCGTTCCCGCCCTCCGCTATAGCCCCGCCCAAAGCTCGCCCCCGCCCCGCCCCGGCTTTCCCTTGGCCAGGTCGGGTACCCGAGCTCTGCTTTGGCCCACCCACCCCCAACCCGCCCGGCTCCTCCCCTGCTCGGTTCGAGTCCGGTCCCGGTCCCACCCGCGTCTGGCCGCGGTCTCCTACCTGGGTCTTGCGGATGCGCAGGTCTGCGGAGGAACGGTTCAGCCCCTCCTCCTGTTCAATGCTTTGCTCGATCGCTGCGGGAGAGAGGACGCAGTGACCCGCGGGAGACCCGGGGCGTGTGGGGCGGGGGTCCGGGATGTATGAGGGGCCGACACCCCGAGGCAGGCCCCAGGCCTGTGAAGAGATGTCACACCCGTGGCGAGGGCTGACAGTAAAGGATCCAGAGTGAGAGGCAGGAGTCCGGAAGGTAGGAGGATGGAGACTGAGGGTCCGTGAGTCACCAGACAGAAGGGGACTATTTGTTCTTTCGGAAAGGTTGGGTCTTGGAGAGTCCCATAGCTGTAACTGCAGCTCAGTCCCACGAGAGGGTGTGGGCCCAGTCCACCGTGAAGGTCCCCTGTACGCAAGGAACTCCATTTCCTAAATCCTCTGGAAAGGGGCAGGAACCTACACTGGGATTTTTCTTCCAGGTGGGTCAGGTTCTAGTGGCCACCCTTTCTTTGGAAAATTCTAGGGTGAGTGGATGCATGTTCCAACAGAGAAAATAGCTTTCCCCCTGCCCTACAGGGTGATCCCTGTCTTGGGAATTCCCATGTTCTGGAAAAGTGTGCAGATTAACTGGGATTCCTGCTTCTGGATCATGCACTCCTGACACTCAGATTTTCTATAAAAGAGCTTGAGGTGCTCGAAAAACGCAGCAGGGATGAGTCACCAGGCCCTCTCAGACTTGGACGGGCCTCCTGAGAACATCACTTCTGTTCTCCTAGCAGTAGAGGAGGTATAGGGCTGGATGGCACCTGCACACTCCCTGCCAGCAATGTCAGGCAGTGCCTAAGTGACAACTCTGGCCCAGTTGCTGCAGGAAAAGCACAGGAACACACACCCAGCCCAGGCTGGGACCCTATTGTCGGACTTGGGGTTATGGCCCAGTCCTGAAGGATGGGGTCTCATTGACTTCTTACAACAGTCCTGGGAGTTCCATGATGTCGGCCCATGTTTAAAACTAGAAACTGAGGTTCAAATGGGTAAAATAAGTCACTCAAAGTCACAACGCAAAGCCTGAGCTTGTGCCACCACATAGCTAGTGGAAAATGGAGCATCTTCTTTCTTTTTCTGGAGGTCTGGAAGGTCAGCTTCTCTACACCACTTTTCCTATTTCTACTTGAACCCCTGAACCATGGAGTCCTCCTCATGGTCTAATAGAGACTATTAAGGTCAGAGTTGAATGGGCCCAAAGAAATCACTGTGCCCAGGGATTTTTAAACTATTCCACGGAACGCAGCTTTTGAGAAGAAACTTCAGGAGTACAGGGCCTCCCACCCCCAGTCCACCCAAAACGGCCTGACTTTTATGTGTTGTATGTATGGGAGTTCTTAGTAAGATTTCATGGGGAGGGAAAAAAGATTTTGCTACCGAAAAAAAAGCCAGATTTGAGATTGCTTCAGATTTTCTTACTGTACTGTTGAGGAAGCTGAGGGTATTTGTTTAGAATGAGCTAATGATGTAAACTGGATTCCCTCTGTCTGGATTTGCACTTCATGTGCTCCCAGCTTAGGTCATTTTCCTTTCCAGCACACTCTCCTGAGTGCAAAAGGTTTGTTTTTACAGATCAGCACTGGAGGCTAACACATGGCCTCTTGTTGAGACCAGGAGGGCATCAAGTCCCTGTCTTCATCTCCCTGCACCACAGTCAGAGGGCTCAGGGCCAGTCAGCTGACATAGTTCCAGTTCCCCAAGCAATGTGCCTCGGACAGAGTAGGTGCTTGGCAAATGTTTTCTAATGCTGAATTACCATAAGCATACAAATTAGCAACACGGTAACACTGCTATTCCCCTGGCGCCACAGACAAGGAGGTTCCCAACCCACACTGCTTCGGGGGAAGGTGGTTATTACCAGCACCCAAGTCCTTAAATTAGAACGAATACATGAGCCCTTGGCAAGTCCCTCCAGAAAGCTTGCCAGCCTCTGATGTCAGCCATACAGCCCAATCTGTCCTGAGCTGAAGATAACCAATTCAGAAGCATTTGCTGAACCCACCTACTAGGTGCTTAGTGCTATGCCTGGCACCTGTTCTAGAGAAATGAGGCCTTAATGAAACTAACGCCACTTGGAAGACTATATTTTTATGGTGGACCTTCATGCTGATGGAACCAGCAGAGCTCATATGCAAATTAGCCTTCTCTCCCTAATTTCCCTGTTGTGTATCTTTCTCCAAAGAATCTGGAGCAAGGAGGGAAATCTGGGGTTTTGTTTAGGAATCTGGCTCTTAGAAGTCTGTAGGCATTCCTGATAGAGAGGTCTGTCTGGTCCACTGGAAGGCAGAGTTTTTTCTCCTGAGTCAGGGGATCGCAGTCCTCACCTTTCAACTTGGACCGAACTTTGTTGGCCGTCTTCTTGATGTCTGCAGTGAGGTCCTCCAGCTCCTGTTTGGTCTCTGCGTGGGAGGCAGGGTGGATGAGAATTCTGAGTGCGACCCCAGACTCCTTCTCCCCCCAGCCCACAGCCATCCCGCAGCAGCACTCACTCTCATCTGGGTTGGGGGCGGCCAGGATGGCGCTATGCTGTTTTTTCACTTGTTCCACATCCTCTGACAGCTTCTCAATGCAGCCCCGGATCTCTTCCACCTGGGGCAGCAAATTGGCTATACCCAGCCAAGTCTTTAGGCCAGACAAAGGCTTCCAGGGGGCTCAGTAAGTGTTCAGGGAAATGGGCCAGACCCAGAGAGACTGGTAAAATGCCAAAGAGCGGGGGCGGGGGGGACAGAGAGAAGGAAATTGTCGGCTGAGGGCCGTGTTCTGAGTCTGGGGGCATTGTAGGCTCAGTTACCTGTTCAAAGAACTCATCCATGAAGTGGTCCCGATCCACATGGACCACCTCCTCCTCATCATCACTGTCTTTTGCCTGGGAGGCAAAGAAAGATGGAGACCATAAGCAGCCCCGGCCCTGGTCCTGCTGCTTCCAGCTTTAGGCTCAGAGCAAGGATCTGAGTGGAGTACATGCAGAGGGCACAAGCAAGGGCCCCAAGCAGTCAGAATGGACACTGGATATCTTGTGGAACAGGGTCCTGGGGGCCAGGTAGATGACAGCCTAAAGGACACCTTGGAGGGAATTAGCAAAAGGCATCCTTTCAGGAGTGGATGTGGCCCTGTGGGTGCAGTCACCCTAGAGGCAGGTGGCACTCAGGACAGCTACTATTAACCAACCAGTAGGGAAGTATTTCAATGTTGTAACAACCAGCTAAATGTCAGCCTTGCAATAATTGGCTCTGGGCTCTGAGAAGGGGTCTGGAATGGAGTCCCAAGAACCTAACCCTCTCCACCCTTTCCCTAGCCACTCCTGCCCAGGCCTTACTTTGCTTCCCTCCTCTTCCCCTCCAGCCACTGTCCCCGAAGCAAGGTCAGTTCACTGTCAGCTGCGGACACCAGGTTGAGCAAGCACAGTCAGGCCCAGTGAGGGCTGGAGGAGAAACAAGCAGCACCCTGACCTCATTTGCTCCCTGTGCCTTTCTCCTCTTGCCCACCTGCATCCCCCTCCCCCTCCAGTTGCTCTGCCCCTTGCCACTCTCACTTGCTTTCATCCAGCCTCTTCTAACTTCACACTCACCCACTCTCACTTGCTTGGATTTCCCAGTTGCAACCTGCAGCTGCTCAGCCCTCCACCCCCAGGGCTCAGAGACACAAAGGGATTTACCCACCCACACCTCCACCGACAGACAGACCCCTGACACAGACAGAAAGGCTGACACACAAGGCACACAGAGACAGGCCCACTAACACCCACATGGAGATATACTGACATGCTGATGGTCAACCGCACACAGACCTACAGCAAAGCTGAATGCTGACACATATGGACAGAGCCGGTCACCAGCACCCCCAGGGATATTTGGGAGGGCCCTCTGAGCCTGTTCTCCTAGCTCCTCCAAGCCTCAGTTCTGCATCCTCATTCAGAGCTGGGAAAGAGAGGTGGGCAGGGAGGGCTCCCCAAGGCTACACACTCCTGACTCAAGACTCTTCTGCTTGGGACAGAAGTCTGACAACAAAAGCTGAGCCCTTCAAGCTTAATTACACCTGGAGCCCTAATCAGCCCTGATGGAAATTTAAACAGAATTCACCCTGATTTCCAGAAAGACCCTGGCCAAAACTCAGACAGACGCTAACCACCAGAGCCTGAATGAAATCGAGACAGGATCCAAAAGGCGTCTACCTGGGGAATAGCCAGTTGGGATCTAAAGAGAACTCACACAAAACTTCAATAGGGTCCGAGCAGATCGCAGACAGGACCTGACAGAAACCAGACAGGCTTAGGCTGAACCAGACTCGGCACATACAGATCCCAGACAGCTCAGATCAAACCTAGACAGAGCCAGATGGGACCTAGATGCAATCTAGACAGCCAACCGAACTTGGAATCAGCAGAGCCCTGACAGCACCGGAAAGAGCCCGCAAGCCCAGAGGAGACCCAGCCAGACACTCTTGAAGCCACCCCAGCTTCTTGCTCAAGCCCTGCCCCCAAACTCCAGGGATTCTCCCCACAGACACTGGGCCCCACATCATGTCAGAAAGTGTGTTTAGCATTTACATTTAATTTCCAGACAATCCCAAATATCCACTGGAAACGGGAGGCTCCTCCATCTCTGCCCACAGCTGTCCCAGAAGTAGAGGCGGGTCTTGGGGATCCTGATGGGGCTTCTGGCTTCTTAAGCCTACACTTGATCCAGGACCACCATGATAGACTTCGACCCTTAAACCTCTGGGATGCTCAGCTCATCTCTGAGGACCTGCTGGCCTCCCATAATGCTCTGTCCTCAAAAAGCCAGCTGCCCCATGAACTTTCCTTCCCCTAGCACCAAAAGAAGGCCGGCCCCTTCTCTGCCTTCAAGCACTCAGCCCTCAGCCCAGCTGCCCACAGGTCATGAGGCCTGTCACTGGCCCAGGTGCCTAGAAACTCTCTTGTTTTGTCTCTTGCCCTTCCTCATGCTGACTTCAGACTTCTTGAAGTCTAATTTCTATCTCCCCTGTTGTTCCCAAAGCCAGTGCCCTTAGATTATCCCCTGAGGCATCTCTGGTACCTGTTTCTTTGTCCTTGACAGAGGAAGAAAAGTAGAGGGCTCAAGTATGACTTATTTGATGTAATAATTACAGAGAGCTGAGACCTAACAATCCTCTATGGTTCACAAACACTTTTGCATCTATAGTCTCTTTTGATCCTCAGTACCATAGTCCTGATGAGAAAAGCAAAGCAACTATCATTGCCCCCATTTCACAGATGAAGGAATGGGATGTCAGGGAGGGGAAAGGAAAGTGACTTGCCTGAAGGCACCCAGGCTGAAAGGGGCTGGGAAATCATAGGCATCTAACACATGCCTTCCCCAACTGCCCCTCCTAAGGCCACCTCCTTCTGGGAACTCTGTCAGCAGCTATTTCCCCTCTCACATAGCTCCTGCTAATGCCCAATATGGGTTAGGCTATGTGCCCCGAAATCCTAGCAAAATATTACCTTTTAATAGCACCTCTGCATAGACCTTACCTTCTTGTTATCACATTTAATCTTCACTAAAACTCTATGAGAGATATTCAATAATTTATTTTCTGTATGTAAGCTTTTATCTTTGACCACTGAATGGGCAAGTAAGAGCCCTATCTGTTATATTCATTGTTTAACCCCATTGCTTACACAGGGACTGGTACATAGACATTGCTGAATAAACATGAATGAATAAATGAGTAATCAGAATTAGTTTCTACATGTCATTAAAATATCTATCATTCAACTGCATTATTAGGTCGAGTTTGCACAATGTTCAGCCCTGGTTGCTCTTATCGACTTGATTATTTTATCTACTAGCAAAAACTTTTAGACTGTCATTGTATCTAGCAGAATACAGCTAATAAATATAAATACACAATGGTGAAAAAGAAATTCTGACTTGAGCCAATTTTTCCCCTAGACTTAGAGTTCATGTAGCTTCTCCATTAGGTAAAGTTTAGCTCATCACATGAGTTTGTATTTGATGTAAGAAATTTAAAGGTGTATTGATATTTTTCTTAATTTCAGAAAAAAAAAACTATGAAGACCATTGACCAACATAATTATAATTATGGCAAACATTTATATAGCATGTTATGGATGTGATTCTATGTACTCTGCTACATTTATCCATTTAATTCTTACACATAATCCCGAGGTAGATATTATTATAGCCCCTTTTTATATAGAAGAGGAAAATGAGGCATAGAGAGGCTAAAGAACTTGTCCAGGTAAGCAGCTAGAAGGCCACATGACTTCTCCCCTCTGAGCCTCAACCTCTGCATTTGCCGAATGGCAATAATGTCAACCCCAACTGGTGGGCAGGAGGGCAATGAGAACAAGCAGAAAAATGGCTGATGCTACCAGAGAAAGAATGGATGCTCAGGGTTGGCCATTTTTCTTGCCCCTCCCATGTTACAGATGAGGAAACAGGCTCAGAGAGGCTGCTTGACCTGTCTAAGGCTTCACAGCAAATAAGGCCAGAGATGGAACCTTAACTATCTGATGCTAAATTCCAGGCTCTTTCACCTCTACCCTTCTATTCCTACCTGGCCCCAAAGAGTCTGTTTGCTGTTTCCTCATTACTGCTAAACACCTGTGGCCAGGACAGCAAACCAGTAAGAGGTGCCTGGCTACAGGAAGAGCTCAGACAGGAAGCCAGGCATTCTAGCCTCCGCTTGACTTGCTGTATGACCCTAGGAAAACCTAAGCTCCTCTCCAGGCCCAAGTCCAGCTGTTAAATGGGTGGACTTGTGCATGCACTCACCAAGGGTCCCCCCTGCTATGAGCACAGCCTCCATTTCTGGGAGAAGTTGGCCAGTCTAAAAGAAAACAGGCTGTGGGCAAATAAGACTACCTAAGAAAAGATCAAATGTACCCCAATCCACTTTATGGAAAATTCAAGTCTCCATTTCCCAATGTGCAAAATGAAGACGATAAAAATTAAATACATCTAACACACATGTACTGACTACTATGACTTTGGCCCTGTTACAAGTGCTTTGAATTTCTCGTTTAATTCTTACAACCACTCTATGAAATAGATACTATTCTTATTCCCATTTGACAGAAAAAAGAAACTGAGGCATAGAAAGATTAAGTAACTTGCCCAAGATTTTACAGCTAATGGATGAGGATAGGGTGGTGCTTGGCTTTGAACCCAGGCACTCTGCTCTTGATGGCTCACCAACTCCTCAAGCACTCGAGAGGATTAAACGAGAGAGTGCAGAGATCCTGGGCACCATCTGGAACCACCTTGAGAATAGGATCACCAGATCCAAGCCTCTAGCTTCAATCCTTCCCCATCGGAGATACCAAGGCCTCTCGTGGGTGTGTGTCAGTGGCAGGAGACAACATAGACAGGTGCATAGATGGAAGGAAGAGAGGGACAATGTGAGCCAGCAAGTCAGTGACCAAAGAGACAGATGGTGAGAGGGTGACTAAAAGGCAAAAAGAGACTGGAACTGGGTGATAGAAAAGAAACAGAGTGTGTGGGTATGTGCGTGTATAAACACACATGGGGGCCCATGTACACACACACGTGCTCACATGTGCTCCTCAGGGGTGCAAGCATCACTTGACCAAGAGGCAGCAGCCTCTCTTCACAGCACCCCTGCTTCTGTCCATCTGTCTCCCTGAGCAGGGCCTCTCCTCGTCCCATGATCCAGCCTAGTCCTCCCACCCCAACCTCTCTCCTCCACCTTCCCTGCCTTACCACTTACTCCCTTCTTCATCCTCCCTCTGCCCCACAGAGTCATTCATTCATTTAACAGAATATATGGTGTGTGCCTAGTTCTCTTCCAGATGCTGCTGAGAATACAGTGGTAAACAAGACAGGAAGGTCCTGCCTCCAAGGAGCTGACATTCTAGTGGAGGGAGACAGACAATGAAAAATGAACAAGACAATCTCAGATTGTGCTAAATAGCAGGAGGGAGATAAACCAGGAGATGTGACAGAAATGGGCAACAGAGGTGGCTTTATACAGGACGGTCAGGGAGTGACACTTGAGCTAAGTCCTGAAGGAATTAACTGTGCCACAATCTGAGGAACATAGAATTCATGGCAGAGGGAAAAGTGTTCCAGGCAGAAGGATTGGTACCAACCTATCGCCCAGGTTCTCTTGGTCCCTGCCTTCTCTCTTGCATACCTGGGCCACTCTTACCTTATGTTATTTTAGGTATGCCTTTCCAAAGCACCTACTGTGCCCTTCCCATACCTGAGTGCTACACAGAGGAGTCAGTCTCCGCCCTCAGGGTGCAGGACTTGTCCTATAACGGCTTCCATTCCCGCCTGGCCTTGGATTCAAGCTTCTCCACCCCAGGCCCCCATTTCCCAGTCTTCCCATTTCCTCTCATCTCCTGACTTCCCACTCCAAAGCCTCCTCACAAGCTCTAGC
The DNA here is from genome assembly GCF_000151845.1 of Pteropus vampyrus. Classification (NCBI taxonomy): domain Eukaryota; kingdom Metazoa; phylum Chordata; class Mammalia; order Chiroptera; family Pteropodidae; genus Pteropus; species Pteropus vampyrus. Next base: position 941,155 of record NW_011889128.1, on the reverse strand, counting down.
CCACAGCATGTCTCCTTGTGCTTTCTCTCTCCCACCAACCTTCTCTACCTCACTTGCCCCACTTCCTCTCCTCTTAAGCTTCATCCCTGGCCCCAGTCCTTGAACCCTGGGACACTAATCCAGTTGATGAACTCCCCATCGCAGCCTCCACTCCAACCCAGGGCCTCTCAGTTCCCAACCAAAGGTAGTTGATGAACCAGAGACAGAAAACCCTGGTTCAACCTCAGCTCTGCCATTGACAGCTGTGTGACCTTGGGCAAGTCAGGTTACCTCTGTGGCCCTCAATTTACTCCAAAATAAATTAGGGTCACATCCTGCCCATCCCAGGGGGCTGATGTGAAGTTCAAGAGAAATAAAGAAGTCAGCTGTGGAATAACAAACACTCATAGAGCATTGCTAGGTAACAGGCCTTCTTCTAGGTACTTTTTGCATAGTAACTAATTTCAACCCTAAGGACAACTTGGCGAAGTGTGAATTACTCTCAATTCACACATGAAGAAACTGAGCACAAGAGAGGTTAAGCAACTTATCCAAGGTCACACAGGAGTAGCAAAGCTGGAATTCGAATCCAGACAGTGACTCCCAAATCTGCGTCCTCAACTGTTGTGATAAACAGATCTAAGAATGCCTTGGGAACTCTAAAGCACTGTTGGAAAGTTGATCAGGCCCCCTGGGCTGACATCTCCTCCTGCCACTGCCCCACCCCATCCCATTCAGCCTCTTAGAGACCCCTTTTCCAGGCCTCCCATGCCCTGCCCAGTCTCCCCTGCCTCCAAGCCTCTTTGCTCTCAACCCTGACAGAGACCCTCAGCACTCCCTGTGTCTGGCAGCTTCTTTTTGCCCCACCCACCCAAATCCCCAGTTTCCCTGAGCTGTGACTAACACCAGAGACATCAGTATTCACCCAGCCCCCTTCACTCCTACACACTACTTCCCACTTCCTCCACCTGGCTGCTCCCAGCAGCCCCAGCAGACAAGATTCCTCACCTCTGGCCAGGGTCTCCTGACTCAGGGTCTCCTGTATCCTCCAGATAAGGATTCCCATCCCTGCCTTCTCCTCCATCTCTTTTCCTTCCCTCTCTACTACAATTCTACCATCTCACCCCAAAACTACTTTCCATTTCTCTGGGTTTTGGAGTCATGGAATAGTTTTGAAAGCTGAGAATCTGGATTCAAATCTGGGCTCCTCACTTGCTAGCTGTGTGGCTTTGGGTGAGTTATTTAACCACTCTGGACTTTAGTTTCCTCAGCTATAAAATGAGGTTGTCTCTCAGTCTACCTATCTTACCAGGAGATTGGTGAGGGTCTAACAAGATAATGGATGACAACTTGCTTTAGATGAAAACTGCATCATGAGAGAAGGGTAGTTTAGAGCACTGGTACTGCCTGGATGCCTTTTATCAGCTATGTAACTTTGGTTAAGTTACTTAACCTCTCTGGGCCTCAGTTTCCTTATCTATAAAATGGGATAATACTAGTACATATTCAATTAATTAATATGTCTAAAACACTTAGAACAGTGGCTGGCACATGAATGTTGGTTATTTTTATTACTGTCATTTTCCTGATGCCTATTCGGTAAAAGTTTAATAAAGAAATGAACCTTCAAAATTCCCTCCCTCAACCACCAGTTCCTCCTTCCTTCCCACTTGCCAACCCATCTCTCCCTAGAGACAACCATCACTTGCCTCCAAGCCCTTTCCTGCCATCTCTCTGTAACCTGGTTCCCCACTCCCAAATCCAGGGGGCTCTCCAAAGACAGTTTTTTACCCACAGTGTTGAGACTTTTGTTTCAAAGGCTAAAAAAGCAGAGACACATGTCAGTGCAGCAGATAGGAAACCCAGATTCCAGTCTGATCCTCCCACCCACTTGCTTGGTGACCTTGGGCAAGTTCCTGCCCATCTCTGAACCTGTTTCCTTATCTGTCAGATGGGGGTAAATCAGCTGGGGCTAGTACTTTATTAAAATAACACCACACTGGAGCACACCACAGGCTGTGGGCTCTGCCTCCCAAGGCCCCAGGTCATTTCTCCAAATTCCTCAGTATCCTCCCTGCCCCAGAAACCATTTTCACCAAGACCCTATCCCTCAGCCTCTCCAAGTGGCAGCCTTCACTGCAGACACCAGTCCTGCCCTCCTTCTCCTGTCACCCGAACACTACTAACTGCTTGGCCAGACTCCTAGAGCCTGGTCTCTTCAGGCCTGCAGACCAGGGGCCCATGTCAGCCCACCCTGACTGTTCAGGATACTCCAGTTCCCCCAGCAGAGCACAGTCCATGTCACACAACCCAATTCCATGGCCCCGAACCTGGAACCTCCTCTCCCCTCTCCTCTGCAACCCCATCTCCCACCTCTGGGGTCACCCCATCTCAGACCGTTGGCCACCTAAGGCCACTCCTTCCCTCCTTGTCTCTGAGAGGTGTCCCCTCCCCATGGAGAGCAACACATGTGTGTGCTCACACGCAATTCATTCACTGCCAAGTGTTGGCATCTCAGTCCGGACCTGTGTCCTTCTCCATAGCATCCCCCATTTCATCCCCCATTCCCGCTACACTCAGCCTGGTCCAGTAACAGCCCCATCCTTCTAATTCGGTAAATCTGCCTGGGGCTGACAGCACCCTCCAATTCTCTCCTGACATTCACTCTTTCCCATCCCCAGATTAGACCCTGAGGCCCTTCTGGAAATGTGGGGTGTCCAAGGCCCCTGAGACTTCTCCAGCCCTTTGGGTCTTAACGGCTTCCACTCCCTTCTGGCCACTATCCCCAAAATGCAGGTTCATGGAGAACATCAGGTGCCTCCAGATACTGTGGTGCCTCTGCTACCAACCTCCAGTTGCCCCCACATTCCAGCACCTTCCCCACTCCACCCCCACACGCTCCCCAAATACTAGGGTCCCTCCCCCCATTTTCCCCACCCCCAAGCTCACACTCCGCAGCTCCTGAGTCCGATCCTTCATCCTGCGACGGCTCCTCCTCCTCCTCGTTCTCCTGCCTGTGCTGCTGCTCCTGCCTCCTGCCTTGCTGCTGGAGGCCGGGGTCTGGGGGTGCCCTGGGGCACCGGAGCCGCTGGAGGGGGCGCCGCGGGTGGGGGCGGGGCCGGGGGCGGGGGGCCGAAGACCCGGCAGTGGCAGGGGCCTGGATCAGGCTCGGCTCTGCCGGGGCTGCGGTGGCGATGCGGCTGCGGCACAGGCTTGGATGGAGGGATGCGGGAGCTGAAGCGCGGGGGAGGGGGGGAGGGATGTAAGGAGGAAGGGAGGGAGCGGGGAGCCTGGAAGGGGCGGAGAGCAGGGGGCATGCGCAGCGCCGGGGGCTGGGGGCGCCTGGGGGTTGTAGTCCGGGGGAGGGGGACCTAGGGAGAGGGGAACTTGAGAGTTAGAGCCGGGTGGGGAAGGAGAGCAAAAGAAGTAGAGAGAGCTGCAGAGAAAGAGGAGATGCAGCGGGAAGCACAGAGATGCTGGGATGGAGTGGGGGTGGGAATGGAAGAGCAGAAAGAGGGGGCAAGGGAATGAATTAAGGGACTAACCTAGGGAGAGGTGCTGTGGATCCTGACACCAGGAGATATAGATATATTTTATGGTTTCTGTCTAGGAGTATCTGTGTGGGCCTGGGCATGACTACCCCTGCGTGTGTGTGTGTGTGTGTGTGTGTGTGTGTGTGTGTGTGTGTCCCTGCAGGAGGCTCTTTGGACACTAGAAATAGCAAGACTGACCCTCTAGGTGGCTTTTGTGATGCAAGGAATTAGTCAAGCCTAGCTGAGAAAGATTAAGGGCATGTTTTTTTGAACAGCCTTCCATACTCTTAAGTGTGAGGGTCCCTGGCAGTGGGGGGGTCTCAGAGTTCTGCTTGTCTCCTTCCACAGACAGGATGCTCACTACCTACCCGGATCTCCTGGCCTATGCTTAGCTGGTTCTGACTGATAAAAATGAAATTTGTCCATATCGGGTGGAGAATTCTGGTACCCTGAGGGTCCAAGTACCCTGCATTCCTCTTCTTAATTCCCACCTCTCCTCTCCGCATTTCCATGTCCTCACACGATATCAACTCCACTTCTGCAATGGGGCTTTGGCCCTAACAGGCCTTAAACCTGTTCTTGTCAAGTACCCAGTGACCTCTTTGATACCAAATCCATCGACCACTTGTCAGGCTTTATCTTCCATGATCTTTCAGTGACACATGACCCTGATGACCTCTCTCTTCTTTAAACCCTTTCTTGGCTCCCAGCCTGCCTCCTGTCCGTCCTCCCCACCCCCGCCCTGCTCCAAACCTCTGGATATTGTTTCCCAGTCGCCTTCCAGATTCTTCCCTTCTCCTACAACCCCTTAACAGCAGGGGTCCCTGGGGCCCATCTCAGATTCTCTTCTCTTCTTTCTTTACCCTCTTACCTCCCCAGGTTCAGCTGTACCTACATGCCTACAATACCCACATCTATACCTGAAAGCCAGGTCCTGTTCCTCAAAGACAGCACCTACTATGTGCCTGAGCACTGAGCTGGGCACCAAGGACGCAGAGGCAAAAGATGCGATCAGAGACATGAGTAAATCCATAACTCTAGTGAGTGAGGCCAGGGCTTTGATGTTGGAACCTCCAAGACTGTTGTGGCCTTGCCTTCCCCCATGGTACTTCTTCCTGTGTTCTCCATCAGAGATGGCCTCTCTGCTACCCTGACACTCAAAGCAGACAGAAAGCTGTCCTTGGCTCCCACCCCCATCCATTATGAGCATCCACTATGTCCCAGGTGCTACCATAACCCTCCCAATTTCATAGTTGCTACTGCTATTATCCCACGTGTACAGATCAGGAAACTGAGGCTTAGAATGATTAAATAACAGATCCAAATTCACAGGTTAGGAAAGGGCATGACTGGGGATCTCACTTGCATATTTTGATTACAAAGCCCATTCTTGTAAAACCACAATGTTATAGCTCTTCCCTCAATGGCCAAATCCAGACCCACCTCTGGGTCTTTTCCATCCCCACCACCTCAGGTCAGTCTAGGCTCTCATCAGCTTTCACCCGGACCATCAGAACAGCCTCTTCTCTGATCTTCCCACCTGCAGCTCCTTTCCTTCATGTCCATCTTTCTTCCCACCTAACTAGTGTGATTGTCCCCCAAACCAATGTGATCATATCAGTCCTCTGTACCAATAACTCCCATTACCCTACAGCTCCCTGATTATTCTCAGTAGCTTCTCTGGCATTTGAATCTCACCACCATCACTTCATCTCTCCTACTACTTCCTTCTCTGTGCCACAGACCCAAGGCCTTAACCACACCAAGGAATCATAGACTCCAAACACCTCAGAGTCTTTCACTGTGCCATTTTCTCTGCCTGGTACACTGTTTCACTCTTGCTTTGATGGTCATACTTCTCATCCTTCAAGGCCCAGTTCTGGCCCCTCCCAGCAGTCCAGGCAGACAGTCTTATGAGGTAAGGGCTAAGTCTGCTCCTCCACTAGACCAGACTGGGTCTGACTCACGTCTGGGCACAAAGTAGATGTTCATTACAAAGCATCAGTAGAACCAGGCCAACCCCTGCTCAGAAAACCTCTCTGGTTCCGCATTGCTCAGACTTAACCTGACTTCCCACTTTAGCATACCTCATCTTTCATGTACTCTGATTCCAGTCTCAAGTGATTCCCTACATTTTTCCCACCTCCACGTGTTTCCTCATGTCATTCCTGATCCCTAGAATACCCTATCCTCTCAAAGCTACCTCTACCTTTCTTTCAAAGCGTAGCTGTTGGAGTCTTTTTTGACCCTCCTGAAGCTGGAGAGAAAGCCTGTTAAATATATAAGTTACCCGGCCTCTACTCTAGAAATACTGATTCAGGAATCTGGGTTAGGGCCCTGAATTTTTTACAGTTACCTCTGGCAATTCTTATTTTCAGTCAAGTCTGGGAGCCACTGTTTATCAGGTAGGCAAGGCTAAGTAAGGCTAGGTTATGCTGTGTGAGAAATATCCCCCAAATCTTAGTGACTTAATACAACAAAGCTCTATTTTTGCAACAGATTCGGGTTACTTCCCAGAGCATCTGTCCTTCAAAGAAGACTCAGCGCTTCAGGTGGAGAAATTTATACACAGCTTATCAACATGCTGGACTCCAAGTGCTTCATATTCAAGGATCCTATCTGATTAATCTCTGCCTCCCCATGGTGCCTGGCACAAGACCTATCACATCTGCTGTGCTCAGAAACAAATAAATGCATACCAGTTTGACCTCTTCACCCATTTACCACTAAGTATTTACTAGGACTCTACTCTTTGTATGAGGACTATTCTATGGTGCTAAAGACACAATAGTGTGGAAAACAAACATCAACCCGACCCTGTGGAGCCAGCTACCTAATTTCTCTGAGCCCTAATTTCCAAATCTATAAAATAAGCTATATTACTCACCCCTCAGGCACAGTGTGAGGATTTACTGAGAACGCCATTTATAACTTGAAAATCTCAATTTAAGCAGATGCAAATGAGCACTGTTATTCTGGTGAAACTATTACCTATTTTAAATAATTATATCCTGCTCCTCCATCCCTCACATCCAGTTTTCAGGTTTTATTCATCAGGCACCTGGAATTTGGTAGCACATCTTTCTCCTCACTATTTCCACTTCCCCCTTAAATCATCATCAACCTGTAAAGTGAATATTAACAGTTATAATAATAGCTATAATCTGCAATAGATCAGAAACTTGTCCATTAGCAGGTATGCAGTTGTTAAAAAGAATATATTATTCTTATATAGTATTTATCATGTGCCAAGCTCTGTTTTAAGTGTTTTATATGTATTAATTCATTTAATTTTCACAACAACCATCTAGGATTACTATTATCTCAGTTTATTGTTAAGGAAACTCAAGCACAAAGAGTTTAAGTAGCTTACTCAAGGCAGGAGCTGGAATCCAATCCAGGCAGAAATCCTGAACTATTGAAACATTCTCCTAGTCAACTAATATCTGCCTCCTGGGAGGCTCATTCCAGCCCTTCTCTCCACTAAAACCAGAGTCAATGTAATGCAGCGAAGACTGGATCGTGGTGGTGACTTTGTAGAAATATTGTGGGAGAACTGATGTCATTACAATATTGAGTGTCCTGTGCATTTACATGGTATAGCTAACCATTAATTTAAGACCTCTTTAAAGTCTTTCAATAAAATTAAAAAATTTTTCTCTCATGAAGGATATTAACATATTTTTAAAAATTTATTAAGATACTTTATATTTCTATAAATAGTATTTTCACATTTCCTAAAGTCAGTTGCTGTGATTTATAAAGGCAATTTAAGATATTTCTCTTATTCCAGCAAACTTGCCTCCACATACAGCCAGAGCCAGAGACCCAGGAGTGATCTAGGACCCTCCCACTCCCTCACCACCCCTTCCAATCTGCAACTGTGTCTGACAGACCCTTTCTCTTTAGTGGTTGTTCCTCCAGGCCTCAGCACAGGCCTCATTATTTTTGACCTGGGGTGATTTTTAGCTGATCTGCCAAACAACGTTCACATGGCCAGGACTATTGCCAACACTTACTCTACATTTGTGCAAATAGAAACAGGTGTCCCTTTCTCATGATACTCTACTTCTATCTGTCATATAATTGTTGTAATAAATATGCAAATTTATGATAAAGAACACACACACACATTTTTTCTTATACAATACATTCATTCCACACCTTGATATTTAACAATATATTTTGAAGTGCTTCATATTTATACATAATGGACATCTTCATCCTTTTTAACAGTTGCATATCTGCTGATAGACAAGTTTCTGATCTATTGCAGATAATATCCATGAAGCACATCAGTGAAGAACATTGATGTGTCATTTCATATATGTGAATTAAAATTTTATTTCTCTACCCTTTGCAGCTGGTATGGACTTTTGACTTGCTTTGACTGATAAAATATGGCAGTACTGTTGTGTAACTTCTGAGCAGTGCCTCAAGAGACTTTGTAGCTTTTGTTTCTACTCTTACCCTCTTAGAATCCTGGGGCCACTATGCTACGAAGAAACCCAGGATGAAACACCACATGAAGAGTAGCTCAGCTATCCCATCCCACCTAGTCATCAGAGCCAAAGTCCCAGACACGAGAGTGTAAGAGAGGCCATCGTGGGCCATCAGCTCCAGCAGAATTGTCAGCTGTCACCACTTGAGTAATCTAAGACCAGTAGAAAAGCCACCCAGCCATCCACAGAATCTGGAGAAATAATAAATCATAGTTTTTTTAAACCAGTAAATATTGAGGTGGTTTCTTATGAAGTAGTAGCTGATACAGGAGGAAAACCTTTCAGATAGATTCAGAAGTGGGGTTGCTGGTTCCAAGTGCATATACATTTATAATTTTGATAAATATTGCCTGGGTTGTATAATTTTGCATTCCCACCAACAATGGTGAAAGTCCCTGTTCCCCACCCCGAGTCTTGCCACAAGAGTGTTTTAACAAACATATGGATTTTTACTAATGCAATAAAAAATGTTATTTTAATAGTCTTAATTTTCATTTATCTTATTGTGTGAAGCTGAACATCTGCATATGTGTTTAAGTCTTTATGCATTTTCTTTTTTGTGATTTTTTTCATGTTTTTTACATTTTAAATTGAACTTTTGGTCTTTCTTATCAATATGTGGGAGCTCTTTAAGTAGTATGGATATTAGCCCTTTGTATATGATAAGATTGCAAATATTTTTTTCCAGTTGTTTGTCTTTTATTTTGTTTCAATGTTTTGGCCATGCATAATTTTTTCATGTAGACAAATGTAGACCTTTTATTTTATAGCTTCTCAATGTTGAGTTGTAGTTGGAAAGGCCTTTCTCACTCCATATTTTCTTCTAGAATTTTTATAGAGTTTATCCTGACAAATTGTATGATCCATCACCTTTAAAACAAAGGCCAAGGTTGTGGCATGGGTGACCTTGTGTCACCCATGTGGCGAGGAAACAGGAGGATCAGAAGCTGGTTTAGGAGATTTTCAGGGGGTAGGGAATGATGCATCTTGTTTGGCACACATTGAGTTCAAGATGTCTGTGAGACCTCTAGAAGGGAATGTCCAGGAGAAAAGTGGGCTCTGAGGTCTGGAGATTAGGAGAAAATTTTGGGCTGGAAATATGGATTTGGGAGCCAGCACATGGATGCCAGTTACAGCCATGCAAATATGTATGGAGTTTTAAGAGGATAGGTTCTCAGATGGAGCTCTAGGGAGTGATCAAGGCCGGCCCAAAACATATCATGAGGAGAGAGTTGTGGGGCTTCATCTCTGTGGATCTTGGGGCTTGGTACAAAAACAGCCTCAATAGACATTTGTAGGATGAACAGAGGCCCTTTGCTTGAGACATGCATAGATATCTTTGCCTCCTGGGGACACAGCAAATCTGGAGAGGGAAGAAGACCAACAACCTCCCCAGCTGTCATCCCCAACCCAGCAAGTGTGGAAGAGAGCCCCAGTTACAGGGGTAGGGGGGAGAATGCTCAGTCTTGCAGGCAGTCTGATTCAAAGCAGGGAATTAGTAGGTGGCAGCAAGTCCCCAGAGGTGAGTGGAACACTAGGAGCCAGTCTTGGCTGGTGTTTTCCTTGGGTTATATAGTATAGTAGTTAAGAGTACAGACTATGGAGCTTCACTTTCTGTTCAAATCCTGGCTCTCTCATTTACTAGTGTGTAACTTTGGGCAAGTTACTTATTGTCTCTGTGTTTCAGTTCTTCCTCTGTAAAATGAGGACAATAATAGTACCTATCTCACAGAATTGATGAAGATTAAATGAGTAGATATTTATGAAGTGGCCAAATTTAGAATCGTATTTTGGTGCCTGGCATATAGTAAATGCTATATAAATTTTAAATTAAAAAATAATTTCATTCATTTATGAATATTTATTGACCAGCTACTATATGCCAGGCATTGTTGTAGGTGTTGAGGACACAGCAGTGAATAACACAGGTGGAAATCCCTGCCTTCATGGAGCTTACATTCTAGTAGGGTAGAGAGGAAGGGTAAAGAAAGACAATATATAAAATAAATAAGCAAAATGTATGGTGTGTCAGATCTATGTGGAGATATCAGAGATCCACAGGAGTTGGTAAGGTCACTAGCCTAGGACCTGGACCTCAGGAGTTGGAAAGGGGAAAGAGACTCTGGACAAGCAGTAGAGTGGGATCCCAGACGGAGATGCTGGGGCTGCTGACACTCTCAGAGTAACAATCATCATCATACCATCATATAATAGCAGCAAACACTTATATAGCACTTACATTATATGAAGCATTGTCCTATTCACTTAATCCTCACAGCAGCTCTATGAGGTTGGTACTGTTATTGTTCCCTTTTCAAATGAGGACACTGAGGCATCGAGAGGTTAAGTAATTTGCCTTATAGAATTATGCAGTAAGTGAACAAGCAGGGATTCCAAGCCAGGTCATCTAGCTCCAGTGTTGGTAGGATGGACCTGCAAGTGGAAGAGACAGGGAAGGCTGCCAAGCCTCAGGACCATGTAGGGCCTGACCTTCACACAGACTAAAAGAAAAATATACATACACCACCAGCACCTACACATCCAAGACCCAATACACTTATTACACATATCAAGCCTGCTCAGAGGGCCTGAGTAACAAAGGACCATGAAACAGAGATAAGAATTCGGCTCTGCAGAACCCCATTCCCAGAGCCATTTTCCCTAGGTGGCTTCTGATCCCCATCCCCTCCACATCCCATACTACAAGGCTATGAACCCAGCCTCCTGGGACCTTAAGTCACAATCCCTTGATCCCACCCAGAGACCACAAATAAAATAATGACTATCATAATCCCGGACAATTTAACAAAGGCAACAGTAACTCCAAATCAGAGCTGTGAACCAAGAAGGCAAGTTGTCAAAAGGCTGAGAAGCAGATAAGAAGCAGGTAGGACCCAGAGACAGTTCAACCCATAGCAGTAAAAGCCCACAGAAGGGGACCCCCCAACATTTCACAAGACTCTTCCACATCTTTCCTAACCTCACTTGATATTGTTCAGTTTTTACCCTAGGCAAGGCAGAAATTACCAGATCAAGTTGGGCAATGGAGGAATTGAGTCCCAGAGAGGAGCAATGAATTATTTAAGATCATACCCAGGCCTAGGAGTCAGATGTCCCAAATTCCTTCCACTGTACTATTCAGAGAAACAGAATATGAAGGAGACAAAGGGGGCGGGGGTGGGGAGGCAGGCAAAGGCTGATACAGAAGACCCAAGAGCAGAGAAATCCTTCTTCATGATCTCCAGGGGATCCCTTGGGGCAGGGCTTGGCCTCCTGAAAAGCCCTCCAACCCTTCATTTCCCTTGTGGGTTAACCAAAGCACCAGTATCCTCATCCCCTCATTCCTGACACTAGGTGAGCTAGGTTCTAAAGGGGAGAGAAAGATCAAAGTCCCTCATATATATTACACAGTTTCCATCCTTATAATCATTGAACTTCGCAGCAGGGAATACCTATAAAGATTATCTCCCCACCCTGTTACTGCCACCCATTGTATAGATAGAAGATTGAGACCAAAGACAAGTGACTTTCCAGAAGTCCACAGCAACTCAGTCATAGGAATCTTAGGTTTCCTTACCAGGGCATACTAGAGAGGCACCATTCTTTTCCTTGCTTGAAACTTCATAGGAGCTCCCTGGAAAAAGCCCTGTGATCCCGGGGACCCGATATTCATTCCTCGTATGCTGAGACTCAATCGGTGGCCTTGGGAACTCTTCCTATTGAATGCAATTTCCACAAGTGCAAGGCATTTTAATCTGTTAGGCCCTGATGTATCTCTGACACCTAGAACAGTGTCTTGCCCATATTAAGTGGCCAATAAATACCTATTGAATGAACATCTAGAGGGCCAGAGTTAGAGAAGTGTCACTGTGAGTGCCTGAAGCCTAAAAGAAAAGATCAAGGAACCATAAGCTTTATCTTCAGACACATAAAAGGCTAAATTCTGTCCACAAATATTTATTGAGGGCCCATTATACGCTAGGTATGCAACTAGGTGCTGGGGATTCAGGTAGGAACGAAACAATCATGCACTGACTTCAGGAGCTCACAGTCCATTCTAATGTAGAATGCATGCGGGGGGTGGGGTGGGGTGGGGTGTGTGTGTGTGTGTGTGTGTTCTCCAGAAGCTAGACCCAAGTGCAAGACAAACTGCTCAATATAATAGACACTTTTCTCAGCCTGAGCTGTCCTAAAATGGTCTCGCTGTTCAGAAGGTGGTGAGTGCAGCTCCAGACTACAGTGTTCAAGCTGGGCGCCTGCCTCCCGCATGTCAGAGGCTGCACCAGGAGAATGCGGGAGAAGAGATTTCTGCCTTGGGTGAGGTCACTTCCCACCCCCCATTCTCTTTCTTCAAACCCTGCAATTCTCTGACACTAGATCTCATTATTTTATGAATTTCAAGGACCCAACGATGCTGTCAGTCCCAAATTCTAAGTCATCAGTCTGCCCTTGTCCCTGGACTCAAAATAAATAGAGCTAAATTCATCAAGGGTCCTACCACCCACTGCCTCAAAAGGTCTCTGGGGATAGTCGGCGCTCCTTTCCCGCCTCGCGGGAGCTAGAGGGCCGTAGCTCGGATGCCGGGGTACCGGAGACATTGTAAGGAGAAGGGTGTTCCAGAGTGGGGTTCTGTTGACAGAAGCCGTAACTCGTGACAGTCTAAGCGTCACGTTCTGTAGTCGGAGAGGCTGACCCCGGGCCGGTCACGTGATGCGGGGCGGGGCACCATGGGGTGATGCGAGATGCTGGGCGTCTCAGATTACGTACGAACGACGCATTCCCTCCCCTTTTGGCAACAAGATTTCCGTTGGAAGATGAGGCAGTTCCGGTAAACGGGACAGGCTCTCCCATCCTGGCAGTTGTGCTTCCGTTCGGGGCGCTGCAGCTTCCGACCTCCGCCTTTCCCTCCCGCCGGGGGAAGAGATGCAACCTGGTGCGCATGCCCTGAGTCATCCTAGAGTGGGCGGGGCCGAGGCTGAGGGAGCGGGAGGGGGGGAAAGAAAAGGGAATTCTAACCTGTGGAACCCTGGGGGTCCCTGTGTTCGGATCCTTCCCATTGACTGCGGATGGTGTCAGGGACAGAACCTCTGACGGCTCACGAGGGGTTTTAGGGTCCGAAGGGTGAGGGCGGAGGGGAGGGTGTGAGTGGGGTACAGGAGTTCCAGACTTAAAATCTTTAGGCCCTGGGGGCTGAGGCGCTAGGGAGAGGGAGATCGGGCCGCCATGCGGGACAGGACCCATGAGCTGAAGCAGGTGAGAATTTGGGGCAGCAGGGTTGGGATGGGAGGACTGGGTGGGGTCTGACTGGAATGCAGGATTCCCGGTCTTCGGGGCAGGGAGGGGTGGCTGAGAGCGAGGAAGACCAGGAAGCCCGTGAGTTCTGCTGGGAGAGAGCGACAGCAAGGAAGTGAATGACAATGACCCCGGCCCTGACAGGCGCATGACACCTCGGATGATGAGGACAAGGAGCGGGTCGCACTGGTGGTACACCCGGGCACACCACGGCTGGGGAACCCGGACGATGAGTTCTTCCAGAAGGTAAGAGGCTGGGGTCTCCGCCTGAATTCACAAGGGGGCTGGAGGACCCGAGGAGCAACGCGGTCTGGAGTACCCCCGTGTCTCCTTCAGCCCTCTCAGTCACCCTTCCCAGGTCCGGACAATTCGGCAAACTATTGTCAAGCTGGAGAATAAAGTCCGAGAGTTGGAGAAGCAGCAGGTCACCATCCTGGCCACGCCCCTTCCCGAGGAGAGTGAGTGCAATCCTAGGTGCAGAACGCATGCTCAGCCAGAGGGATTGTGGGGATTGCAGTTCCACGCAGGTGGTGGCCAGGGAGATTTATTGATACAGGGACTACTTTCTCTCGTTCAGGCATGAAGCAGGACCTGCAGAACCTGCGCGAGGAGATCAAACAGCTGGGGAGGGAGATCCGCGGGCAGCTGAAGGGTAAGTTCCTAGAACCTCCTTCCCTCTGGCTCAGCGCTGCTCCTGATATATCTGGAGAGTGAGTGGCCCAGAGAAGCCAACGGTATATCCAGGTCACATAGCAGTCTAGAATTTCTGTCTCCGGGCTTCCAGTGCATAGTACTTTACACAGCACATGCCTGCTTTTCGGGTTCCTTTATTACTGTGAAATCATTGACTGCCACAATTCTTGCTGCCCAGTGTGAATTCTTTGGGCTGGCAGATGGGGGTTTCGTTAGGAGGCCTCTGCATACCTGTGGAAATTCTCTGATGTATTGCAAAGAAAAATATACTTTCACATGTCAGAGGCTCAGAATCGGTCATTTAATGATGTTATATTTCCTTTAAAAATCCTATGGAGATAAGCACCCCTCTATTGTGTAGCTGGGATATGGCCTTGGCTCTGTGTCATGATCCCCAAACAATTTTCAGAAGCCACAGGTAATACCCCTTTCCCCACAATACCCTTGTGTCTTCCCACAGCCATAGAGCCCCAGAAGGAGGAAGCTGATGAGAGTTATTATTCGGTCAACATGAGAATGAGAAAAACCCAGGTGGGTTTGTTATTCCCAGAACTAGGACATTCCAGCAAGTGTTTTATAGATCATTAGATGACAGAATAAGAAGGTGCTTGGAGAGCATGTCCAACCTGATGATTTTCCAAATGGGGAAACTGAGGATCAGAGAGAGAAAGGACTCACCCAAGGTCAACATCTTAGGAAGGAGATTTGAAGTGATCTGACTGGCTCTCTCAGGCACTGTCCTGATTCCCATTCCATTTTAACACCCTGCCTTCTCTTCCATTCAATGAGAAGTCATTGAGTCTCTAGATATAATCTGGGCTCAGCTGTGGGAGACATGCTTTCTAGGAGCCAAGATATGGACTTAAGCTTGAATAGGTGACAAAGACATTACTTAGGTAAGGCTTGGTAGCTAATGGCTCTGCCCAGGGAAAAAGAGGGAGCAGTCATAAATGATTGGGAGGTTTCCTGCTCAGATGACAGAGACATCCTCTACCCTATGAGCAGAATTCAAGATGTCAGAAAGAGGAACTTCTTTGGAGGGGACAATGGGAGAGGGTCACTGGATCAACATCTTAGGAAGGAGATTTGAAGTGATCTGACTGGCTCTCTCTGGGGGCCCAGTGAGGAGTTCTTGGAGTTCAGAATTGGAGTAGGTAGGCCCAGAGCTCAGTAAAGAGCCCAGATTGAAGATGGAACAGTGTGAATATCTTGAAAGGCTGTAGCTGAAGCCAGGAGAGCAGTTGTGTCTTTGAGAAAAGAACTCTAAGGAATAAGGCATCAGGGAACTGGACAAGGTGAGAGGGCATTTCCAGGGGGAACCTGTGGTGGTCATCAGTGTGAGAGGCTGAGGACCCAGCGGGACCAGTAAAATCTGGGCAACAGGCTGAACTCCAGGCATACTAGCACATGTCTAATCTGAGTGGTGCGGCTGGTGTTCAGCAAGCATTCAACAAGTATTTATTAAATGCTCACTGTTTGGGATACCGTAGTGAACCAAAGATCTCTCTTGTCATGGATCTTACATTCTAGTGAGGAGAGACAATCATCACAATAAATACAGTTTTTTAGAACATTGTTAAGTATTAAGGAAAAGGTGCAGGAAAGAAGAGTTCAGAGGGCTGGAAGAAGACAGGTGCAATTGCGAAAGGTGGAGAAAACTTCGTTCAGAAGGTAGCATTGGAGCAGATCTAAAGGCCTTTGTGGGGCATGAGCATTCTAGGCTGAAGGAGCAGAGAGTGCAAAGGCCTGAGATAGGGGTATGCTTTGTTCAGGGAGCAGGAAGGAGCCCACTGTGGTTGGAGGGAATAAGAGAGGGACAGTGGCCGGAGGTGAGGTCAGAGGGGAAATGGGGGAGGAGCAGGTCAAGGCCCTGGTAAGGCTGTAGCTTTTGCTTTGAGAGAATGGGGGAGCGTTTCAAGATGGTTAAGGCACGGACATCTATCATCGCTCATGCTGTTTGCTCACTGTGCCAGTAGGGATGCTCAGGCCCAGACTGGGCAGGGATCCTCCCAGGGATGCCCAGCCTATATTCTCCATCTTTAGCATGGGGTCCTGTCCCAGCAATTCGTGGAGCTCATCAACAAGTGCAACTCCATGCAGTCTGAATACCGCGAGAAGAATGTGGAGCGGATTCGGAGGCAGCTGAAGATCAGTGAGTTGTTGTGCCTGGCCCACAGGGTGTGGTAATCTGATTGGGCTCTGAACCTGGCCTTATCCTTCACAGCAAATGCTGGAATGGTGTCTGACGAGGAGCTGGAGCAGATGCTGGACAGCGGGCAAAGTGAGGTGTTTGTGTCCAATGTGAGTGGCCACAGCTGGTCTCCCTCTGCTGTGCCTCCTATCCTCTCCAAGCTCTGGTCCTTCTTGATTGAGGGGATACCGAGGCTCAGAATGAAACAAATGTACTTTCCAGGACCACTCAGCAGGGTCCTGGCCCAGTTCTAAGCCAAAGAGCTAAGCCAAAGAGCTGCCCCAAAGCTCAACAGGAATGTCTGACCTGCTGCTGGTTTTCCTGTTACATGTCCCTCCACTCTTCTGTACTCCCCAGATACTGAAGGACACGCAGGTGACTCGACAGGCCCTAAATGAGATCTCAGCCCGGCATAGTGAAATCCAGCAACTTGAACGCAGTATTCGTGAACTTCATGAGATCTTCACTTTTCTGGCTACTGAAGTGGAGATGCAGGTGAGCGCCCCAAGGAGCCGGCTGGGCTTGACCCAGACCCCAGTTGTGAGACCATGTTCAGTTAGAACCCCAGCTGTGACTGTCAGTCTGCCTTCACCCTTAGCCTCTCTCCCTGAGGCTTTTAGTCCCCTTCAGGCTGGGCCATACCCCCAGGGCTGGCACTTACTTCCATCATTAGCAGTGTCTCAGAATTACATCCACTTCCACAGCTATCCCACTGGCCACTCCTCTGTAGATAGCATTCCTCCTTCACCAACTTAAGCCCATTCCAGGTATGGCCCCAACCCTGGCTCCTCCTCACTATTAGAATCTACCCTTATTCTTCTATTTGCTCCAGTCAAAGTTGCTGCCTAAAACCTATACAGGGTTGGGTGGTAAGTGGTATTCTTGCCCTAGCCTGGTTGTATGGAGTGAGGTGAGCTTCCATCCCTGTCCTGGAGAAGCTGACCCACCAGTGCTGCAGCCAATGCCCTTTTATAGTTGAGAGTTGTAGAGAAGGGATTTCATTTAGTAAGAGTACCAGAACCTAGAGGTTGGCAGTGCCATGAGGAGGCAGGGATGGGAAGGGCTTCACAGCTGCTGGGAGACAGGCCTAGAAGAACAGGCAAATTCAGGCAGTTTTGTGAGGGGACGGGAGTTCACCCTCTCTGAAAAGGTATTGTGCCATTTAAGGCACTTGGCTCTAAGACACCATTGCAAATAGAGGTTGTATGGAGCAAGAGACCAGGGCAGAAGGCACCACATGATAGGAAGAGGCCTGGGAGCTAACCTCAGGAGTGTGAACTTGTGTCAGATGTGGTCCTGCCTCCATATCTTTGTTCGTGCGGTGTTTTCTGCCAGGAGTGTCCTTTGGTCATTTGGGGCTGGGGTGGGCAGAGGGGACTACTGGGCCCTTTCCCCTCAGCCATCCCTACCTACCTGAACTGCTACCTCCTCTGAGCAGGGGGAGATGATCAACCGAATTGAGAAGAATATTCTGAGCTCAGCAGACTATGTGGAACGTGGACAGGAACATGTCAGGATGGCCCTAGAGAACCAGAAGAAAGCTCGGAAGGTGAGCCTCCCCTCCCCTCCCTGGCCCTGGGTGGCCCTTCCTCCCCTCCTGAGTGAGTTTCCCTGACCCCTTCCTCTCCCACAGAAGAAAGTGTTGATTGCCGTCTGTGTGTCCATCACTGTCCTTATTCTGGCAGTCATTATTTGCGTCTCCTTATTGGCTTGATAGCATCACGCATACTCGGTGAGATATTGTGGGCCTGCCCCCTGGCCTGCCCCTATCCCTGGCCCAGCCTTTCCTCTTCCCCTTAGACCCTACTCTCCCTCTTTCCCTTGCAGGTACTAAGAGCACCAGGGACCCAGGGTCTGCCTTCTCTTCCAGCAGCTGGGTTGGGAGGGGCAGGACAGAGCCTCCAGCTGGACCCCCTTACTCATGCTTGCACTGTGCAAAGGGACAGACGGTTCTCCTTGGGTCGGCTGCCACTCGTTCATGCCCCCCTCCGCCTAGGGCCACAATGCCTGGTGGTGGGGGGGTGGGGGGTGGGTGCTGTGGTATCCTGCTTGGCTGGGACACATGGTTTGTAAGAAATTAAAGAAAAGAGGTTGGAGACTCCCCTGTGCTTGTGTGTTCCTAGAAGGGCTGGCCCTGGGCCCCCAGGTATGTAGCCTCCCACCTCCTGGCCATCCTGGGGGCCAGCCCTAGCCCAGGCAGGTTCCAATCAGACTGTTCTAGGTGGTGTGACCACAGCAGCTGGCACTGCCCTGCTACTCTCCTGTAGGAATGGGTAGGGCTGGGAGGGGATAACATCTGGCTCAGTACTGTCCCTGGGGAAGGACCAATGTGAGTAACCAACCCAAAGCAGTGAGGCTGGGACAGGCCAGGCTGGGACACAGGTGAGATCTGGCAGGACGGGACATCGGTAGGTATTCCTGAGGCCAAGAAGAGGCAGTTTGAGTAACTGAGGCTGTTACTTTGGATACAGAAGACAAGGAAGGGCCCATCTTAGAGGGGGTGACACTTGAGTATTGAAATGTTAAATGAGGATCCAATTATAGGAAGACACAGGGGGAGAGGTTGCCAGGAAGAGTGCCCTGCAGGCAGGCCAGAGTTCAGCCTGGAGGGCCAGCAACTCCGGATCAGCACACCTGGTTTCTAAGGGGTCATGTGGCTGAGGCGGGTGGAGGAGGCAGAGGAGCCTGGTTTCTATGAGGCATCTGAGCTCTAGCCTTGACTTTACATTTCTGAGTTCCAAGTCCATATGCTTAGTTTCTGGAGCTGGGTGTGGCGCCTGTCCCTAGACACCTGATTTCAGGGCCGAGCCTTAAACTGGCTCCTGGTTCCCAAACCTGGTTGGAGTGGGGCCGTGCCTGGCCTGGTCCAAGGTCTTGGCCAAGTTAGACCACCCTGTCCCATCCCACTTTCAGCCCCACAGGCCTCTTGCTGCTGCTGCCGCCACTGCTGTTCTTGGCTGCCCAGTCCATCTGGCCACAGACAGTACTTGTTGCTTCCGCCACTGGCCACCTACTGTGGATGCAGTGGAAGGGCTAGATGTGATGTCTATGGTTCAATCTTGGATCTCGGCCCTGGACTTGGGATGGGGGAGGGCGGGGTTGCGCCATGGATGAACAGCCCCTGCTTACTCTGTCTCCATCTATGGCCGGGTGCACTTCTGCAGTGCCTCCCAGTGTCCCTGAAGAGGCCTGGAGCAGCAGTCCCAGGTCACAACTGCAAAATGATTGATTGTCCAGCGGACCCAAATGCACACCTGAAGAGCCTTGGGATTGGTCTGGAGAGCATCCTGAGGGGACTGAACACTCCAGTGTTAAACAGCAATTAGATGTAGGATGCTGATATTCGTGGGGCTTGAGAGTGAGTCTGTAGTCACGCTCAAAAGTGATTTTTGACTGGATCACAAAGTGCAGGGGGCATGATCAAACCTGCAAAAGTGGTGGAAGGTTTGGGGCTTACAAGAAACTGGCAGGGACAGGGATTCAGGGACTTCACATGAGAAGGCGTGGCTGGGTCCCACTCCCTAGCCACTGAACCTGTGGCTACGCAAGTCTGGGAGAGAACGCACGCCTTCCTCCTGCCTGTGATCATGTGTTGAGTATAGGTGAAACTCTAGACTCCTGCAGGAAAGAGCTCATTCTCAGCAGTATATAAATAATCTGATGTCCACTCGATGGAGAAATTATGCCCTCGACCCCTGGATTCTGCCCCAGTAGAAGACTGATTTGGACATGGGGCCTTTGGGCTTCCCTGATTCTCCATTTCTTCTCCTGCAGCCTGTATCATCAGCAGAATCCTGTCCTATTGGTCTCCTTTTTTTGCTTCCTCACCTTTCTGACTTCAGAGTAAAACTACATAACCCGTGACACCTACTAGGATCTGACAGAGTATCTATGCCATATATGTACAGCCCTGGTGTCCATGTGCTGTGTGTGACTTCTGCCTGGCCATTCTGGACAGTGCCATCCCTGAAAAGCTGCTTTCTTGTCTCATGCAGAAAGCTGTCCAGAACCTCCTGGGAAAGGTGGCTAGATGGCCAAGCGGAGACCTCGGATGCTAGGCTCAGTAGTTTGAACTTTTCCTGTGGGCTAGGGGACCCATGGAAGGTTTTTGAACAGGTGAGTGATAAGTTTAGAGCAGACCTACCAGACAAGGGGCCCCATGCACTGGAGATTTCACAGGCTCCCTTGTGTATACCCATTCCCTGTGGAAAACACATGAATGAGGTCATGTCATGTCAAAAACTACATGATTTGCACTGAAATCTTGGCTTGGCTGCTATCAGTCCAACTTTCAAAAATCAGAGTCTTGGTTAGTTGTGGCTTTTCTAAATCCATCTTGCATCACAATCTTTCAGCTGCAGCTCTCTCCACGTATGGCCTTGTTCACTCAATGTTTCATAGTTCAAATTTCTAAGCAAAGGGACATGATTGGTCTAGGTCAGGCTATATAGACCTTCCTATGATATATCTACCTTAAGTCAAGACTTTATTCTTGCTCAAGATGTATGTGATGTTACAGTATACAAAATACTGCAGCGGAGTGTGTATAAAGGAGTGGACAAGCTCGATGATTGACATTTCTGGTAGATTATATTATTGTTACAAATATATGCTGTCTTTCCTACTGGGTCCCTCACTATAGGAGAACTATACAATAGGCTTGCCCCATTTACAATAGGCTTGTCTACATGACTTGGTTTGGCCCATGTAATATAAGCAGAAATGTAAATAGAAGCTTTAAGCACCAACAAGTAGTCTGGCAGTTTCCTTTCTCTTTTACCTCTGCCTTGAGCCTGGAAATTGCCAGATCAAGACTTCTTCATCCTGGAACCCAGAATTAAGATGACATGATATTGTACTGTAGCTCACCTGTAAAATGATGTGTGATATAAGTGAGAAATAAACTTCTCTTGTTGTGAGCCACTGACACTTGGAGGTTGGTTATTACCACATCATAATAAGTCTAAATTAACTGTTACAAAACTAGTGCCCAGATGTGGAGTGCTGCCACAATAAAAATAAACCTGAATTATGTGACTTTGGCCTTGGAGCTGGACAGTAGCTGGTGAGGAAACCATCACTGGAAGTTGGAAAGATGGTGAAGTGTGTTCTACAGTGGTGAAGTGTAACAAACTTTATATTAAACTTACGTAAAACATTTGGTTAAACTGTAAGCTAGAAGAAGTAACTAAGAATATAAATTCTAAATGAGCTTGGGACTTTAGGCAAAAAATTTGGGAAAGAATATTAGTAGTGTGTCTTGGTTGCTATTGGTTACAGTTGACAAGTTACTGTAAGAAAGAGTAGCCTCAGAAAATAATTGGCCAGTTTGTAAGCAGAAGTGGAAGAGAATATAGAAACTCTATGCAAGTGATCCACATTTTAACCAGTGAAAGATACAACTTACAAGGCCCTTAAGCCACAAATTTTTATTAAATCTCATCTTTGTGGCAAGGACCATATCAAGTGTATGGCTCTCATGTCTTTTTTAAAACCTCTGAATCTGTCAAAGTGGTTCCCAATAAATCCTTTCAGTTAGTCAAGGTGATTCAGAGAAAAGAGATTAAGAGTATAACTCCCTCAGGGGTGTTTGTATGCTCCATTTGCTTATAATTAAGTCTAAATGGAGGCATGTCTGAAAAGAATTGTGAATTTGGCTGTTGGCCCATGGAACTGACTGAAATTAAATAGATAAGAAGCCCTCTCCTCCATAAAAAGCCATTAGCTTGGATTTTTAAGACTGAATGTTCAAAATTTAATATGACCTTGATGGCCTCCAAATTTCTATGGGCATGAAGGAGACTGAGAAAGCTTCTCTACCTCAGAAAGGCATAACTTCCAATATTTTCTCAAATGTGGCCAAGGAGAGTAAGTAGAAAAGGATGGGCCACTCTAAGGACAGAGCCAAGGACATGGAGAAGAATGAACTAGATATAGTCCCAAGACACAGTCCTATTCCCAGGGAAGGGTGGGGGGGCCTTCTCAACATCTGCCCAGAAGGATTTTAGAATTACTATGGACCAGTAACTGGTGCATATATCTCATTCTATTTTCTGAATAGGTGTGTTTACTGCTATTATTCTGTCCCTGTTTCACTTCAAAGTTGGATGTGGTTGTGGGGGCAGATGTAACTTACTTTAATTTATTGGTTCATAGGTCTCTGGATCAAGAGAAGTCATATCTGGACCTGATATAGAGACTAATAGAGGACCTGGACTTGAACTTGATGCCATGATTAGATCAGTCATTTGGGTGAGAAGGGGATGCATTTATTTAGCACATGGGGAAAACACAGGCAGTATTTGTGATAAGGCTGGCAGACTGGGGAAGATTTTACAATTGTTCAGAAACATTCATTGGCCATCCCTATGGGACCCCACCATACAAAGAATTTACATATCCCACTACACCAACATCAGCTTTGGGCATATAGCTTGCTTTATGCTTCTTTATAGCTTTCTGCTTCTAAGAAATTTTAGGAGCCATTGTGGGGTGTGCCAACTTTCCTCTCTTCTCTTTCTTGAGAATGAAAGCTCCAGATTGAGGCTGTTCCTTCAGACTGGATTCTGGAATAAAGATGATGTAGAACAGAGCCACAGTTACCATGGAGGACATGGATTATAAGTGAGAAAAACACATATTGTTGTGAGCTACTGAGATTTTGGGGTTGTTACTGCAGCATAACTTGATCCTAGCTGACTGATAAAAACTCCCTCCATATTGCAGAAGCTCTCTATTCAGTTCTCCTTTCCTATCACCATGACAGTTGGCATACTAAAATGAGCTGTTGTGATGCTATGAGGTCTGAGCCTTTGCCCCTTGTTCAGAAATATTTACCATCAGGTCCAGGGAGCCTTCATGATTCTTGTTGGTTCTTGGCAACTAGTGGTAGCTATTCATGGGAACTAGAAAAACAATAGGGGGATGGGGCCCCAGACCTTTTAGCATCAACTTGGTTCCTGGTAAATGTCAATTTCACATACATCGTAAGACCACAATGGCATCATTACAAAGAAATTGCCCAAAAGAAAAAAGAGAGTAAAAGTAAAGCCCAAACTCTCCTTAACTGCACGGATGTCTACCTTTCCAAGAAGCCTCAACATAATGGATAGGAAATTCTGTACTAGTTTATGTGTGGGTACAGCTGCATGAAACAGAAACCCAAACTAACCACGGCTTAAACAAGATAGTTTATTTTTCTCTTGTATAAAATTCCAAGTTAGCATGGTGGGTCTTTGAATAAAGTTATCAGGACCCATGAATGATAAAATTATTATTTATCTTGTTGCTATTCCATCCCTGGAGTATTGCCCTCACACACATGATCCAAGATGGACCACCACCACTCCCACAGTCTAGCCCTTGGGAAGCAGAAAAGTGAAGGGACTGGCTTGCCCTTTACCCTAAAGTGTAGAACTTGTACAGATAATTTTTGCTCTAATCCTTTTGGCCAGAATGTTGTTACATGGCCACATCCAGCTGAAAGGGATGCTGAGAAATATAAGCTTTACTCTGAGCATCCTTTTACTCAGATAAAAGTTCTAGGGGAACTAGGGAACTATTCCAGGAAGCAGTCCCATTCTGGAAGAACAAATATCGGGGGACTGCCAGCAGTTGCAGTCACACACTATGAGTGTTAATCCATCCCAATTGCATTGGTTTCCCATTACTGCTGTCACAAATGACCACAAACTTAGTGGCTTAAAACAACATAAGTTTATTTTACAAGTCAGAAGTCCAAAATTAGTTTCACTGGGCTAAAGTCAAGTAGTTGGCAGGGCCGGTTCCTTCTGGAGGAACAATTTGCTTGCATTTTGCAGCTTCTAATGGATGCCTGCATTCCTTGGCTAGTGGCCCTATCCTCAATTTCAAAGCACATCCTACCAATCTCTGCTTGTATCATCACATCACCCTCTCCTCTGATGCTGACTTTCCTGTCTCCCCCTTATAATCTTGTGATTACCTTCCCGCCTGAATACTCCAGGATAATCTCCCATCTCATGATCCTTACCTGAGTCATGTCTGCAAAATCTCTTTTGCCATATAAGATAACATTTTCAGGTTTCAGGGATTAGGATGTGGACAGATTTAGGGGGACATTGTTCAGCCTACCACATCGCCCCATTTCACATTTAACTCATTTGTTCATTTATTCATAAAATATTTATTGAGTAAGACTTAAGTTCCAGGCATTATGGCAGGTGCTGGAGAAATAAAGGTGAAAATACAGAAAAGGTCTCTGCTTTCATAGAGTTTATATTTTACTGATGAGGATAAGTATAGAAATAGCTAAAATATTCCAAAACCATGACATGTATTATTAAAAAATTAAGCAGCATGATGTGAAAAAAAATGACAATGGAGATGGCTGTTTTAATAGTTAGTCAGAGATGGCTTCTTAAGGGAAAGTGATTAATCCAAAGGGCAGAGCTAAGAGCTCAGAGGGCAGAACAGGTCCACGGGGATTATTTCTAGGCCTGGAAACCTAAGAGAATTTGCTCAGATGAATTTTGAAATTGCTTTGAATCAGTGACACCTTTTTACCTTACATTTCTCCCTTTTTTGAACCAGAACGTTTATAACTATTATTCTACATCTGTTCCACCATTGCATGTTAGGAGCACATGACATGTTTCTTTAGTTTCATAGACCCATAGATGAGAATTGCACTCCAGGATGGCTTATACCTAGAGCCTCACCTGCATCTAATTTAGATAATGAGATTTGAGACTTTGGTTTGATGAGATTTATATGAGAATTTTTTTTGACTCTGACTTGATGCTGTAATGGGATAAGACTTTTAGGGACCTTGGGAGGAACCAGATGTACTTTGTATATGAGACAGATGTGAAGTTTTGAGGGCTAGAGGATAAACTGTGGTAAGGAGAATAATAGCCCCCAAAGATTCCATACCCTAATCTCTATGAATATGTTACCTTACATAGCAAAAAAGACTGCAGATATAACTATGGCTACTAATCAGTTGATCTTAAGATAGAGAGATTATACTGAATTATTCAGATGGGTCCAATGTAATAACATTGCTTCTCCAGCTAGTAACAAGAGGAAAACAGAATGAGAAGTCAGAGAAATTTGAAGCAAGAGGACTTGAAGTGCTATTGCCAACTTCGAAGATGGAGGGGGCCCAACAAGGAATGTAGATTGCCTCTAGAAGGTAAGAACAACCTTTGGCTGACAGCTAATAAAGAAACGAGGACTTCAGTTTTACAGCCAAATGGAACTGAATTCAGTAAAAACCCGGTAGAGTCTGAAAGTTGATTCTACACCAGAGACTCCAGAGAGAATCCATGCTGGCTGAAACCTTGACTTCAGCCTTATGAGACCCTAAGTAGAGGACCTGAGTCAGCTGAGTCAGCCTGGACTTCTGAACTACAGAACTATGAGATAATAAATGGGTGGTGTTTTTAAGATGCTAAGTTTGTGATAATTTATTATGAAGCAATAGAAATTTATACAGTAACATTTGAGCTGCGACTTGAACAAAGAGAATGAGTGTCGGCAAATCTAAGCAGTGGGTTCCAACTCCAGTGACGAGCAAGTGCAAAGGCTCCCAGACTGGGAAGAAACAAACAAACAAAGAGAAGGCCAGAATTGCTGGAACCTGCTGAGTAGAAGGAGTAGATTAGAGATAAGGTCAGAGCTGGGGTGGGAACTAAAAGCAAGGCAAACTCCAGGGGCAGGGATTTCTGTTGAGAGTGGGCTGTGTATGTAATTGAAAATGTCTCCAAAATTCCTCAGTTGAATCCAGAATGACTACCCTACCTATAAAGCCTGCTGCCTTGCCCTGCCTCTGCCTCAGCCCTGGTCCTGGAGCATTCTTCTGTGAGGAGTTCCAATTTATCCAGCTGGGGAGGGGATGATGATGGCAATCTACAATACACACTGAGGGGTGATGCCAGCCAGCTTCTGCCCTAGCAGCAAATTCTACGATTTTGCATTCCCAAGATGCATTCACTACCTGGGACAGTCCTGGTAGAGACTGAGGAAGGTAAAGGAAGTCAGGGCAGAAGAAAAGTGAGGGCTAGAAGTCAAGCTGTCTGGACATCATCCAGATGACAAAAATGTACAAAGACACCACAAGAAAAAATACGGATCAATATTTAATATGAACATAGATATAAAAATCTTCAACAAAATTTTGCCCTTAGCAAACCAAATCCAGCACTATATAAAAATGATTATGCAGCATGGCCAAGTAGGATTTATCTAAGGAATGAAAGGTTGGTTTTAACATCCAAAATCAATTAAATGTAACACAGTATATTAATAAAGAACAAAAAAACTCATTATCATTTCAGTAGACACAGAATCCAACACCCTTTCATAATAATTTTTAAAAGTGTAAGAAACTAGGAATAAAAGGAAATGTCTTTAACTTGATAGTTAATCAAAGAGCATCTGTGAAAAATTCACAGCTACCATCATACTTAAATGGTAAAAGACTGGATGTTTTGCCCCTGAGATCAGGATGTCTGCTCCCACCATTTCTATTAACATTGTACTGAAAGTTCTAGCCTGGGCAAGAAAAAGAAATAAAAGGCATCCAGATTGGAAAAGAAGTAAACTATCTCTATTTACAGACCCAAAAACTATTAGAGCTAATAACTAGTTCAACAAGGTTGCAGAATACAAGAATAATGTACAAAAATCTATTGTGTTTCTTATCACCAGCAAAGAATAATGCAAAAATGATACAAAGGAAACAATTCCATGTATAATGGCAACAAAAAGAATAATTAGATATAAATCTAACAAAAAACAGTAGCATTTCTACACTGAAAACTATAAAACCATTGAAAGAAATTAAAAATCTAAAAACATCCCATGTTCGTGGGTCAGAAGATTTAATGTTTTTAAGATGGCAATACTGCTCAAAGTGATCTGCAGATTCAATGCAATCTCTGTCAGAATCTCAGCTAGCTTCTTTTTCTTTTTCTTTTCTTTTTTGTTTCTTTTTTTGCAAATATTGACAAGCTGATACTAAAATTCATACGGAAGTGCAAGGAATCCAGGAAAACAAAAATAATCTTGAAATAGAAGAACAAGTTGGAGGACTCACAGGTCCTAATTTTAAAACTTACTATAAAGCTAGTGTGGTACAGGCATAAGGAAAGATAAACAGGTATATCCAGGGAATAAAATTGAAAGTCCAGGAATAAAGCCTCTAATTTAATTAGTTTATTTCCAACAAGGTTGTCAAGACAATTCAATGGAGAAAGAATAGTCTTTTCAACAAATAGTGTTGAGACAGTTGGTTATCCACATGTGAAAGAATGAAGTTGGACCCCCTACTTCAAATCATATACAAAAATTAACTCAAAATGAATCAAAGAACTAAATCTAAGAGTTTTCAGCTATAAAACTTTTATAGTTTATTTTAAAAGTTTATAATTTTTAAACTTGTAAATTTATAACTAGGTTATAAACTTTATGTTTATAAAACTCTTAGATGAAAACGTAAGCATAAATCTTCATGACCTTGTGCTCACTTTGGCAGCACATATACTAAATCTTCATGACTTTGGATTAGGAAATGGTTTCTTAGCACAAGCAACAAAAGAAAAAAAAATAGATAAAGTGGACATCATCAAAATTAAAAACTTTTGTGCTTCAAAGGACATCATCAAGAAAGTAAAAAGACAACCCAAACAATGGGAGAGAAATTTGCAAATCAGAAGAACTTGTGTCTAGACTATATAAAGAACTCTTACCACTCAACAGCGAAAAGTCACACAAATGAATTAAAAACCGTGCAACGGACTTGAATAGACATTTATCCAATGATTATATGTAAATGGCCAATAAGCACATGAAAATATATTCAAAATCATTTGCCATCAGGGAAATGCAAATAAAAACCACAAAGTCATACCCACTAGGATGGCTATAATAAAAAAAGACTTAATAACAACTGTTGGTGAAGATGTGAAGAAATTGGAACATTCATACCCAGTTGGTGGGAATGTAAAATGGTGCAGCCACTTTGGAAAACAGTCTGACAGTTCCTCAAATGGTTGAACAATAAAGTTATCTTATGATCTCACAATTCCACTTCTGGAAATATATAGATAATTGAACATGTCCACAGAAAAACTTGTACATGAATGTTCATAGCAGCATTATTCACAATAGACAAAAATGGAAACCCCAATGTCCACCAGCTGATGAATGGATAAACAAAAGTGTTATATCCAAAAGAATATGATTTGACAATAAAATGATGTACTGATCAATCTACAACATGAATGAACCTTGAGAACATTATGTAAGAATATAAAGAAGCCAATCACAAAAGACTTTGTATTGTATTATTCCTGTATGAAATGTCCACAATAGGCAAATCCATAGAGACAATATAAGATTAGTGATTGACTAGGGCTGAGGGAAAGGAGCTGTAGGAGTAGGGGCTTATCAATAAGCAGTAATAGCTAATGAGTATGGAGTTTCTTTTAGGAGGATGAAAATATCCTAAAACTAGATTGTGATGATTGCACAACCCAGTGAATATACTAAAAACCACAGAATTGTACACTTCAGACAGGTTAATTGTATGGTATCTAAATTACATCTTAATAAAGCTGTTAATTTTTTTTTAAAGTCAGACTGTTTGAGTCCCCAGTGAGCAGGAACTGGGATATAGAATGCCTAAGGTGTTAGATAAGGGAGACCAAAGAACTGGTGGGTTATCTGGGCCCAGAAAGGGAGCAGAAATTGTGGATCCCTTCTGAACATCCATGGGTTCTACTTCAATCATCATGGTAAATACCCAAGCATATCTGTTGATATGTGTATATGGTATCTTTGTACAAATTTTAAAAAGATGCCTCCTCAACTCCCAAAATAAATCATTTTACTTAAAATTACACATCAAATCAGTACTAACCAAAGTCTCCCTGCTTCCAACCCATGTTTCAGTCTTTGGTTCTTTCCTGGACTTGTTTCAGACTTCGGTCCCACCTTGAACAAGCAGGAGCCTGGGGTCAGTGTCCTCTGGTTATGGGGATGGGCAGTGAGTGTCCATAGCCAAACTAGTGCCCTCTTCCTGCAGCCATGACTCTCTGTTGCCATGTACCCCTTTTGCTCTTCTATGAAGAACAGGAATGAGGGCTCCTCCCAAAGCCTGGGCATGACAACACTGAGGCCCCTGACCTTAAGGAAATACCTACTACTTCTGTTCTTGGTGCTACCTGGTGTACCAGTCCTGGGCTAGCACCAGCTGCTATAATGTCCCCCATGACTGGCACCTGGGCCTGAAGATACGCTGTACACTTGTCATTTCCTAAAGCTGCCAACTTGGTGGCTTCGAAGTCTAGGAATGATAAAAGCATGGAAAAGAGGATCCGGTCCACTCTGACCTTTGGCTTTGTTTTGGCTTATAAATGTGAAAGGCCCTAGTGGCTGGAATTTATACTCCAGAATCAGTTCTTGAGTGTTCTAGAAATATTCTGTAGGAATTTGAGTGCTTGTGTATAATTTGGCCCAAATGGGCCACACTGCTTTTCACTTTTTCTTCATTTGACATATTTTTTTGATATCATTCAACTATATAGCTTGATAAGCCTCATTTTTTTAAAAATAGCTACATAATATATTTTAGTGGCTAGTCTTAGTCCTTTGCTAATGGATATTGATGCTCCACTGTCACATTTTGCTGTACTGAACACTTTTACCTTCAATTTTGCCACAGAAATGGGGGAAAAAAAGTAAATTCTTTGAGGTGTACTTGCTGAGTCAAAGGGTTCAACTTTTTCATAAATGTGATTCAATTATCTTCCCAAGAGGCCATATCAATTTATACTAAATATGGGGCCTCATTTTTGTTTTTCCATTTTGGTCTTTGAAAAATTACTTTAAAAGATATGCAGTCTTTCAGAGTACGGCTATAACTGTAAATTTAGTTAACAGCCTATCTTTTATCCACTGATTAGAATAATCACATTTATCAAACTAAATCCCCAGAAATAGTCAGGACTGTTTCTGAACCCTCTCCAACTCCACCGATTTATTCTTGTGCCAAAAAACAAAAAAACAAAAACAAAAACAAACAAAAAAACCCCACAAAACCTGTTTTCTATGCCAGTGCTTTGGTGCTTATCTGGTATATAAACACATCACCTCCACTGTTTTTAAAAAATGTATAGGAACTTTGGATTTTTAAGTTCTGTTAAAAAATCCTTTTTGAATAGCAATGAATTTAAGGTTTAAGCTGGGGAGAATCAATATTCTTAAATAATACCTTTCTATTCAGATGTATGGTATATGTCTCCATTTAGTTAGGTCTTATATCCTTCAGGATTAAAAGATCATTTTCTTCATATAGGTTTTGCATGTGTCTTGTGAAGTTTATTACTCTGTAGTTAATGGGTTTCGTTGTAGTGAATGGGAACCTTTTCTCCCCAAGTATATTTTCTAATTTGTTATTGCAGTATATAGGAAATCCACTAATTTTGGGTCTCAGTTTATTTTCTGTAAAAGGACAGAAGTAGAACTACTTGATAAAAGGTTTCTGTGGTCAAGCAAATATGGGATAAACAAAGCTATATGCATTTGTTCATTGCAGGACTTCAATGACTTTAATGCACTTTTGATGATCAAGAGTCCCCAAGAAAGGCATAGGGAATTTCCTGTACTTATTTGACCATGGAACCCTTTGTCACAAGACATTCTGAAACATACTTTGAGAAACAATGTACCCATACACCTTTCTGGTTTCTAATCTGTCAATCCAGGGGTCTCCACTGAACAGTATCGGATGCCCAAACTCTGCTCCCCTATCCCCAACCAGAACACAGAAGACAACCCAGTGTAAAAGTGAATGCTTTAATGAGTGTTATTCAGGGAGAGCCATGTCTCTCAACAGTGGGTACCAGCCTCCACTGTCCCCAGATCTTTGTTGGGAAGGTGAGCAGGCTGCTTGGGGAGCAGGGATCTTGGGTCTAAAGAATAAGCTGATGCAAAGGGAGGTTCAGGAGGCACCCTATGGGGGCTGGGCTCCTGAGAATGCAGATGAAGGTGCATGGACCTCAGACGGGCCCCTCTTCAGGCATTCCTAGCAAAGCCACAAGGGGCTCAAGGGGCGTGGGGGTCCCAATGGGCACAGGGTGGGTGCGTTCATGCTTGCGCAGGTCGCTTGCACTCAAGAATGCTTTGGGGCAATGGGGGCAGGTGTAGGGGCGCACAGAGCTGTGTGTGCGGCTGTGTTTGCGCAGCCCAGCGCGGTCTGAGAAGCTCTTGCCGCACTGGGTGCAGGGAAAGGGCCGGAGCTCTGGGTGTGAGCGCTCGTGGCGTCGCAGCAACGTCAGCGTGGAGAACGTCTCCTTGCATTCCCGGCACACAAACTGCGGTGGCTTCTCATCAACCTCCTCACCCTCCACCTCACTTGCCCCCGCCAAGGGACCAGGGGCCTCCCCAA
Organism: Pteropus vampyrus; assembly: GCF_000151845.1. Taxonomy (NCBI): domain Eukaryota; kingdom Metazoa; phylum Chordata; class Mammalia; order Chiroptera; family Pteropodidae; genus Pteropus; species Pteropus vampyrus. The sequence goes on along the minus strand of NW_011889128.1, from coordinate 909,532 downwards.
CCCCAGCATCTTGGCACTCCACATGCTCCACTGTCATGCCCACCACTTGCCACTGGGTGGCCATCACACCTCCTGATTCTGGGGGCAGCCCTAACAGCCCGGCTGGAGGGTCCCCTAGCCCTGCACCTGCTGCTGGGGCCGTTGGGCCCTCGCCTGCCACACTGACAGGCAGTGCCAGCCCCACTACCAGCTCCTGCTGTGGCGGAGCCCCCGTGGCCTCACTACTTCGATGGGTCCGTTCATGCTTCCTCAGGCTTGACGACACCACAAAGGACTTTCCACAGGCGTTACAATGGAAGGGGCGCTCACCCGAGTGCACCCGGCTGTGCTTAGTGAGACTGGCTCTCTCGGCGAAGGCTCGCCCGCACTCCTCACAGCGGAAGGGCCGCTGGCCTGAGTGCACCAAAGCATGCCGCTTGAGGTCCCAGGACGCCACGAACGTCTTGTCACACTGCAGGCATTTGAATGGCCGATCGCCTGTGTGCACCCGCCGGTGCATGGCCAGATCCGCCGGCTGCCGGAAGTCCTTGCCACACTTCTCACATCGGTAAGGCTTCACGCCCTCATGCGCCCGCTGGTGGCGCCGGAAGCTCGAGGGGTCGGAGAACATGCGGCCACAGCGTGGACACAGGAAGGGCTTCTCGCCAGAGTGAGTACGCTCGTGGCTCTGGTAGGAGCTGAGCTGCGTGAAGCCCTTGCCACAGGCTGGGCAGCGATAGGGTTTCTGCGCTGCATGGATGCGCTGGTGGCACGTGAGCGAGGATGAGCGGGAAAAGCTCTTCCCGCACTCTGAGCAGAGGAAGGGACGCTCACCTGTGTGGGACCTGTGGGAGTGTGGGGAACCCAGCATGAAGATGGCAGGCCCATAACCTGACCCCTGCTGCCTATATGCACTGTAAGTTAGGGGCCTCTAACATCCTGGGGGTGTTGGCCCAATCCCCTAAGAGCCACAGGGCTGCACCCCAGAAGAAGAAATCTTCAGGCTGGATGTCTAGATTCCAGAAAAGATCCCTCTCTGCACTCCAAAGACCCAGACATACTAGGCCCAACTCGCATCTCCTGGGTTCCACCAGGGACCCTCTGAGTGGCCCAATTTCAAGCCCTGTGCCCTTTTCTGCTGTCCACGAACCCAGGCTAAGCAGACCCCACTGGCATCCTCCACGGCTGCATCTCAAGACAGTGCGCCCAGCCCTGCAATGCCCCACCCACTCACCAAGCAGAGGCACCAGCTTCTCCCACGTGCTCACCACTCACCATAGCCCCACCAAACTCACCTTCCCATTAGCTCATTACGCTCCTTAAGACCCAACCCCAGGTCCCATTGGTCACAAGGCAGATTCTACTGTCCCACCTCCACCCTGCTGGCCTGCTCTTCCCAACCCCTTCAGGCGCCCTCACCGCTCGTGGTTGCGCAGGTCCTTGAGCTCTGCGTAGGCCTTGCCACAGCGCTCGCAACCATAGGGTCTGAGGCCGGCGTGTGTGCGCCGGTGCTTGCGGAACACAGAGGGGTCGGCAAAGCTCTTGCCGCAGTCAGCACAGGCGTAGGGCCGCTCACCCGTATGACCGCGCTGGTGAATCTTGAGCTTGGAGAGCGCACCATAGGCCTTGGGGCAGTGCGCACAGCGGAAAGGCAGCTCGCCAGCGTGCGAGGCCAGGTGCACGCGCAGGCAGACGGGTTGCATGAAGCGGCGGCCACACTCGGGGCAAGGGAAAGGCTTCTCACCCGTGTGGCTGCGCCCGTGACTACGCAGCTCGGGTGCCGTTTTGTAAGCCTTGGGGCAGAGCAGGCACGCAAAAGGCCTGGGTTTAGCCGCTGCACCGGACACCTTGTCCCCGCTGGCATCTTCGGCTTTGGGCTCTGTCTCTGGCTTCAGCTTCACCTCTCCTGTCTCCTCTGCGCTGTCTAAAGGCCCATGTGTTGCAGCGTGTCGTGCTGCCCTGGGCGCATTTGGAAACGTCTTGGTACAGGACAGGCACTTATAGCGGCGGCCCGAGCGCTTGTAACCGGGGCCTGGTGACCGGGCCTCTGCAGACTCCACTTCCATGGCCTCGATGGACAAAGTTCTGTGAGAGAAGCAAAGTTAGAAGCCACATCCCTTTTCCATTCTCCAAGGCCTCTCCCCTCACCAAAGCCCGGCCTGGGAACCCTATCTCATCTGCATTTCCTACCCAGGACCTCCCAATCCTTCCTTCCAAACATTCCTGGCTCTGAAACTCTGTGCTCAAGTTTCCTCTCTGGTCTGTTCGATGATGAAAGGAGTTGGGCATGGTGACTTCATAGGGGCTAAGGTAGAAGGCTAGAGTCATTAAAATGTCCACCTACACTTCCTTCCCCAATCTGAGCTTTTCCAAATCCTGTGGCATTCCCAGAAGGCCCTGGTTCCATCCTTCCTTCTTCAGCTCAGCCTGTGCCAAGATGCAGGGTCCTTTGCAAGGCTGCCCAGCACTCCTTAAGAGGCTACCCAGATGTGGGTCTGGCCTGAAAGTCTCTGCCCAGGAAAGACAGAGGTGGGTCTAGAAAAGGGCAGAACCAGTGGGCTAAATGTGATAGGCACCATCTGTCTGGAAGTGATAGGTCCCAGGCATATGTATTTTGTTTTTCTCCTCTAGTTGATTAGCTTACAGAGGCAGCAACTGTTCACGCAGAATTCTGGCCTTGCACAGCTGTAAGGGACTCCACCCCAGACAGGAATCCTGGTCTGCCCTCTGCTCTGGAATCGCTGTTGGGCTCCTGCTCCCATAGGTCTGGTCATGGGAAGCTCAGTTACTCTCAAGGCAGCTTGAGCCATTGCTAGCAGTTAGAAACCTGGGACACCCACTCTAGCTGAGGCCCCTTCATTCTTAGTTCAGAGACCAGACATCCTCCACACAGCTGTTCCTGGGGATCAGGAAATAGGATTAACAGCTGCATTAGTCTTAACACCAGCTCATCCTCCCTGGGGGATGAAAGGAAGAGGATTACAGCAGATCCACTTAAGGAGTGCTGAGCAGCAGCAGCTGCTGGGGGTGGCCAAGGTGGGAGTGCCCAGAAGTGTGCCCAGAAGCTAGGCTGGGAGGTAGGAATTCTTTGATCCTTTCTAAATCTGTTTCCTCATCTGTACACCTCAGGAGTTGGTGGCTTCTAAATTACGACCCAGGGAAGACATGGAAGGCCCTGGAGTAAGTGGCAAAGGCTGTATCTTTAGAGTCAGCACCCTTCTGCCTGGTAGCCTCAGTCCCCCACCCCTACACACATAATCTAGTTTGCACAGACAGCTGGGTCTTCTTCCTAAAACATCGTGTGATGCTCTGTCCCCTGCTTAAGAACTTTCCATGGCTTCCATCACACCATGCAAGTTCCCAGGTCCTTCCTGGCTGTTACAAATCCTACTAATCCTTCCTTTGAGCTCCACTTCCCCCAGGAAGCTCTTGCATCTCCTGCATCTCCCCTTTGGTTTTTGGCCCCAATCCCACACAACTCTGTACTACCTTCAGCTTGTTTTTTTCACCTTTCCCACTAAACTCTGGGCCTGGAAAGTGAGTTAAAGGGCTTAAGGCCCAACCTTCCCCAAGGCTTGAATTCCCCCTTCAGCTTCCAGGGGCTCTCTCTCTATCTCTGGATAAGGCACTCACTACCTCCCTTCCAGACAGTCTGACTGGTAAAATTTCTTCTTAATAAAAAACGATAAATCATATTTATGGAGCACTTGTTAAATAAGTATCCTAAGCTCTTCATATGTATTAACTCACTTAAACTTCATGTCAACACCATGAGAAATGTTCTATTATTACTCCCTTTTCACAGATAAGGGAACTGAGGCCCAACGGAGAAACAATATAGCATTGTGCTTAATTAAGTACACCATCTCTGAAGCCAAACTGCCTGGCTTTAAATCTTGCCTCCCTTCCTTCCTAGCTGTGATGTTGTACAATTTACTTCATGCTGTAGGACCTCAGTTTCCTCATCTGAAAAACCGAGGTAATAATAGTAACTTACCTCACAGAGTTGAGTGAGGATTCAATGTGATAAGAATAATTACTGCCCTCAATTATTGAGTCTTTTCTGAGCCAGACACTGCTAACAGTGCTCCTTATTTAATTCTCTCATAGCTTCCTGAGATAGGTCGTTGGGCCCTTGCTCAGTTATCTAGGCCCTTCCAGACTGGTCTATTGCCTGGGCCAGCCTCACAGTGAGCAGACCCTGAGCTCGGGTCATGCCTTTGTCTTTTCTTGCCCCTGTAGAACTGCCTTGAGACCAGAGCCAGAATACTTTGTTTGTTTCCCTCTCAGAGGGCTGGATTCCATGGGTTCTGAGCTCTGTGCCTCAGTTTTCCTATCTGTGAACTGGAAACCAGATAGTCAGAAGGATAAATCTCTCTTCCTAAGACACTTCCCAGGTGGAAAAATAGGGGGGTGCCAGGTTGGTTCCAGCAGGTGCCCAGCTCCATGAAGAGCAGAGGGCCAGGTAGTCTAGGCCACTGTCTAAAACCCCACCATTAGCTCTTCAAGTCACAGTTTGCTGAGGACTCTTCTATCCTCCACTCCCTAGAGTGATGTTTCTCCAAGTCAGGTCTGTGAACCCCCTGCATGAGAATAATCATCCATGAAATGTGGAGCAGGACTCAGAAATCTGTACTGTGAAAACACTTTGGGTCATTCCAACTAACATTCAACACTTAAGAACCAAAGACTCATTAATAGGTCTTCACAAGCTTCTAGGAAAGAGAGATTTTACTATACCTCGTTTTCAGATGTAGAGATTATATTGCCATAAAGGGAAAAACTTGCACAAGGACTCATAACTAAGCAAGGAGCCCAAACACAAACTCGAGTCTTCAGATCTCTGGGCTGGGCTCTTTCTCACCAGTCTTCATTTACTTAAGGTTTATTAGCCAAATAATGAGACTTTGCACTGCTCCTAGGACAAAGACCAGTATCTTTTTTCATGGCCAGCAAGTCCCTGAACCATCTAACTCTTGCCTACCTCACCTCCCACTCCTCTTCCCTGGCTCACTAGGCTCCACCCACACAGACTCCTTTTCTTTTCCTCAAAGAGCTGAATTCCTTTCTACTTCAGGGCCTTTGCACTAGTAGTTACCTTTGCTAGAACTACTGTTTCCCAAGGATCTTTGTGTAGCTATCTCTTTGGTTTCACTTGGGACTTGACTCCTTATCACCTCAAAGAGGGCTTTCTGACCACATTTTTAATGATATCTGCACCCTTGCTGATCATTCTCTATTCCCCTCTTTAATTTTCTTTACGGTGCCCACATGGACAACATTCCTTACAAGTTAACCATGGGCCAGAGATCATTCTAAGAATTTTATGTGTATTATTCAAGCTAAGCCTCCCAACTACCTAGAACTTTGCTTTGGACTGAATGTATGCATGCACGAAGGAAAGGCCATGTGAGGACATAGTGAGAAGATGGCCTTCTACAAGGCAGAAAAAGAGTCATCACCAGGACCTTAATTGGCAAACACCTTGATTTTGGACTTCCAAGCCTTCAGAACTGTGAGAAATAAATTTCTGTTGTTTAAGCCCCACATCTGTGGTTTTTTGTTATGGTGGCCTGAACGGACTAAGTTAAACAGTATTATTTTTCCCGTATTACAGATGAGGATACTGAGGCACACAAGCATGGTCACAGACAGGTGGTCTGCGTCCCAAACTTCTGCTTTCTGTCCCGATTATTGCTTTGATAGCACTTACCCATTTTATGGCTTGGTTGTTAATTCTCTGCAAGAGTCTAGGCTGGCAAAAGCCAGGAACCTTTATTATTCTGTATCTACTACACCTAGAACTGTGACTGGAACCCCAAAACAAACTGAAAGAATTAACCTCTGAGAGGGAATTCAAACCCAGGCCTGCAGCCATAGCAGGCATTTGTGAGAATGTCTGTCAACAACTATTTAATGACTGAATTTCTCTGCCTGTCCAAGTTCTCAAGGTCCAAATATCGCCCCTATGTCCCCCCAGTGGATTCATTGCTTTAGTGAAGGGGACTTGTCTTTGCTTTACTATTGACTTAGGAGGAAAATGAAGACTTGCTTCATTACTCATCCCATGTAGAGGTTTAATTCCCAGAGAGTTTAGACCAGGACTCTGCGAACAGGGATGAGGTGAAAAAAAGGAACCACTTTCTATTCTCTCTGCACCTAGGTCTCTCCATGTCTAGACAAATAGTCACCCAAAAGGCCTCACTGCCTATGAGAGATTTGGTGAGATGGAGGATGGGGAACTGTGCAGAGGTGAGAGCTAATCATCTCCTAGGCCTCCAAAATGGTCGGTTAACAATCTAATCCCAAGCTACTTTACCAGCCTCAGCTCCAGCGACAGTGACCCCATCCCAAGAGACTAAAGCTGCAGCCATCTAAATGCAGTTCCACATACAGTGCCCTCTGCCTCGAGAGCAGTTGCTTGCCTTCTCCCATGGGAAAACTCTTTTGCATCCTTCAAATATTCGCTTTCCCAATGCCTTCGGAAATACTTAATAGGCAGTATAAGTAAGGGCGCCACGGCGCACTGAACCTGTTTTCTCGTCAGTGAAATCAATTGCTGAGGTACGTGGGAGTTTAAAGAGCTTTAGGGCCTACGAGACACACTGAGGAGAGGCCGAGAGCTGTAAGAACCCTGCGCTTCTCGCTCCCTGCAACCTTCTAGGTGTCGGCGCTCCCGCGAGAAGCCCCACAGGGCTGGGGCTGACTCGTCTCGGAACAACCCTGGGAAAATGTGGCCGCGGAGAACGTGGAAAGAAAGAGTGAACGAAGAATGACAGAATGAACAAATGAATGGACCTGGACAAAGGCCTGCAAGATGGCGTTCTCTAGGACCGCGGGAGGGGCGGCCAGGACCTCGGCCGGGGAGGGGGCAGCAGGCGCCGGGGCCCTTGCCAGGAGGGTCCCACGCCTGGGACAAAAGCCTGTGACATGGCGGGCTCTAGGACCCCCGAGCCCGCACCGCGTGAGGCAGGCAGCCGCGCGGGGAGAGCCCAGGCGTCCGCAGCAGCCCGCCCGCGGGGACAGCCGGCGGGTTCTAGGACCCGCTGGGCCCAGAGCCTGCCTGCGCCCTCCCAGGACCGCATTTCTCCCGCCCCGCCTGCGCTGCTCGCTCCAGGCCAACCCCATCCACCCTCAGCTCCCACAGGGAAACTGAGGTTCGCTCGGATTGCGTCCGCACTAGGGGCGCCTGGGGATCCTCGCGGCTTCCTGCCGGCGTTTCCTACCTGAATGGACTTAGGCTTACTCCGTGGAGTCAGCGGCAGCTCCTCTCACCGACAGAGACCAAGACACTGCCAGGGAGGGGCAAGCGTTAGGACCCAGCGGCGGAGGAAGGCGGGGTCGGCCGGCGGAAGTGGAAGGGAGCTTCCTCTGCTAGGGAGGAAGGCGAAGTTTACCCGCGCACCCCTGACTGAAGGCGGTGGAGAGACGTCTTGCAAGGGGTCTGTGTTGGTGCAAAAGACCGGAGACGCCGGGCAGGCTTACTATATATATCTGGGTATTGCTAGTTTGGGGCCGGGTCCCCAAGAACTAGAAGGTGGGAGGACAGAAAGCCCATGCTCAAGCTTTGTAGTACCTACATCCTCTTATAGTCAACATTTCCCACTTAACAGCGAGGAATACATGAAGCTCCCTCCATATGTCTTGGGAAGGTTTTCAAGGAACCCCACAAAAAATGTTGCCAAAGTACTGAGGCTACGACTGCAGAACCCCTTTTTTCCCTCTTCTGAGCTCAGTCAATGTGAACCGGAACGATTTTGCTGCTCTTGCCGGAAGTGTGGCTAAGGTTAGTGCAAAACGACGCCGCGCTTTGACCTACATGGGCGGGGTTAGAGTCGCATTTTAGCTACTTCTCTCTTGCGCCGGAAGTGTGTTTGTGTAGAATGCTGGTTGGAGGTGGGTCAGAAAGTGTTTGGGGGCGCAGGTTTCGCGGGGAAGCTTTTGCGGTCAGGACACTTCCTGTTTCCTAGTAACAATAGGAAGTGTCCGCGGAGCTCGGGGTAGACTCTTGGCTTTTGCCAGCTGCGCCCTTTCTACTCTAGCTCCTTCCTTCTTTCCCTTTTCCTTTGTCTCTTTCTCTCCCTTCCCACCTCCTAGGAGCCCTGGCGGAGTGTGCGTGTGTGGGAGCGCGAGAGCCCCCCGCAGCCACCCCTTGGGGCGCGCGGCTGCAGTTAGGGTGAGGGTCCTAGTGCGCAGGCGCGCTCCCGTTCGTGGTCCCCAACGGACGCATCCACGGCGGGAACGAGGAGGGGCCACCCGTACGAGGTAGGGGGTCCTAAAAGGAAATTGGCCCAGGAGATGAGTAAGACGAGAGGACCTCGGTGGTTGATCAGGAGAGAGAACTCTTAAGGGAAGAGGTTTTGTGAGGTGAGAATTCAGGGAGCAGGTTCGTTGTGGCGGGGGGGGGGGTGGTTAGTCGGAGATAGGGAGTTGTATTGGGTTCCAATGGGAGTGAAGAGTCAGAGAAAGCACGGGGGCGTGCTATGGAGAGGGCAAGGTCATTGGAAAGGAGATTGCCTTGAATCAGTGGGTTTGCTTGTGTGTAAACTGGGATAACAGGCATTGCAGTTTGTTGTGAGGATTGAGCGACACAGTGAATATTCTTTATTTGGCATGTGCCCGGCACAGGGTAATGCTCAATTAGCATGTGTTGCTGTCATCATCAGTATTATGAGAGGAGGTAGAAGAAAAAATGAGAAGGGGTGGTGAGGGTATAGTGAGGAGGTGTGGGAAAGAAAAAGGGGGTGAAGAACAACCAGAAATGGGATGGAATTTCCATGACAATTTAGTTTGGGTTGAGGGGAAGTAGGTGAAGGAAGTGGCCAAGAGTCTTTTAGAAAGGAGACCTCGTGACCCTGAAAGGAATAGAGGATGTGGGGGAACAAGCCAGCCCATTCTCTGAAGGAGGCCCCTAACTTTACTTCTCAGTCTCTTATCTGAGCTGTAGAAAGAAGTTGCTTTTTCAATTCCAGTAGCCTACTCTGTTTAGCTGAATAGTGAAGGAGAGAGGATTGGACATCTCTTATTGAACGTCCTAGAAAAGGTTCAGGTTTCTTTTTAAGTCTCAGGAAATAGATTGTTTCAGAATTTTAGATAGGAAAGGGTAAGACTTTGGATTTGGTCTGAAGAACAGGTTAATAGGTTTGCGATCAGAGGTAGGTTACATCCCTGTAGTCTTAAATTTCCTTATCTATACTTCAAGGGATGAGTAGGCCCAGGGAAGCTCCCATATTTGGAGAGCTTGTGTGCAGGGAGGCCTGAAATGAAGGTGCTTCCAGATTAGATCCAGTAGAAAACAGGTCCCTGGGCATTGCTGCTTGGGGAACCTCTTTATGATCTCTGGTGAACTTGCTGCCTACAGAGCCAAGAGGCAAGGTTAATTCAAGCTTTCCTTCTGACCACTGCCCCCTCTTCCTAGGCCTTTGCCCCACCACCAGAGGAAGATGCTGCTGCCATCTGCCTGCTCTTCCTGAACCTCCAGGTTTCTGCCACACTGCCCCATGGAGGAAACACCCACCTTACTCAGCTGCTGTGACTGTCAGCGCCACTTTCCTAGCCTTCCAGAACTGTCAAGGCACCGAGAATTGCTCCATCCATCCTCTAACCAGGACAGTGAGGAGGCTGACAGCATCCCTCGGCCCTACCGCTGTCAGCAGTGTGGGCGGGGCTACCGTCACCCAGGGAGTTTGGTCAACCACCGTCGGACCCACGAGACTGGCCTTTTCCCATGTACCACCTGTGGCAAGGATTTCACCAATCCTATGGCTCTCAAGAGCCATATGAGGACTCATGTTCCTGAGGGCCGCCGCAGGCGCAAGCCTCCCTACCCCAAGGAAGCCACCCTACGCCTTCAGGGGGAAACAGTGGCCACTGACTCCTGGGGCCAGAGGCTTGGCCATGGGGAAAGCTGCGGAAACCAGAAAAAATGTGCTGAAGAGATATCTGTCTATGCATCTGGGCCTGACCCTGGGGCAGCTCTGGGCACTTGGGAAGTTCCACCCACTAGACAAAGAGAAGGCTGGGAAAGCCAGCCAAATCTTGAGGAGGGTGCAGAGAGCTGGGGGCCCACCACCAATTCTGCCAGAGCCACACCACTCCCCAATCCAGCCAACAGCCTCCTTAGCAATTTGGAACAGTATTTGGCTGAATCAATGGTGAATTTCACAGGCGGCCAGGAGCCCACTCAGTCCCCTCCTGCTGAGGAGGAACGGCGGTACAAGTGTAGTCAATGTGGCAAGACTTATAAGCATGCTGGGAGCCTCACCAACCACCGCCAGAGCCACACACTGGGCATCTACCCTTGTGCCATCTGCTTCAAAGAGTTCTCTAACCTCATGGCCCTGAAGAACCACTCCCGACTCCATGCCCAGTATCGGCCTTACCAGTGTCCCCATTGCCCCCGTGCCTTCCGGCTCCCCCGAGAGCTGCTGGAACACCAGCAGTCCCATGAAAATGAAAGGCAAGAGCAGCTGTGGGAAGAGAAAGGGTTGCCAGCCTCCAACGGGCACACAGATGAGAGCAGCCAGGACCAGCTCTCTAATACACTGATGCTGAATGGCTCTGGGGACCTGGAGGACAGTGGTGTGGAGGAGTACCGACCTTTTCGCTGTGGAGACTGTGGCCGTACTTACCGCCATGCAGGGAGCCTCATCAACCATCGCAAGAGCCACCAGACAGGTGTCTACCCTTGCTCCATCTGTTCTAAGCAGCTGTTCAACGCAGCTGCTCTCAAAAACCACGTGCGGGCCCATCACAGACCCCGGCAAGGAGCTGGGGAGGATGGGCAGCCATCAGTGCCGCCAGCTCCCTTGCCTCTGGCTGAGACCACCCACAAAGAAAGAGAGGTCCCCACCACCACCTTGGACCATCGCCCGTATAAATGCAATGAATGTGGTCGGGCATACCGCCATCGCGGGAGCCTGGTGAACCACCGCCACAGCCATCAGACAGGAGAGTACCAGTGTTCACTCTGTCCCCGCAAGTACCCCAACCTTATGGCCCTACGTAACCATGTGCGGGTCCATTGCAAGTCTGCTCGCCGCAGTGCAGGCCCAGAGGCTGAAGGTTCCTCCAGCCACCTCAAGGTGGAGCTCCCACCTGACTTGGTTGGAACAGAGGCAGCCCCATGTACAGACCAGGGAAATGGGTGCAAACATGAAGAAGCCACTGATGGTCCCCCAGCAGCAGATAGGACAGCGCCACAGATATGTAGCATATGTGGGATGCTCTTTGAAGACCCTGAGAGCCTTGAACATCATTGCCATACCCATGGGGAAGGGGAAAACAGCAGGACAGAAGCCAGGGTGTCACCTCCTCGGGCATTTGCCTGCCGAGACTGTGGAAAGAGCTATCGCCACTCGGGCAGCCTTATCAACCACAGGCAGACCCACCAGACGGGGGACTTCAACTGTGGTGCCTGCTCTAAGCATTTCCACACCATGGCTGCCATGAAGAACCATTTGCGATGCCACAGTCGGCGGCGGAGCAGGCGGCACCGGAAGCGCGCTGGCGGTGCTGGAGGTGGGGGAGAAACCAAATTCCTGTCAGGCAGGAACTGGGCCCAGGAGTTGGCAGAAGACAATGAGGGCCTGAACTGTCCCCAGAACCCTTCAGGGGAAAGTCCTAGTGAAGCTGAAGGCAATCTAGAAAGTGATAGGGACTGTCTGCAGGCTCAAGCTGAAAGGGACAAATGTGGGCTTGAGAAGGATGAGGCCTGTGTCCAGGGCAATCAAGAGAGCAGAGGTCCTGAGGAAGGACTGGAAAGAAAGGAGGCCTGTTTCCTTAACAACTCGGACATCCCAGGCGATGAAAGCAATGGGACTCGCTTCTGTGATAGCCTCACCAGGGTAGATGAAGATCAGAAACCAGCCACTGGCCAACCCAGCTCCCCTTTCCACTCTGCTGAAGCTGTTACTAGCTGGCAGGCTGAGATCTCCCACACATGTTCAGACTGTGGACATTCTTTCTCCCATGCCACTAGCCTGCTGAGCCATAGGCCCTGCCATCCACCAGGCATCTATCAGTGCTCCCTCTGCCCGAAGGAGTTTGACTCTCTGCCTGCCCTGCGCAGTCATTTCCAGAACCATGGGCCGGGGGAGGCAGCCCCAGCACAGCCTTTCCTCTGCTGCCTCTGTGGCATGATCTTTCCTGGGCGGGCTGGCTACAGGCTTCATAGGCGCCAGGCTCATGACTCCTCTGGTATGACTGAGGGCTCGGAGGAGGAGGGGGAAGAGGAAGGAGCAGCAGCGGCATCCTCCACCCACAGCACCCCGCTGCAGCTCTCGGAAGCAGAGCTGTTGAATCAGCTGCAGCGGGAGGTGGAGGCTCTGGAGGGAGCTGATTATGGACACATCTGTGGCTGCTGCGGTCAGACCTATGATGACCTGGGGAGCCTGGAGCGTCACCACCAAAGTCAGAGTTCTGGGAATACCACGAACAAAGCTCTCAGCCACTTGGGAACATCAGATGATGCCATGGAAATGGTTTCAGACAGCTTTGAGGGCACAGTGACCTCTCTTTCAGCAGAGAGTGGAGACACAAAGTCTGGAGAGGGAGTAGGCGTAACGATTGCAAACAGCCTTTGCACGCATGGTAGGGAAAGTTCTCTCGAGGCCCAGCCACGTCCTTTCCGCTGTAACCAATGTGGCAAGACCTATCGCCATGGTGGAAGCCTGGTGAACCATCGCAAGATCCACCAGACTGGAGACTACATCTGCCCTGTCTGCTCTCGCTGCTACCCTAACCTAGCTGCCTACCGCAACCATCTGCGAAACCACCCACGCTGCAAAGGCTCTGAGCCCCAGATAGGGCCCATCCCAGAGGCAGGAGGCAGCAGTGAGCCCCAGAATGTGGCAAAGGAGGGACTGGGGCAGGCAGAAGTGGGGAAGTTCCAGGAGGATCTTAAAGTGGAGCCCTCAGAGGAGGTGGCAAGAGTGAAAGAAGAGGCATGGGAGGAGACCACTGTGAAAGGGGAGGAGATGGAGCTGAGGTTAGAGACTGCAGAGAAGGGCTGCCAGACTGAGGCCAGCTCTGAGCGGCCCTTCAGCTGTGAGGTGTGTGGCCGGTCATACAAGCACGCTGGTAGCCTCATTAATCACCGGCAGAGCCACCAGACTGGCCACTTTGGCTGTCAGGCCTGCTCCAAAGGCTTCTCAAACCTCATGTCCCTCAAGAACCACCGGCGTATCCACGCAGATCCCCGGCGTTTCCACTGTGGTGACTGTGGGAAGGCCTTCCGACTGCGGAAACAGTTGGCTAGCCACCAGCGGGTCCACATCCAGCGGGGTGGGGGCACCCGAAAACTGACTCGGGAAGATCGGCCCTTCCGGTGTGGGCAGTGCGGGCGGAACTACCGCCATGCTGGCAGCCTCCTGAACCATCGGCGCAGCCATGAGACAGGCCAGTATAGCTGTCCCACCTGCCCCAAGACCTACTCCAACCGCATGGCCTTGAGGGATCACCAGAGGCTGCATTCAGAGAGCCGACGACGAAGAGCAGAGCGATCCCGGCGGGCAGCTGTGCGCTGCGCCCTCTGTGGCCGGGGCTTCCCTGGCCGGGTCTCTCTGGAGCGGCACCTGCGAGAGCATGAGGAGGAAACCAAAAGTGGTCAAGGAGGCCCCAGTAGCACAGAAGGCAGCAACAGGAACCTGACTGATGACCAGGGACTAGAAGACAGATTGGGTGGTACTGAGTCAGTACCCCAGCTGGAGTATGGGGCCGTGAGGCCACAGGAGCAGAGTCATAGCCCCATCGGGGCGTCAGGTTCAGAAGCCACAGAGCCAGTATCCTGGGGCATGGGGCAAGCAGGTGGGTGGCGAAGAGACAGGGGACTGGTCAATCATGCTGGAGATTGGGTTCCTCGGGTTCATGTACTAAACAAGCCAGAAAATGAGTCAGGGGACAGTGTCCCCAGGAGTCCTTGCCACCTTGGCAACAGCCAGCCCAGTGAGCCTAGTGTGAGTCACGTAGATAGCTGCGACAATGGAGACAGCAGCCCTCAGCTCCAGTCAGAGAACCACCCCTTTTCCTGCTGCCATTGTGGCAAGACCTACTGCCAATCTGAAGGCCCTTTGAACCACAACATCCATAAGACAGACTGTCACTATTGCCTGCTCTGCTCCAAGGATTTCTTGAATTCTGTGTCCACTAAGAGCCACAGACACAGCCATAATCACATAGCTGCCCAGACCTTTGCCTGCCCTGACTGTGGCAAGGCCTTTCAGTCCCACCATGAACTAGCCAGCCACGTGCAAACTCATAATACCAGGGGCCTTTGTCAGGCGGCACCCCAAATAGAGGAGGCCATAGATCCCGAAGCTGGGACTATGGAGGATGAGGTGGTTCTTCTTGGTCAAGGAAAAGCCCAGAAGGCCCTAGCGGAGCCCCCCAGGTCCCCAGAAGAGAATGCTGCGAGAGCTGATGGAGGCCAGGGGGTAAAGTCCATAGTGGCTGAAGATGAGGAGCGGCCCTTCTGCTGTGCCCAGTGTGGGCGTTCCTACCGCCATGCTGGTAGCCTACTGAACCACCAGAAAGCCCACACCACTGGACTCTACCCCTGCTCCCTCTGCCCCAAACTTCTACCCAACCTACTTTCCCTTAAGAACCATGGCAGGACGCACACAGACCCTAGGCGCCATCGCTGCAGCATCTGTGGCAAGGCCTTCCGGACAGCTGCCCGCCTGGAGGGCCATGGGCGGGTCCATGCGCCCCAGGAGGGGCCCTTCACTTGCCCCCATTGTCCCCGCCACTTCCGCCGCCGCATCAGCTTCCTACAGCACCAGCAGCAGCACCAGGAGGAATGGACAGTGGCCAGCTCTGGTACAGGGGGTATGAATGGGCTTGGGCAGAGGACCAAAGAGTGCCAGAGCGGGTGGGTACACAGTGGAGGGCAAAATCTGGCCCCAAGGTGGTGAGGGAGCAAGCAGTGAGTGGAGAGGGTCACTTGGATTCCAAGAAGTGGTCAGGGGCTTGGGTATGGAGTGAGAAAACTTTGAGGATGCTGACTTGAGTGGCCTAGATCTGAGCCCCTGGGTCAGGTAAGTAAATAGCACAGTGGTATGGGGTACGGGGAGTGGGCAGGGGAAGAGGCAGCTATCTGGGCTCTTCTGCTGTGACAGAGCCAACGAGGAGGATTTTTGTTTAGGGAGGAGAAGTAGCTGAGTACTATGTAGCTACTACGGTTGTAAACTCTCTTGATCCAGCCAGTAATGATTCCCAGAGAAAAAGATGATCTAGGTTCTACTCTTTAGTCCTAGAGGAGGCAAGGAGCCAGGGATTGAGGAATGGGGTGTGGGAGGCACCCCCAGACTGGACTTTGTGGCCTTGTTGCTGTCTTGGCCAGAGAAACTGGGTCACTGGTGGGCCCCCAGTTCCCTGTCCCTCTTTCCCTGCATCTTGTCTCTGCTCCTCCCCCCTTTTCTTAGAAACTAGACTTTTGGTCCTTTCCTACCACTGTTGCCTCCTGTCTCTTCTCCAACTCTTTATTCAACCCTTTTCTTCCTCCTTCACTGGGTATCTCCTTTTTAGGATCCAACCAAACCACCCTTTCCACCTGAACACCTCCTCCTGCTAGCACACTTTTAACTGGAGAACTGAGTCATACATAATTGTTTCTTTTGAAGCCAAGCCCAGCTGTAGCAACAAGTCATTAGCCCCTATCTCCTTCTATCGGAGAATCTTCTCGGAGTCACCCTGACCCAGCCCAGCTGGAAGACGAGGCTGCTGAGTAGGACACCTTGTTCCCTCAGTGAGCCCCAGGCTTCTGTGCTCCACATCCTCTAAAGATCTCCTAGGACCCATTCCATTTAGTGGCCACTACGGGTGGGTGTCCTGAGATGGTGGGCCCTTGACCAGAAATTGGCAGAGAAGGAAGGGATGGTGGGCAAGATTCCCTCAGAGCTGACAAGTTGGCTTTCAGGATAAAAGAGTTCTTGTGACTTCAAGGGAATGTTCAAGGAGACAGTTAGCCAGGTTTGGAAAAATAATTAGAGGTCCTAGGATTCTGGGGTTCTCATACAGACCTTAAGCCATGGGCAGGGCTGGGAAGGAGGATACAGGCTTTGCGGAGTGTGCCCTCCTTAGTGACCTCTCTCTCTCCCCAGGAGGCCCAAAGGCCCCAGCGGCAGGCAGAGGGGACTTGTCGTTGCCACCTCCACCTACCCCCACGACTCCACTCCTGGACCCTTCACCCCAGTGGCCTGCAGACCTCAGCTTCTCCCTCTGAACTTCAAGTCTCCAAAGATCAGAGTATGGGGTGGGAGTGCAGGTGCAGGGAAGAGGCTTGATCTCCATGTTCTGCTCAGGAGTAGTTTGGGCATCCCCAACTCTTCTCCTTTTCCCCTATGAAGAGGACCCAGATCTGCCTTTCCCAAGGAAGGAGTGAGGTATTTCTCATGTTCCTGTCCTTGAAGGACTTCCTTCCCCAGCCTTTGTCACCATGCTCTTCCCTATGACTAGCCCTGCAAGAAACCTGATGCCAGGCTCTACCACGATGCTAGGTCACCCTCACCAACTCCCAGATTCCAGCACCAGGGAGAGGCAAATTCAGACAGCTACCAGTAGGAATGTTGCCTGTGGAAGGGGGGCCTTTTGCTACAATTTGTAACTTATTTTCTAAAATCTATTTTATAACAATTTATTTAAGTTTTAAAAAGGAAAATTGATACCCCTCCAAAAAATTTTTTTTTCAATGTATGTGGTTGGTGTGTTTGTATCTAAGGGAATGAAAATATAGGGACCACTGAGTCATTTAAGTCAGAGAGCAGAGCTGGGAGTAGGGAGCATCCACAAGTGACATCTGCCTGTCCTGCAGGGTAGGGAGTGGGGGCAGCTGCCAATCTGGGCAGGATCCTTCTTGGAGCCCACTGGGCTGTCGGGCCTGCCCCAGTGCCTGGAATCCTGTGTGGGTGGGGGGAATGGAGAGGGGCAGAGGCAGTAACTTGTTTGCAGCATCTCAGAGTCATCTGTCAACAGCCGGCTGGTTGACCTGTCAGGGAGAGGAAGGAGTTGAGGGCAGGTTGGCTTCATCCTCACAACTTCCCTCCCTCCTTGGAAGGAAGAAAAAGGAGGTACTACTTAGCCTCCATGCTGGATGAGAAAACAGGTTCAGAGAGGTTGAGAGTTCTGTTCCAAGTCACACAATAATGGAGAACCAGAATTTGAATCCAGATGGATCTGTCCACTGCTCTACCCTGCCCAGGGCAGTTAGACGTGGCTCAGAACAGATCTTTCCCTAGACAGAAAGGATCTGGGGAGCTAAGTGTCAGCAGAGAGGCCCCAGGACCACATACTCATGTTGGCCAGGCAGCTACCAGTCTCAGCCTCGGGCTCTGGCTCCTTGGTGAAGTAGACCTGCCAGTCCAAACTGCTGACCCAATTCTCGTAGGTGGGAAGTGCCGTGAAGACTGCAGGCTGTGCAGGGCCTTGACAGGCATCTCCAAAGCTGTGTAGCCCAGCCAGGAACCATGTGCCCCTCACTTCGTGCACTAGTGGTGCCCCAGACAGGCCCTGTCAGGTGACACTGGGTGACATCTTTTTCCCCAGAGGCAGCTATGAAGAGCAGAAGGGGCTAGGGGACGGGCTGAGGCTCTTTATTTGAAAGCCAGCAGAAAGGCTGAGTTTCAGGGGAGAGGCAGCTCTGGGGTAAGGTTTGGGGGACTGGGGCTTACCTCACAGCAGGGCAGCTCACCCACAACACTGGTACACACCATCCCTGGCAGAAGGGGGATGCCATCACTCCCAAGGGTTGTATGCAGCCGGCTGCAGGCCCTGAGCCCCAGGATGGTGACAGGCACTGTCTGAGAGAAGCTGGTGCCTGCTCGGAGGGGGGAAGACCTGGCTGCCCAGTGGCCTCTAGGCTGATGGACAGCTGCTGGTAACCCTTTCCTACATACCTGCTCCTTGGGCCAGCCCCAGGACCCAGCCACGTTCCCCAGCAGGCAGGTGGTGGTCAGCGTAGGGCACGCAGAGGGGCCTCAGGCTAGGGCCCAATGTCACGGGCTCGGCCAGCAGCAGGAGAGCCACATCATAGCCCCCTTCTGGGTGGGTGTAAGCCCCATGCAGAATGAGTTGCTTTAGGCCCCACTCCTCTGGTCCAGCCCCCAGCCCTACACTCCATTCCTCTGGGTTCTGACGCCTGTAGAGACAGCATTGACAGCATTGGGTGGCAGGGCTGCCAGCAGGGGCAGGAGGGAGGTGCACAAAGGTGAGGGAAACAAGGCTCACCCAATGAAGCAGTGCGCAGCAGTCAGAACCACCTCCTCTGACACCAGGGCTCCCCCACAGGCCAGCTTCCCCTGGTGCTTCAGCCTGGCATCCCAGGGCCATGAGGAGGGGGCTCCTGCCTGGGGACCTTCTCTCCTCAAGGATCCGCAGGCTGAAACAGATGGATTACACCATCTGCCTTCTTGCTAAGTGCTCACTATGTACCAGGCCCTGTGCTAAGCACTTATAGTGGACTATCAAATCCTCACAAAATTTTAAGTTGAATTTTGTTACCCTTGTAACCAAAGTTCCAGAGAGGTTAAGTGACTTTATAGCTCAATAACCACAGGCAAGTAGCAGACTTGAGATTCAAAAGCCATGGCCTTAGCTTTTAACCCTGATAGTCCAGCCTCAAGGGAGTGGTGTGTTCATCATTCTTCCACCCCACCTGTCTGCACCCCTCCAGGCTTGGACTGGCCCCAGAATCCCTGGCTCACTATACTTCTCTTACCATCAAGACATAGCTTCAGTCCCAGGAATTATTTTGCATGCAATTTGCATGTTAGTCACTTAATGCCAGAATTCTGAATGGGAGCCCTGCCCAGTCTCACTGGGTCCCTACTTGGAAATTTGCAGCCAGATCTCAGAGACCCCTCTTCTTAAACTCCAAACCCATAAAGTTCTGGAGCATCTATGCCTCTCAGCCCTAAATGCGGCTGTTCCCATCTTAGGACCCCCTAGTTAGTATGTGGCAGTTTGTAGATACCCTATATCAATTCTCCAGTCTGAGCTGATATTTATTTAACTGTGGTCCTCATTCAGGCCGGAATATAGCACATACATTGTAGCACACTCTGAACAGCTCCTGCTCATACCTACACAGCTGTCCTCATCACTGATCTCCAGGGTCTCTGGGTTCTGGGCCAGAAAGGCTGCCCCTTGAGCTCGAGCCTTCAGCCAGGAGCTGTAAACAGCCATGTCAGTCAGTAGCACAGGAGTGTCTTCCTGGGCACAGCTTGATGTGAAACTGATGATCCCAGTCTGAACCCAGTGTCCATCAGGCTCTTGGCACAGCACGGGACCCCCAGAATCTCCCTAGAGCAGGCAAAGGAGTCAAGGACAGATACCTGAGCTGTCCAGCCCTGGGCAGACATTCTCTGCAGCCCTTCTGCCCATCCTGTGGATCGAGGACCCAGCCCAAGGCCAAGCCCCCTCCCCTTCTGCTCCCTTCCTCTCTCCTCCCCGTCAGACCTGACAAGGCCCCTGCACCCCAGGCTGGGCACCCCCACACAGCATCCCGGGCCGGGCAGGGCTGGCCAGCAGCCGCTGGTGCAGCCGATTGTAGAGACAATTGCATGTGGGGCGGCTGATTAGACGCAGGCGCAGATTCCGTAGAGTCCTGGGAGCTGGCAAAAGAGAGGGGATTGGGGCCAGAGTCTGGGCTCTGGGGAGCAAGGGAGCCTGGAAGCAGGGACAGTTGGCAGCTGAGGCTGTATGCCTCTTTGGGCTTCAGTCTAGGACAGCACTTACCATCATTGGTGTCCTGATCCCAACCAGTGGCCCAGCAAGAGGTCCCAAAGGGAAAGCGATGGCCAGGCTGGGGCAAGCAGAGGGGCATGTGGGCCGTAGGGTGAGCGAGCTGTAGCAGGGCCAGGTCTGAGCCCTGGCTGTAGTGGTTATAGGCCCTGGGCAGCTGCAGAGCAGTCACTCCCACTTCCTCAGCCCCTGGGCTCAGCCCCTTACGCTGCAGAGAGCCCAGGACAACTGACCAGGAGTTCAGTTCTGTCACTGTTGCTCTGGAAGGAGAAGGACAAGGCCCAGGAATGGAGTGCAAAGGAGTAAGTGACACCATGAAAGGTAGCACAAGGTAGGTGAAAAATATTAGCCCATGGCTTTAAGCGAGGTCTTTGCTTCTCACAACCTCAATTTCTCATTTGTAAGGTTTCTATCATGAAAAGTTGTTAAGATTAACTTGATAATATATACCTAGCACATGGCATAGTCTCAGTAAATGGCACTTTGTTATTCTAGGGGCAAGGATTAGTCTTGGGTTTGGGGACACATCACCTACCCTCAATGCCAGAAACCCTGTCTGACCCAGCCACAACTCACTTTTCAAAGCAGTGGGCAGCAGTGAGGACCCAGGTGTCTGCCACTAGGGATCCACTGCAGATGTGGAACCCCTGCCTCCTCACACTGGCCTGCCATGGCCACTCGCCAAGCTCCGTTTTGCCCTCCTGAGGTTCAGGGGGGCCAGGGCCACGCTGCCCACAGGCTGTAAAGAGGGATGGGTCAGGCTAACAGCAGGTCCCTATCCTGCCCTCACCGCAGGTCTGACCCAGACCCAAGTAAGGCCCAGGCCCCTGTCTCCAAAGCTTACCACGCTGAGCTCCTTGAAGACCTGGAAAGAGAGAGACATAGGTGAGACTTGGGGGAGACTTACTTTCCTGGCCGAGCTTTGGTGGAGGGGACAGGTAGGTGAGACTGGCCCTGGGTCCTTGCCTATGACTCTGTGACTATCTCACCAGCCCCTCCCAGAATGAAAATATTTATATGAGGTCAAGAAACAGCTTTTACTGGAACCTATTCAGAGCATATGCTCAGTAATTAATTCTCCCTCAGCTGTGCTCAGCACTCCTGGGCCTGAGGAGTAGGGCCTGGGATTCAACTTGGGACAAGGCCAACCTTCCTCCAGGGTTCAGAACCCCCCGATTCCTGCCCCTGCCACTGAGTCAGGGAGGTGGCCTGTGTATATAGAGAGCATTAACTTAATTGTGCCCTCAGCCATGACAGCTTCAGAGGAAGGATTAGATGCCTGTGTCATGTCCAGGTGATAGACAGCTCCAAGAGATTGAGACTCACCTCACCCATTCTGACGACTCAGACTCCCCCACCTTTTTAGAAACCACCAGACTCTACCAAGTTCCCCTGCCCTGCCTCTTCCTCATCATAGGCACACACAAACACATCCATTGAACATCTGAGCCCAGAGATGGGACTTATGTAAAGACTGGGAGACTGAGGCCAAAGGTTCCCAGAATTTGCCTAAGGTTATCCTGGAGGTAGAGAGGCAGATGGGAGGACAGGGTACATATACAGGCACTGTGACAGTTCCTGCAGACATAGACTGTAATCCAGTCTAAAAAAATCACAGTCATTTTGACATAGGCTGCCACATACACCTCCCCCCCACACACACAGCTGGACACAGTTACATCGCCACAGGCAAACTGTCACCCCACAGGCATTATCCCTCACACACGCCAAGCTGCAGGGGCTGCTGGGCAGAGGGTGGCCGCTGAGTCCCCCTATACCACACCCCCATGCACTCAAACACAGGTGGCTCACCCTCTACGAGGACCACGGCTCCCAGGATGAGCAGCCCTTGTCCCCAGCTTGGCTTCATGCTGCTCCAGGCCATTCTGCTGTCTGCGCTGTGGTTCTGAGAGAGGCTCCCTGAGTCTCTCTGGCTCCACCTCTTCTCCGCCCCCAGTTAGCTAGGAGTCAGGTGTCATTGCTTTTCCTGGGCTGGAAAGAAGCCAGCAGCTCCTAGCTCTGGGGCTATGGCTGTGTGAACTTGGGCTATTCACCACCCCTCTTTGGGCCTCTGCCATGGCCAAACTACCTGTGCATGACTTTGGACAGCCTGTCGCTGCCTTGTCTGAAAGACTCAGAATTGTTGAATATAAAAATGCTTAGACCAGAGCCTGGCATAGAGTAAACTTGCTCCCAGCACAGAAGCTAGCTTCCAGTAACTGTGAAGGGCACAATGGGCAGGCCCTCCCAGTTTCCACTTTTCATTTCGGCTTCCCAAACTCTCTCCCAGGCCCAGGTCCAAGTGGGTCTCACATACCTTCTTCCATCTTGCTTCAGATGCAGTGTGTGTACACCTGGGTGTTAAGGTGCCAGGGCTTTCTGCTGTTTGCTGGCTATGAGACTGACAAATCTCAACCTCTCTGAGCCTGCCACCTTTGTGGCAGACAGGGTTATAGTAGTGCTCACCTTTCTCACAGACTCAATCAGGAGGGAAGAACACTCAGGGTACATCTTTTTTCACTTACTGACTTTTAACTCAGGCCAGCCCAGATTGCTTAGGAACCCCAACACCAACAGAGATAGTTGTGACTAGGGTTAAGAGACAAATGGTCCTGGTGGATTAAAGTCCTGAGGGCTCCCTAACCCTTTTCCAGGCACTGGCTGTGTGATCTTAGGCAAATTACTTAGCCTCTCTGTACTTCAGTTTCCTCATCAAGATAGGGATAACAGTACCTACCTCATACAATGGCTATAAGAGTTAAATGAGTTAACACATGTCATGTTCTTAAACAGTGCTTGGCATACAAATAAGTGCTTGGTAAATATTAGGAAATGCAAATCAAAAACACTTACAACTTGTTCTTGGCCCTTCAGGGCTGCCAAGACTGGCTTGCAGTAGTAGATAAGGCAGCCAGAGGGGTTAAGGTTAGACTATAGGAAGAACTTCCCAGCAAGCATGCACAGAACCAGAAAGGCAGCTTGTCTTTGCAAATGCATGCTTGGCCCTCCCAGGAGAGGAGGCCTGGCTCTCATGGGCAGCAGGGATAAGATGCCAGCCTGCTACCTGGGAGTGGGGGCCAATGGTGCCCTAGGTCTTGCTGACTCTACCTGCTGGAGAAGGAACTAACCACCCTTTCCAGGAAGGCCCTCCATTCTCCCTCTGATTCATATCCTTCCAGTCTCAGAGGAGGCAAGAATGGGGGAAGCCTGACAGTAGGGTCACTGGTAGACAGGTGGCTCAGATTTGGCCAATTTATTAAAGAAATTTTATTGCTTAGAACCTTCCCTCCTTGGGCAACAGCAGAAGCTTTGAAAACCAGCTCTTGAGGACAGAACCAGAGGCACTAGGATGGAGAATGTGGCACATTTGATCCATTGTTCTGTGTTGGGAGTATGGCTGAGGCGAGTTGCAGACTCTTCCAAGGACCCAGATGTGTTCCCCTTGGGCAAGGCTGACATGCCAAAGCAGAGCAGATGAAGTCAGCCTGGCTTTGGTGAGGGCTCAGTGCCCTTTGACCTTGTCCTGGGGTCCCTGGACATCCCGGACATTGAGCACCATCAGGCCCACGTTGATGGCATAGGTGGTGATGCAAACGATGCAGAAATCATAGAGCACGAAGAATAGGATCCAGGCTAGGTAGACAGAACCAGTGAGAGACACCAGGGAACTCAGTACCAGCAGAATAGATGCCCAGCGGCCCCGGAGGCAACCTGCAAGGCAGAAGAAGGTCAGGCATAGGCTTCAGGGACTGGCCACCTCTAAAACATTGCGATGACTTCATGGTGCCATCCAGACAGCAGGTGCTGCTGGGGAACAATCTAAAAAAAGAGGCTTTGGTAGGCCCTACCAAGGCCTTGTTTCTCCTATCTGTTCAATGATCCTTGGGACCCAAATAGTGAATTTTCCTGCTCAGCTCTACATGAGATGAAAGACAACAATCTTTGGATTCCCCCAGAAAGGAACTTCTGAGTCTTTCTCAAAAAAATAGTGCCCTAGGAAGTGGTTAAGAGTTTTTCTGGCTCTGACAGTACCTATACCAACTGAAAGACTCCTGTTAGTTCCTACTCCCATGTGCTCAGTGATGAGCAGCTGGCTGTCAGGATGGGGCTGGGCTTGCCAAGGGAAGAATGGCTGTCACCAGGGGACGGGGCCTGCAAGGAAGGGGCAGGGCCACTCACCAAACAACAGCTGTAGTGTGTAGAAGATGCAACCAAATATACTGTTGGATTGATTGAAGATACTGTTGGGGCCCAGCACCTGTTCCACCAGTCCGAAGCCCTGGCCCCACCTGGTGGAGGGGAAGGCCCAAATTAGGAGTGTCAACCTTGTGCCTTGGGCCCTGTCCTGGAGGAGTGATTTCCATGAAGCCACCTAGGCTGTCCTTCCTGGTTTTCCCATCCCCCCGCCGTTAGAGTCCAAGGGTCGATGACATCCCAGTGCAGCCTCCCTTTGGCCAGGTCAGGATTCCATGTGTCTGCTCCTATCTTCCCAGGCCTGGCCGTGGCTCCCGCATAGGCCCCTTTTTCCATCCAATGCCTTCAATAATCTTAAGATGGCAAGGTGGGTAATAACGGTTGAACCTTGCTTTGCAGAGTTACCGGAGACTGGGAATTCGGGGCAGAATCTCTGCCGTGGATTTCTAAATCTCCAGCTCCCAGGCAGCCCATTCCCCTTCTCCGTATTCGGTCATCCCACTAATCCCCGGCCCTCAAGCATAGCCATACTTGGCTATCTTGTCCCAAGGCACGGTCATCCTCAAGCCCATCATCGGTCCCTGCACGTTACCCCACCTTCCCTTCCTGCCCGACACCGTTATTCCTTGGCAGTACTCCCTCAAGCAGTCTGGTCCCCATGGATCCGCTCCCTGGTATTGCGATCCCAGACTCCAGAACCATTTGGCAACGCGGCCGCCATGCACACTTGGTCCCAGTGCACCGCTTCCAGGAGCAGCCCGATGCCCCAAGCCTTCCTCCACTCCCGCGCGTACCTAGAGGAGAAGACACGCGAACAGCTGATAGCGGTACCCACGTCGCAGAGCGCGCGGTAATTCTGGTCCCGGGCACGCGCCTCCTTCACGTGCATCGCGTAGAGAGAGAGGACTAAACCCGCGAGGCAGAGTGCAAGCCGCACCCACCCGGGACTACCCCAGGTAGCGCCCATGTCTCCTGGTTGGGTCCCAGGCGCCAGCCCGAAGGGAACAAGCCACGGAGCAGGGAAGGCGGGGGGGAATGGCCACAGCCTCTCCCGCCCCTCTGACTGAGCGATGGGCGGGCCTGGTCTCGCACTCCCTGGTCTTATTGGTTTTTCCTGACTGGATAGGCGTGCTGGAGAGGTAGGAAAACAGCGAGGAATGCTGGGACTGGAAAACCAGATTAAGGGACACGTAATTACGGAATAAGCAACCTGCCAGGCATTGTGGGAGTTGTAGTCCGATCGGCTGCAATGCCTCAAGGGAAATGGAGTCTCCGGAGTTTTAAAAATTATGGTACCTATATTAACTATGACTAACAGTAATAGCGCTTATACTCTATGCCAAACCCTATTCTAAGGAGTGGAACATCCAGGACCTAGAGACCTGAGGATCAGGGAATCTAGCGAGTACTGCGATCCTATCCAGAAGCAAGCATTTTCCTTGAAATTATTTCAGACACCATTAGGACTATAACCACCCTAAATTGCTCAGCCATTCCCTCTTGCTTCGCCAGCGCCTCCTGCCGGCTGGTCTCTCTCCCTTAAATTCCCAGCTCTACAATCTCCGCCTTACCCTTGACCGTATCCTAACCTCTGTTCTTTTCTAGCGCCCACCTGGCGAAACATGAGCCTGAATCAATCTAACAGTCCCTCCTTTTGAAGCTTTCAGTGGGCTAGCTGAACTCTCCCCTTCACAGACATGGCACCTATTGATAACCCATCTCTTTTATATCCTTCTTTCTCATCTGCTTTGAAACTTGCTTCTCTTTTCCATTTTGGGCTTCAGCTCTCTCACCTGCAAAATAAGTACAATAATAGTACCTACATCAGAAGGTTGTTATGAAGATGAAATTAGTACATATAAAGCTCTTAGAAGAGTGCCTGACCAACAGAAATGACGGTGTGTGACCTTCGAGGCTAATTTATAGAGATGTCGCAGCCTCCAGCTCGTCTCCTCTTAAATCACTTATTCTGAGGGAAGCCAATCATAGATAACAACAATTTCAATAGCTCAGAGAATAAAGCCCAGTATTTCGTTTTTTAAGCTCTAAATGAGTATTCTGGAAGAGGGCTCGTGGGGTGCATGTTCAACCTCCGCCGCCAGGAGGCAGCAATGTGTTCGGGCCGGCTAGTCAGGCGCGCGGGGTCAAACCGGCTCAGGCAGTTCTTAGACGCTTCCTGCCTCTGAGGCAGCCACAGCCGCCCACTTCTGTACCCGGGTATGCGTCGCTGCCACGTGAGTGCGGAGCACTCCGAGTCCTTGCTTCTCTGCTCAGGCGGTCCTCCCGCACTGAGCACCCTTCCTTTTCCCTTCTTCCACCGGCTCAGGCCTGCTTCAGGAGCTTAGTGGTCTCCCAGTATAACTCCAGGATATTGCCAGGATTCTGGTTCTGGAAAAGAAAGGGTGGGAATGGTATGAGGATGGGGGGCGAATTGGAAATCCAGAGACTCAGGGAGCCTCTTCCTCATGGTCTATGCAGATCTTCCCTCTGTTCCTCAGACAGGCCAGCCATGGGGAAGAATCTCACCTCTGCTGAAATTTCAAGACAGCCTTTGGGCTCCAAAGATGTCGCCTGCTTCACTTAACTTTTTTAATTAAAAAATTTAAAAATACTTAGAAAATACATAACCATGGAAAGGAAAAAATCCCATTAGTACAAGTGTACACACGTGCACACAAGTCTCCCATCATATGCTGCTTAGAAAAAGTAATTGTCTTTTCACTGGTCTCTCTGCCTTCCGTCTCTCCAGTCCCCACCCTCCCAATCACTACAGCCAGAGGGTTCTAAGGAGCAAATCTGACAAATTAAAACTTTTCAATGGCTTTTTACATCCTCAGGACAAATGCAGACTCTTTTCCATTCGTGATCTGGCTCTGGTCACCGCATTTAGTCCCCCTCCTTTATAGTTGCCACATGGTTGTAGGCATATCCTCAGATTATCCAGGCTATTCTCTATCCTGCCATAATGCCCTTTCCACTCCAGCTCTGGTGCCTGGCCAAGTTCTACTCATGCTGCACCTGTACCAATGTCCCAGTGCCTATTTGATACTCCCACAGCATCACATAGGCTCTCATCACAGCTGATGACATTGAAACTGTCTTCCGGATGGGGAAGGGTCTATTTATTTGATTCAACACCCAGTATCCTCTCCTGGCACAGAAAAGTCTCCCAATCAGTGTTTGTAGGCATGAATAGATGAATGATAATAATACCTAACACTTATATGGTGCTAGTTCTATGCCTGGCACTGTTCTATAGGCACTTTATATATATAAATTCATGTAACCACACAACCCCCAGAGTTGCTACATCCTCATTTTACCAATATGTAAATTAAAGCATTGATCAGTTTAAGTAACTTGCCCCAGATAGTAAGTGGCTGAGCTGGGTTTTCAACTAGACAATCTGGTTTCCGATAAATAAATCAAGAGCTGGAAGGAGAAGGCCAGGACGTTAGGGAAGGAATTCAGGTAGGATTTGGGTCTGTGCACTTTACATCTAAGGTTCTTCTTGCTCTCTCCAGTTTCGCTCCTAGGGAGCCCATTTTTATAGACTAGGAGACAGAGGGCCAGGGAGCCCACAGATAACTCTGGGAGCCCGGTGGAAGGAGCTGTGGTATTTATTTGGGAGTACGGGAGCAGGGCACAGCCAGGATGGGTTGGCTACTGGGTTGCGAGTTCTTTCCAAACTACAACTCCCAGGAGGCACCGGATACCCACAGCCCACGCGACGTCACAGCGGCAGAGGGCGAGGGCAGCTCGGCTAGCCCCGCCCGTCGACTGTTGGGCCTTTACGCTCGGACCCTGGCCCTGGCTCGGGTTCCGCGGTAAGTGGAGCAACCGTCGCAGACCTTGCCGGCGCGGGTTTTGCAGTGTGCGCCCACAGCCTCCGCCATTGTGCTGGACGCGGGGCTGGCATCTACCATATGGAGCGGGGGGGAATCCAGGCCGAAACGAGTGACCTGCGGAGGGGGAACCTAGATGGGGACTCACGGGCTGCAGCTTCCATGCAGCCGGCACTCCGGCGCACAATGGGCGCACAATGCCGTGTGTCGCACGTAAGCTGGCTGGGCTAGGGTAGAGGGCCGGGGGGAGGGGCGGGGGTCAGAGTCTGAAGGCGCAGAGTAGGGGTCGCCCCGCCCCTGAATGGGGGTGCCCAGGACCAGAGGAAGCAGGAGCGAGGTTTTCCGGCTGGACGGGTTTGAGGATCCTCTTCGCTCCAGACCACCAGATAGAGCCTCAGGTTGCAGAATAGGAGCTCCAGAAAGCAACGTTGTACGGGTTCGGCTTGTATGTGTTTGGGGAGGTGGTTGAAGGGGTGGGCAGAGATCGCCCAGTCTGAGGATCCCAGTGCCTACGTGGAGAGATGGTGCGGGTCGTCTGGATTCGGATCCTTACAATTCCCCCTTACCCGACCCCGGTAGATGGGAGCTGCTCCTCGGGGGCTGAGCTTGTCAGCATCCTCCTACGGCCCTCGCCTCTGAAGTCAGAGAAGAGCCCCTACACCCACATCCCTCTTGTCCCGTTTTGGGGTCGCCTCCGTCTACCCGGTGCTTAGCCCTAGTGGCCTCCTTAGTCCGACAGAGGAGCAGGACGATGATACTGGCATCTGTGCTGGGGAGTGGCCCCCGGGGCGGGCCTCTGCTCCGTCCCTACCTGGGGCCTGCACTCTTGCTCCGGGCACGCTCCACATCAGCCACCGACACACATCATGTGGAGATGGCGCGGGAGCGCTCCAAGACCGTCACCTCCTTTTATAACCAGTCAGCCATCGACGTGGCAGCTGAGAAGGTGCGCAGCTGGGGCAGCGAAGCCCGGGTTCCTCGCTGGAGTGGGTGTCCAGGGACGGGGTAGAGCTAATGTGACGGGGCGAAGTGTTGGAGAGCAAGTGCTCAAGCCCCATCTGTCCCTCCAGCCCTCAGTCCGCCTCACTCCAACCATGATGCTCTATTCTGGCCGATCTCAAGACGGCAGCCACCTTCTGGTAAGACTCCTGCCCCCTATTTTCCTCTTGGTCCCTGGAGCTCTGACCCAGCCACTCAGGCCCAAGCCCTGCCTTCTCTTTTTTCTTCTAGAAAAGTGCCCGGTACTTGCAGCAAGAGTTGCCAGTGAGGATTGCTCACCGCATCAAGGACTTCCGCAGCCTTCCTTTCATCATTGGCTGCAACCCCACCATACTGCACGTGGTAAGGTGGCCTGGAAGGGGCATGGGTTTCCCTAGTATAAGGGACCTTAGATCACTGTGCCCACCACCCAAAGGGCAAATGGGGAGATGGGACCAGAGTGGCAGAGATTTGCCAGCCAAAAGGTTTCAGGATCTAGAGGACTCAGATTCAAACCTTCAGAGGCCAAGGCTGCATATTCATGGGGGCTTGAAAGGTCATGGTGGGGATTCGAACCTAGTGAATTGGGGTGATGGCAATTCCCATGGGCAGGCGTGGGTAGTTGTTCTCTACCCAGTGCCCACAGCATCCCTGTGAATTTCAACACCTCTTCCTTGCAGCATGAGCTGTACATCTGTGCCTTCCAGAAGCTGACAGACTTCCCTTCGGTGAGGGCTGGGCCAGGGCAGGGTGAGGGGCTGAGAGGTCAGGGCCTGGACCAACCATGCTCATGACTCTGTGGCCCGCAGATCAAAGACCAGGCGGATGATGCCCAATACTGTCAGCTGGTGCGTCAGCTGCTGGACGACCACAAAGATGTGGTGACCCTCTTAGCTGAGGGCCTACGTGAGAGCCGGAAGCACATACAGGTCATGGACAGTGCAGTGGGGGCCTTTTGGGGGGGTTTGGAAAAGGCACAGGGTTATTGAGACCCCACTGTTTACAGGATGAGAAGCTTGTCCGCTACTTCTTGGACAAGACACTAACTTCAAGGCTTGGGATCCGCATGTTGGCCACACATCATCTGGCACTGCATGAGGACAAGGTGGGGTGCTGGGACCTGATACTCACCTGTGAATGTCAAGTGAGGCAGAGAGGACCAAGCCAGGGGCCTCCGTGGGCTGGGGACCTGAGCCAAGGGCCTGGGGCCACTTCATGAGTCTGGAGGCTATAAGCATTTAGTTGCTGAGGTGTGGGTAGAGGTGCTGCCTAGTCTGACCTTTTTTCTCCTGCCAGTCTGACTTTGTTGGCATCATCTGCGCTCGTCTCTCACCAAAGAAGATTATTGAAAAGTGGGTGGACTTTGCCAGGTGAGGCTAACACAGCTAAGGGGTTGGAAGGATGTCTTTGGGCAGGAAATGCTTGGGTTTGAGCATTTGCCTGGGGCATGGGCTAAGGCAAGGTTTTTCAACTGTGGTACTATTAACATTCTGGGTCAGATAATTCTGTTTTGTTGGGGCTGTCCTGTACTTGTTAGAATGTTTAGAAGGATCCCTGGCCTTTACTCACTTGATGCCAGTAGTACTCCCCAGTTGGGACAAGCAAAAATATCTTTAGAAATTGCAAAACTTCCCTAGGGGTGGAGCATGGGGGCAGAAGTGCCTCCAGCTAAGAACCACTGGTGTAAACCTTACTTTTACCCACAGACGCCTGTGTGAGCACAAGTATGGCAATGCCCCCCGTGTCCGCATCAATGGACATGTAGCTGCTCGATTCCCCTTCATTCCAATGCCACTGGACTACATCCTGCCTGAGTTGCTCAAGAATGCCATGAGGTGGGCTGGCTGGATATGTTGAAAGGGGATAGACAGGAACTGGGGTGAGGCTGGGTTACCACTACTACTATTGGTCTTTCCCCGCTGCATAGAGCCACGATGGAGAGTCACCTAGACACTCCCTACAATGTACCAGATGTGGTTATCACCATCGCCAACAATGATATCGATCTTGTCATCAGGTTTGTCTTGAGTGGGAGATGGGTAGGGGTGGACAGGGGTTCCGGACACTATTTTTGACTTTCTGTATGACCGCAAGCCAGTACCCACTCCACTCTGACTTAATCCTTTGGTCAGACAAGATATTCTTTGGTCCTGAGATTGTCATGAGCTGGATGAGAATGAATCTGGGGCCAGCTATAGGCCCCAGGGCTCTGTACTTGGTAGGAACTGAGGGGCTTGCAATGGGGAGAGAGTCAAAAGTAACCAGTCTACGATGCTGGGCTGAGAGTAAATGTTAAGTTCTATGAGAAGGTATAGTCAGTCGCCCAGGCAGAAGTGAAGATAGAGAAATGTAGCTTATAAAAAACAAGGCCCAAAGGTCTAGGTGGACCACATTCCTTTGGGTAGAGAAATGTAGCTTATAAAAAACAAGGCCCAAAGGTCTAGGTGGACCACATTCCACCTTTGGGTAGAGGGTGGCACTGTCTGTCTGGGAGGTAGTGAGCCTCCCACCAAAGCTGAGCCAAGCCTATATTATTGACATCCTGCCAGGATTTCAGACCGGGGTGGGGGAATTGCTCACAAAGACCTGGATCGTGTTATGGACTACCACTTCACTACAGCTGAGTCCAGCACCCAGGACCCCCGGATCAACCCACTCTTTGGCCACTTGGACATGCACAATGGTGGCCAGTCAGGACCCATGCATGGGTGAGTTCCCACCAAGCTAGGATGGAGGGGTAGGGGGGGCCCCCGGAGACTCACACCTCTGAAGCCCCTGTCCTATCCCCTACCTACCCCCAGCTTTGGCTTCGGGCTGCCCACCTCACGGGCCTATGCGGAGTACCTTGGTGGTTCCCTTCAGCTGCAGTCCCTGCAGGGCATTGGCACAGATGTCTACCTGCGACTCCGTCACATCGATGGCCGGGAAGAAAGCTTCCGCATCTGATCCCACAGTCCTTGACCCTGCCCATCCCAGGCCACACACCCTGCTCCACACACTGCTGCATCTTGGGTCCTAGGACCCCAAATGGATGGACTTACATGGAGCCAGCGCCACCCCTCAATGGGGTCCACTGCTTACCTGCCTCCAGGCCTTGGTGGGGAAGTGGGGACACTTGAGGTCTCCAGCACCAGCTCCTTCCTCGTTCCTGAGGAACCCCATTTTGACCTGCTGTTTGTTAATTAAAGTTCACATTTTGAATTCTCTCTCGGGCACCATGTGTGGGGAGGGCAGGTGAGTTTTTGTTTCTGACCCCATTCAGGTTCCCTGGGCCCTTGGGTTCAGTTAGTTCATGCCCAGTCTCTTAACTGTCCTAACAGTCTGGCAGACCAGTAGAAGTGGCCTCTAGTCTCTTACATGTTTGATTTGGCGGGAGTGGAAGTGACTCTGGCAGTTTGTGCAAAGATCTTACATTCATTTAACAGATGTTTTCTAGCCAATATTTAAGGGCCAAGTTGGCCCAGCTTCAGTTCTGACTCTTCCCTTCCTGGCAGTCAGTTTCTGGAGGTGAAAGTCACCAGACTGGGCAGCTACCTGAGCCACCTGATTCCTGAGCCTGAGTAAGGTTAAAAATACTGCCCACCACCTGTGCCTGCTGCTGCCAAGGAAAAGAACACACAATATTGTGCCTTGGCAGGCCTCAAAGTATGGTGGGGCCCTGGTAGGGAGGGTGAAAGGGCTCCACAGAGCAGGCGGGGCCTCCTGCCCATCTTGCTAAGGAAGTAGTCGTTCTGAGAGCCTGTGTGGTGGACTGCTGATGGAGGTGGGGGATTGAGTGGGGAACAGAAAACCAGTGACTTGCCAGGCTGAAAATCCTGCTGGCTGTAGTGCAGGAGGGTGAGGCTAGAGAGGTAGACCACAGTAGTCAAGGTGCAGGGCCTTAAATGTACAACCAGGAAGCAGAGGCTTTATCCTAGAGGCAGCAGGTATCCACAGATGGGTTTTAAGCTAGGAAGGGATGTTTCGGGTTGGATTCCCTAGAAGCGGACCCTGAGAGGGATTTGTGTCCAAGTGATTTGTTGAGAAAGTGTTCCTGGAATGGAGTAGGGGAAGCAGGAAAGGGAAGGGTAGGAAGCCACGCAAGGATGTGATCTCAGGCAAAAGTCCAGCGCTAGTAAGTTTTGAAAGCAACTGGAGGCAAGAGAGCTAAGCTTCACAATCACTGGTGAACTCCATTTGACAGTCATTAATGTCTGTGATGGGAGGTAGAGGTGCAGAGGTACTTGATCGCCCCAGGCCGAAAACTTCAGTTTTCAGCTATTTCAGGCAAAATAGCTCTCTTAGCCAGAGGGGCAGCTTGCCAAAGAAAAGCCTCTGGTGCTGGCTTTTGAAAGCACATCAAAGGTAGTCTGGGCACACAGAAGCAACAAAAAGATTCCAGGGGATATGACTGAAACACCTGACTGGTTCTTGGAGAAACAGACTCGCACATTTAAAAAGCCACTGGTGGCCAGTTGATAGGGAGAACAGTGAGGAGGTTGGTTTAGTGATACTCATCAGGGATTTATAAAGCCTAGGCTAATCCTTAACTAGAAAGGACAGCATCCCTAATCGAAGATGTTGGGTGAAGTCAAAAGTGAGGCACTGGAACCCTGGCTGGATAGAATAACAATCTTGAAGGTGGGGGCTGGAGGAGTGAAGAGTAGGAAAAGGCATTACAATTTTTTTCTTGCTTTTTTATTTTTTATGCTGCCAGACACCTGGTATTCACTGTCCCTCCCCACAAACTCCTTCATTTCCCAAAAGCCAAATTACCAGTACTTCCCACTACCATCCCCCCACAAATACCTAACTCAGATATTTCTTGATTTGTGAGTTTTAAGCCCTGTTCTCAGGCGCTGAGCATTTCACCACTCTTAGAATAGTTTCTAAGTCCTATAACCAAATTATAAAACAAGATTCAGAGTGGCTGAAGGAAATGTTTACAGAGCACCTACCTTGTCTGGCACTGTGCAATCACTTGTTTTGTATACACAAGAAGTAGATAAATACATGGTTTAACCTTTATGTAGTTGTATGGCTTACACAGTTATAAATAGTTTAACCCTTACCGACGCTCTGAGAATGGACACGTTTGTACAACTTACCAAGGATTCCTCACTAAGCCCCAGACGCTCTCCATTATGTCCACTGCCTTTGGCTAGTTTCTATTCAGGGGACGTCTGGTTTTGGTGGCTCAGTCCTTTGCTTAGAAAGGCTTCATTCTGTGAGAGAGATTTATTGTCTATCTCTGGACACACCCGTCCGGTTTCCCCCACCCCAATTGTATCTCTCCCTCCCTGAACAAGGCCGTTTCTTCCATCTTCAAAAAAGGCGTCACCGGTAACAGGCTGGCGGAAGTGGCAGCGCAGGGGTGGGTGTTAATTGCAGGCCGGTAGCCCTAAAATCCTGTAGACAGGGGGGCTGCTCTGGCTCCGCCAGGTTAAAGGGAGGATAGCGCCCCCTGAGAACAGGCGCTTCTTGGCTTCCTCGGGCACCGGGGCCGGGCCCTTTAAGGGATCGAGCTGAGTCGTCACAGCCGCAAAGTCCTCTTCAGCGATAGGGCGCAGCCATATTTCCCCTTGGAAAGAAGGGAACTCTAAGGCGACAGAAACAACAGACGGCGCCGCGAGACAGGACTAGCCAATGGGCTCCTGCCACATCATAGACCCCCTCTAGGCGGCTGAGGCCTCCGCCACGCGGCGCTGACCCGGAGCCAAAAGCGCTGCGCGGCGCGGGCTTCTGGCGTCACTTCCACCACTGCGATGGCGGCCCAGGGAGCAGCTGCGGCGGTTGCGGCGGCAGCTCCAGGGGTCGCGGGGGAGGGCGAGCCCGGTGCCGGCGAGAATGCAGCGGTCGACGGGGTCGCCCCGTCTCCGGGCCGCGTCTCTCCGCCGACCCCTGCGCGTGGCGAGCCAGAAGTCACGGTGGAGATAGGAGAGACGTACCTGTGCCGGCGTCCGGATAGCACCTGGCGTGAGGGCGGAGCCCAGGGCCAGAGGGCGGGGCTTACGCCACGGGGCGGGGTCGGAGGAGGGTTCTGTGAGGGGCTGGGAATCGTGGGGACCGTGCTTGAGGAGAAGTGAATGCAGAGTTTCGGGCGATCTCGGGCGCCGCCTGCAAACCCCACCAGTCAGTTATCTGATTCTGCATGTAGAGCTCCCATCCCGCTTCCTTGCCCAACCTTAGGCTTCATTCCCTTTTCTCTGTTAACTCTGCTTTCTCACTGGTCTCTCCTGTCTCTGCGACTTCCCCTTACACCTGTCCCCAACAGCCACCAGCGGAGGAGACCTCCCAGAACACAAAAACGACCTTCCTCTCCCGTCCTCATCTCTCCCCATCTCTCCTCTTCCCTCCCCTCCCCTCATCTTCAAAATAAACCCCAGAGTTCATCAATGGTATTCATCTTTGTGATCTCTCTGGTTTTTAGCCACTTCTAGCAACAGTCATTGCCAGACCAGACCACGCTATACTCTTTGAAGACCATGTATACCTTTTGCTACCTATGCCCTCTGTATGGAACGGCTTTTCTCCCCTTTCTTTCTCCTTGCCCACCTGGCTAGCTCCTGTTCCTCCTTTTAACACGATATACCCCTGTGATGCCATTTCTGACTGCCTTCAGGCAAAGTGAGTCATACTCTTCTGTATGTTCCTGCAACATTTTCTTCATACCTCAGCCACAGTAAATGTAACATTGTCGTCATTGTCTGTATCATCCTCTATCAAAGTGGGAACTTCTGGAGGGCAGGACTGCTTGTGATTTGTTGCTGTGTCCTCTGTTCCCAGCAACAGCACAGCATAGGGCCAGACAAGCAGTGATTGCCTTTCTCATTTACTGAATGGTCTGCTAGTTGTCAGGCACAATACTAAAAGCTTTAGAGGCATTAACTCACCCTCTGAGGTGGGCACTATTATCTCTGTTTTACAGATGAAGAAACCAAGGCTCAGAAAGCCAAAATAACATGCTCAGTTAAATATAGCTAGGAAGTAAGGAGTTAGAATTATATATAAACCCAGGCTGTCTGACACCAGAGCTAACCCTCGTGACCTCTGAACAAATAAGCAAATACAGTAAAACAAGCATTGAATTTGGAGCCAGACATAAACTCAGTTAAGTATTAGCTTTTATCACATTTCAAATCTGTAAACCTTGGTAAGCCTCATTTCTCTCATCTGTAACAGCCCATCCTCATAGGCACACCTCATAGGCAGTGATTGAATGGAATGGCAGATGTGGACAAGTGAGGTTAGCTTACATGTGGCCCTGGAATCTGGAAACCACTCCTCAGTATGAAGGATCCCTCTTGCCCTGCCTTCCTTCCTGATGATCCTAGCCTTTTTCCTTGACAGATTCTGCTGAAGTGATCCAGTCTCGAGTGAATGATCAGGAAGGCCGAGAGGAATTCTATGTACACTACGTGGGCTGTGAGTGACTTGGGGTATCTGGGCCTGGGTGGTGGGAGAGGGGTGGAAAGGCAAAGCTCTCATGGCCCATTCTCACAGTTAACCGGCGACTGGATGAATGGGTAGACAAGAACCGGCTGGCACTGACCAAGACAGTGAAGGATGCTGTGCAGAAGAACTCAGAGAAGTACCTGAGTGAGCTGGCTGAGCAACCTGAGCGCAAGATCACTCGCAACCAAAAGCGCAAGCATGATGAGATCAACCATGTACAGAAGGTCCGGGCTTCCTCCCCTTCCCCATGGCCCCAGGAGGCTCAGCTACCTTTGCCTACTCCCTTGGGTCCCAGTGCCAAAACCATAGCAGCTCCCATTTCTTAAGCTCCTACAGTATGTCAGAGACTTTACCTACCTCTTCTCATGTACTCTTCCCAACTGAGAAAACAGAGACTCAGAAAGGGCAAGGGTTTGGCTACAGTCTCACAACAATGAAATGGCACAGCTGAGCTTGGAACTCAGGCCTCTTGTACCAATAATCTGTTTTATCTCCTGTTGGTTATGCCACATTAGATAATTGTCTTGAAGTCCATAGGGAAGAAAGAGAATGAATGGTATTAGGCACTTGCTATTGCCAAGAATCAAGCTGAGTACTTGTACATGTATAAGCTTATCAAATCCTCTCTAACAGTCCAACACCACAGGGATAATTATTTATTTAATTTTTTTGCAGCCTAAAAGTAGGCTTAGAGAGGTTAGGTAACTTGCCCAAAGTGACACAGCTAGTAAAAGGGTGGGCTGAAATTAGAATAAAAATGGCAAACATTTATTGGCTTGTGACCCAAAGTTTTAGCCTAAGTATTTTAGTACATGATCTCATTGATGTTTCACAGCAACCCTGTGAGGTAAGCATTATTCCCAGTTTACAAGGTAGGTACAGGTTTAGGAACTCAATCAGGAATTAGATTTGCCAACTAGATTGTTCTACTTCAGGGCACAAACCCTTAACCATGACTTTGACACATCCTAGAAACTCAGGCCACTTGTTTCCAAAACCCAGGTTCTTTTCACCAAGGCCTCCTGCCCCTCAGAGATTACTTTCCTCCCACTCTGAGCTTCAGTTTCTTGATTCGTAAAGTGGAAAGTGTAAACAGGAACTAGGCACACAGATATTCATTAATTTCAACCAGTGCTATTTCATCCTTCTGAATGCTCTTGTACTTTGTGGCAATGTTTGTCAAACAGCTGTTAATAGATTAACAGTTCAGTAGGTTGTGACTAGTATTTAAATTTTAAAAATGGAAGAAATAGGATTAAATAGAAAATATCAGAGTGTGTTGTATTTTATTAAAGGTAAGTATTATTTTGAGAAGTTTTTATTTCACATACAAATACATGTGTGTATGTACACAAACGTCAACTAATTTACAGTGCTAATTGCACTTCCTACTATGGATTGTGATAAAAAAAATTGAAATACCCTGAACTACAAAGACCCCTCAAAGTCCAGTTGAACTTCCTATGATAAATGGAAATCTTCTACATCTGTACTGTCCAATAGCCACTAGCCACATGTGGCTCTTGAGAACCTGAAATGTGTTTAGTGTGATTAAGAATTAAATTTTATTTAAACTTAATGAGTTTAAGTGGCCTCATGTGAGTGTGGGCTGTTCTACTGGACAGCACAGGTCTCAGGTTCTCAGTTCCTCAACCAATTTGCACTGCTCAGTTAAGTCTAAACGATATACCTCTACGCTGGCAATCAGCCAGGCAGATGACAGTGGGTCAATGGTGATAAAATCAAAGTGGATAAACATTGAGTTAACAGTCAGCAAGGTTCTTCAGAACCTAATTAATGTCTTATTCTAAATAAATTGCAGCATTTAAGAAAAGTAGTGTTTTTGTAGTTCTTTAATGCATTTGCAGAAGATTGTGTTTTGTGAGAACTGAGAAATGTGTTTTAAGGAGGTATGTGAGGAAGAAAATCTTCCCTCATCTTTGCAGGGGTTAGGCTCAGCGCTGGACAGACCAGAGTTCTATGCCCAAATATGCTGAGTGCCAGTTCTGTGACCTTGGGCAAGTGACCTCATCTCTTTGTGCCTCAGTTTCCTCTTTTGTGCAGTGTGAATAATGAGCACTCTTGTCTCAGGCTTCTTGTGAGGGCTAAATGAAATAATGCCTGTGGAGTGCTTGACATTTGGAATAAATGGCAGCTAGCTTGTCCCTAAGGGCAAGTGACTTCTCTCCCTGCCTGTTTACTTTTCTGTAATGTAGAAATGAGAGTGCTGTATATCAGGGTTGCTGAAAGGGTTAAATGAGGCCATATGGGCAAAGTGCTTTGTGGAAGGGGGTTCTGGGTAAAACGTTGGCTCTTTTTTCTCTTCTCAACTGCAGGGCAAGGCTGTCGTCTACTCTGGTTTAGGTTGTAGGCCTTCTTGGGTCCCCACTCCACTGTCAGGCTAGATTTGGTTCCTCCTACAGAGTATGGCCAAGGAACAGGATGTGCTGTGACTGTGACATAACTCTAGCCCTTGCTTTCTAAGGACTCGGAAAATAGAGGAAACCAAGTGGGGGCACTTAGAGATTATTGTTGTTGACCATTATATTCCTGACTTGGGAAGGAGAGGGTATATTCCACATCAGAAGAATTCAGTTATGCCTCACGGAGGTGGAGGGAAGGGTACTGACCCTTGAGGGACAGGAAAAAGCACAGTAAAAGCAGTTAAACATGTTAACTTACAAAGTTCTAGCTCATTACACACACCTGGCTCATGTTCTGTACTAGTTCCGGTAAGCATCTGGTGGCAGTAGGATAGGGAAGGGCATTCACGGTAGAAGGAACTGCATGTGCAAAGGCACAAAGGCTGGAAAAAGCGGGACTTTGGTAGCAGTATAGATTTGAAGGGGATGAGGCTGGAGGCTGGGAATCTAAGGAAGCCTAGTCAATTGTCCGGACTTGAGATGGTGGCAGTGGCTATTTGGAGTGGGACAGAGAGGAGAATTCTAGAGAGGGACTAATTCCAGAGAGTTCAAGGAGGTACAGTTGACAGGTCTTGGCCATTGATTGAGTACCAGGCTGAGAGAGGGAGGAGTCTTAAGAGCAGGCCCATTATTGGTCTCGGGTAGTTGGATGGAGGGTGATGCTCCCAGTGAGATGAAGAACCCAGGAGGAGGAACAGGTCTGTGGGGAGGAAAGGTTGAGTTCCCTTCTGGATGGACCCCTTGAGTCTGATGTGCCTATGAGAAGGACCTCTGGGAGCAGTCCCTTGGGCAGGCAGCTCCTTGGGTGCTTAGGAAAGAGGTTCAGGCACACTGGGAAGTTGGCAACAGTTTCTGCCATGGGCATGGAGGACAAGATCCATTATTTCCTTTGTCTCACATTAAATTTTGGCTGTCCTGGATTGATCCCGTTGTGAAGTTGAAGCTCTTATCAACCCAAGAACTGGAACCAGGCCTCCTGAACCTAACTCTCTGTTGATCAGACAAAAGATCCAAACTTGGGCATCAAAGATGTCTGGGATTTATGGGTGGGTGGGCAGATGGGAGAGGAGCTTGGACCAGCCAGCTTCATAACCAGGTAAAACAAGCTAGCTATTCACATGATTATTATTATCACTTAGGGGATGAGGTCTGGAAGACAGGAGGGAACTGTGGGTTCTGGGACAGGGAAAGGACAGCCTGACCACCACTTCTGTTCACCTCTGTCCACTGCTCTTTCCTTGCCCAGACCTATGCAGAGATGGACCCCACAACAGCGGCTTTGGAGAAAGAACATGAGGCGGTAAGAAGAGACGGGTCCTGACTGTCGGCCCTCCCTACCTCGCTTTTTTTTGCCCCAACTGAGCCATCCACTGCCCTCCACAGATCACCAAGGTGAAGTATGTGGACAAGATCCACATTGGGAACTATGAAATTGATGCCTGGTACTTCTCACCATTCCCGGAAGACTATGGGAAACAGCCCAAGCTCTGGCTCTGCGAGTACTGCCTCAAGTACATGAAATACGAGAAGAGCTACCGCTTCCACCTGGTGAGGCTGCAGGGCTGGACTGGCCTGCTGAGGGTACTGAGGCAGCAGCACTGGGAAACAGAGATGAGTCCAGAGGAGTGGAGTACAAGGAAAAACTGCCTATGAGTCGAGAAACCTGGATTCCAGCCTGGCTCTGCCTTTGCTGGAGTGACCTTGGCCAGCATGCTACCCCTCCCCAGACCTCATTTTCTTCTTATGTGGAATGGGGACAGTAATTCCTGCCCTTACCTCCTCCTCGGGTCCCTTGTCCTTCACCACATGTTTATCAAAGCCAGGTTCCTCAGTGCAAAAGTAGTAGCAAGCACAGCCCCCTGAGCAATGAGACTGGAAAGCGTGGACAGATGGGAAGCATTGGTACATGGGAGCTGCCAGGGCAGGGGGCTCTTAGCACTCATGCATTGGGGTGTTCTTCAAAGGGTAGAATCTATGTCTAATGTATGCAGTTCAGGAAATACTAATAGGGATCAGAACCCCCCGCCTCCCCCGAGTCCTCTAGAGCCAGGCCAGCCTGGACTTGTAGCCATCTAGCTGTGTGATATTTGAGCCAGTTACCTAACCCCTCCGTGCCTTGGTTTCTTCATCTGTAGAATAGACTCTGGCTCCTCAGGTTGTTGGATTACTCAATGTAGGTAAAGCATTGAACCCAGGGTCTATAGATGGGGAAACTGAGAGAAGCAGACTTGCTGTAAGCCACACAAGGCAGAATGGGGAGCACCTAGCATAGAACCTCAGGGTCTCAAGCCTCTTTCTCCCCATCCCTACTCCCAGGGCCAATGTCAGTGGCGGCAGCCCCCAGGAAAGGAGATCTATCGCAAGAGCAACATCTCTGTGTACGAGGTGGATGGCAAAGACCACAAGGTAAGCTAGTAGGGGTGAGTACTGGCACCTCCTGGGCAATCTTCACCATCATCCAAAAATAGAGGCCAGCCTTAGAATGAGCTC
The DNA here is from genome assembly GCF_000151845.1 of Pteropus vampyrus. Classification (NCBI taxonomy): domain Eukaryota; kingdom Metazoa; phylum Chordata; class Mammalia; order Chiroptera; family Pteropodidae; genus Pteropus; species Pteropus vampyrus. The sequence continues at coordinate 868,452 of NW_011889128.1, read as the reverse complement.
CACCGGGTAAAGGCCTGTGGGATCATCCTTAGCCCGACACTTGGCCTTTGGCTGGTGCATAGTGTAAACACATGGCCCTGTGATGCCAGCCTCCGGGACCAGGTTTCCATTCTTTCCCTGAGGACTTTTCTCCTGATGGGATAGTTTAGGTTTGGGCAGTCTGGAATTCAAGTGGAATTCAAGATTGCCATGCCTGAGGCTGCTTCTATAACCACTTTCTCTTTCTGCCTGAAGAAAAGCTATTTTTTTCCTGGGGGCGGGGGGAGTGCTGTTTTGTGTAAGATTTCCTTCCTGAGAGCTCTAAGTCCGATGGTTGAGTTCTTTGTTCTTGGCAGAGACTCCAGTGGGGCAGGGGGCGCCTTTAGGACCTACTTTACTGTCATCGAGAACCTGGCCTTTGCTTAGTCAGTCTGAGGTTCTCATCAGATGTCCCCATTTTCCATGGAAGGGCAATGGAGTGTAAGGCTTCTGAGGGGCTCTTGGCTTCAAATTTGCCTCTCACTTTCTAGCTGACCTTGAACGAGTTACTTAACATTGTTTGTTCCTGCTTCCTCATCTCTGAGACAGGAGTCATGATAACATTTACCTGAGAGGGTTGTTAGTGGAGTAACTGAGGCAGGAATGTCATGTACTTAGTATGATGCCTGGCATCAGGTAGGTGCTTAGTAATGGGCCTTCATTATTTTTAGTAACCTGTTGAGTCTCATCAGCTTGGTGATAGCTTGGGGAATATCCATTCTAAGCCCAGTCCTTGCCCACTGCTCTGCCTTCCTCAGTGCCAACAGGGGGAATGGCAGAAAGAACTCCAGCAGGAGACATGGGTGTTTTTGCCAGCTCCATCCTCTGCCAGCTTTGAGGTCTCAGGCCTCAGTCTCCTAAATAGATGGGACTAACCACGCTGGGCTTACAGTTTTTGGGTCAAATGAGAGTAGATATAAAAGGTGTCATACACCAGAGGGATCCTTGATCTGTGCCACAAAGCCAACTTTAACGTCCTATTGTTTCTCCTGATGTTTGTTTCTGGCCTTGGGGTGCCTGGGCCTGTAGCAGGGCAGCTGGTGAGGATCAGCAGAAGAGTATCGCCAATGGGCAAACTACTCAGGCTTCAGAGTCAGGCTCGAGGCTTGTACAGTCAGCAAACATTTACCAAACACTCAGCTTTGTGCTTAGCCTGTGCTAGGTGCCGAGGACACAGCCTTGAACAACATGGGGTTGAACTGCACAGGTCTCTGTACACGTGGAAACCTTATACTGCTGTTCTGGTGAGAAGCCTGCTTCCCACTGGCATCTCTCTGGAGCCTGGCACTTGCAGAACAGGGCAGGAGCTCCTGCCCGGGCGTCAATGGGCTCATTGTACTTGCTTCCTGAGCCTGCTTCCACCTCCTTCACCCCTCAGATTTACTGTCAGAACCTGTGTCTGCTGGCCAAGCTTTTCCTGGACCACAAAACATTGTACTTTGACGTGGAGCCTTTCGTCTTTTACATCTTAACTGAGGTGGACAGGCAAGGGGCTCACATCGTCGGCTACTTCTCTAAGGTGCTGGGTCGGGAAGCCCAGGTTGAGGGAGGGTGGAGAATAGGAACTGGAGTAGGGGCTGAGCCTCCCTAGAGTTTCTGATCTCTCACCACTGTAGGAGAAGGAGTCTCCAGATGGGAACAACGTGGCCTGCATCCTGACCCTGCCCCCCTACCAACGCCGTGGCTATGGAAAGTTCCTTATTGCTTTCAGTGAGTGGCTCCTGGCCTGTCCAGGACGGGACAACTGTTGTGGGGGTGGAATGCCAGAGCGGAGCTGGGTTTTCAGGACTCTCCTTTCTCCCACTGCCAGGTTATGAGCTATCCAAGCTAGAGAGCACAGTAGGCTCCCCTGAGAAGCCACTGTCTGACCTGGGCAAACTCAGCTACCGCAGCTACTGGTCTTGGGTCCTGCTAGAGATTCTGCGAGACTTCCGTGGCACACTGTCTATCAAAGACCTTAGGTGAGGGCCCTGGTCCCCAACCTTGTCCAGGGCATGCTGTCTGTCCATCAAGGACCTCATGAAGCAGGTTTCCTGGAACCCTTAAAGAGGGAAGAGTAACTCCTAAGATTGGCCATGATCCTGTCTCCTTGTCCCCTTTTGCTGTCCCAGCCAGACCCCACAAGGGAACTCTCCCAGCATCTGCTCCATTTCTTTATGCAGCCAGATGACCAGTATTACCCAGAATGACATCATCAGCACCCTACAGTCCCTCAACATGGTCAAGTACTGGAAAGGCCAACATGTCATTTGTGTCACACCCAAGCTGGTAGAGGAACACCTCAAAAGTGCTCAGTATAAGAAACCACCCATAACAGGTAGGTGGGGGGCTACCTAGGGCGTGTGTGGTGGGGGTAGGTATAAGGACTACTGAGAGCCGAGGCCTCCTTTTTGCTGTCATATGATCCCAAACCAGTCTGACCAGCTCCCAGCACCAAAGCCTGGGGCAGACTACTCATGCCTGGGTTTCCCTGCCCCCTCCCCAGGACTCAGTCTGCTCTTGTTTTCACCTAGAGGTGAAACCTGGCCTGGGCCCAGAAGCCGAGCCCTGCCTCTCATGCCTCTTTTCCCCACAGTTGACTCTGTCTGCCTCAAGTGGGCACCCCCCAAGCACAAGCAAGTCAAATTCTCCAAGAAATGAGTGGCCTGTACCCCTGCTGCTAGACCTGCACCTCCTTGCCCTTTAGCCTGTAAATATGTACAAACCTGTTTCGTCATTTTTTAAATAAAGTAAGTTCTCCTGGTGGCTCTGGACTTCAGAGGTGGGAGGAAGAGGCCAAGAGCTGATGTTCTTCATGGTATGTCTCACACACACAGCCAACTGTGCTCAGAACATTTTACTCCTTGTAAACCCCCACCCCAGATCCAAGCCCAAGCCCAGTTCCGGTGGGGGCTCAGTCCTCCGGAGTCCAGGAGTTGGGGTTCAAGCAGGGCATGGCAACCAATGGGGCAAGATTGAGGCCTTTTCTGTCCTTGAAAACATGCTGTCCAGAGGCAGCTGTGGCCCAGAAGACAAGAAGAGGGTGAAGTGATGGGGCTTATCAGATGGAGCAGGTGGGGCACTGGAGCCAGCCCTTCAGCAGCAGTCAGCTGGGAAGCTGCCCAGTCTTCTAGAAACAAGAGCCAGGGCCCATTTTCTTAGCTAAGGGTCCTTGGGGGCTCCATAGGAGCCCAACCAATAGGCTTGTGGAGAACAGCTGGCCAGAAGTTCTAGCCAGTACACAGGCAGTAAAACTCTAGACTATGGGTTGTAGTCCCAAAGAACAAACCCAGGAGAGTGGGCTCAAAAGTCAGGATGGTGCCCTGGATTCCCATAGGGTCCTGGGAGGAAGGAGTGACTAAAGCCAGGCCTCAGTCCCAAAGAGTAGCAAGGAGGAGTCATGTCCATTCTTGGGAATGCAGATGTCTGTCCTTGGGTGTGATATGGCAGTCCTGGAAGCAGGGTCAGCTCTCGGGGTGAGTAGCTCAGTACTCCCACCATGGGTAGAGGAGGCCCAGGGTCAGGGCTAGTGGCAGCAGAAGGATGGGCCCCAGTAAACCCTGGGCCAGGGCAGAGTTGAAGGCCAGATGTTTGCTGCAGAGGTTGATATCGGGCTGGGACTCTTGGAATTGAGGGAGCACACGAGGCTGGAGCTCTGCCACATGGCGGTGAATCCAGGAGGCATAGCTGGAGGTCAGAGTGTACACACCTGGCCTGTTGGGGGCCCCACAGGCATCACCCCAGCTCACAATGCCCGCCAGGTACCAGAGGCCCCCAGCAGGGCATGAGAGTGGGCCCCCAGAGTCACCCTGAGGAGAAAAGCCATACAACAGCTGTCAGGACTAGGCCCCAGGCCTCCAGTCACATATGCCCTCATTTCCCAAGATGCACTTGTCTCATGTCTTCCACTGGACCCCCTGTATTTACCTGGCAGGCATCCATGCCCCCCTTCACATAGCCAGCACACACCATGTCCTGCTGGATAGAGTGGGGCTCACTGGGCTTGGCGTCGATATTGTACAGGCAGTTACATGTTTCACGACTGATCAGTGGTACTTCAAGTTGCTGTAGTGGCCTGGGGGCCTGGAGGCTCACTGTGGGAGCAAAAGATGCTTAGCCAGGGCCTCCTACTCTGAGTCAGTCTCCCTCCATGCCTCTAAACATCAGCGTCCAGCTCACCTGAAGGGGCCACATGGCCCCATCCAGTAACAGTACATTGGAGGCCATTGGGGAAGGAGGCATTGGCTGCAGGGAGGCAGATGGGCCGGATATAGCGGGAGAAGGTGATGGGGCTGCTGAGATGGAGGAGTGCAATGTCACCCTGGGAGCCCTCGTGGCGGTAGCTGGTGTGAAGGATGATCTGTGCCACGGTGCGGACCTCAGCCTCAGGGGTGTAAGCATCCAGCTGGTGGGCCCCCAGCTTTACCTCGTATTCTTCCTTGTAGTGTTCCCTGCGAGCAGTGGGCAAAGGCTGGGACTCAGGAGACTTGTCCTGGTTCCTTGATCCCGGTTGCCTTGCAGCATCCAACCCCAGATCTGATCCCAGGCAAAGGACCATTCAAGCCCCAAACTGTGCCCTCGTTTTATCCTCTGACCTGTTACTTCTGGCCTTCATTCCTGATTGGTCCTTTCAGACTTTATTGATACCCCTGGACCCAACACAAACCTGACCTCTGACCTAAACTGACCCCTGAACTTTGACCTCCAGCCCACTTTTGACTTCCCTGCCCAGCTGGTACCTTGGGAAGCAGTGAGCAGCCGACAGCACCCACTGCTCAGAGACGAGAGAACCGCCACACACGTGGATGCCATCATAGATGATGCTGACCTGCCAGGGCCACTGGCCTGGGGCTGCACTGCTACCACCTGTGATGCGTGCTTGGGAGGCCACACCGCAGGAGACTGCCCAAGGAGGAAAGGGAGGGAGTCAGGCCCTTCTGGGGTCCCCACACCAGGTTCTTAGCTTGGTTTCGACCTTAGGAAGAGTTCACAGATGCCAGCCACTCCTTTGTCACCATCCCACAGCTTCCCAGGCATGGTCAGTTTTGCTGCCTTGCCATCCTTGACCCATTACCTAACTCAGGTCTCATACAGCTTCCTTCCTCTCAGGTCTTCCTGCCTTCCATTCAGCCCATCCCTTATAAGTCTGAAGATCTTTATAAACAAGAAATCTGGCTGGCTCATAACTGTTTAAATCCTTCCTTGGTTCTACACTGCTATTAAGATACATTCCAGGCCTTCCATGACACTGCCATCTATTCCAGCTATCCCTCTAGCCATCCCCATCACAGACAGGGGGCCACACACACTTGTTCGCTTCTAGATCTTGGCTTATCCAGGTCACTCTGCCTGGAATACCTTTCCTCATCCCTTCTTTGCTCAGCAAACTCTGATTTGCCTATGGAGGCTGTTCAAATGGCAGCCCCTCCTTAGCCTGCCCTGACCTGCTTAGGCAATACACTGGAGTTCCCAGGGCCTGACACTGCCCAATCACAGGATAGTTCTGTCTGCTTCAACCACACCAACCTGGGCACTCCCTATAAGGGTAAGGACTAGAGCAGAGCCCTATGACCCCAGCGCATAGCATAGGGCTGGGCACACAGATAGAGTAGTGGATGTGTATTGAACAAAGGAATAGAACAGCGGGGCTCTCATGGTGCAAAGGCTGCCCCGCCCCCACAGAGGCCAGCTGTTAGGAACAGGACCCAAAAGCCCTTCACAAAGTCACCTTCCCGGAAGCAAAGAAAACTGCCTAGACAGGCTCCTCCTCCTCTCTCCATAATAATAACAATAGCTACTATTTAGTGACTGTTAAAGCAATGCGAGGCCCTGCAGGGGCTTTCACTTCCTCTATCTTCTGCACTCCTCACAAGATACCAAGAGATAGACATCAACTTCAGTTTAGAGGTGAGAGGACTGGCCAACCACACAGCCCGTAAGTGGTGAAGCCAGGACTGAAAACCTGACTCAGTCTGATGGTGTGCCTTTGAAGAAAGGAGACCTTCATTTCCCCCAAAACAACCCACCTTTGGAGTCAGACCCAGCTCTGCCATTTGTGTGCCTTTAGGCAAGTCAGTTCTCTATACCTCATCTTCTCTATCCCTAGAATAAGGGTTATAATCTCCGTCTCACAGAGCTATTGGGGGGACTTAAATAAGACAGTAACGGGTGGGGTGAGCCAGCCAGGCCGAAAGAGGGTCAGGCACTCATTAAACATTCCATGGGAATCTGAATCTATGTCCCCTTCTCTTTCCCTCCCTTATTCCCCCTCTTCCCCAAAAGCATGCCTCACTCACCTTCTGCCCTGGCCCCATCAGCTCCTGGAGGGCAAGAGAAAGAGGGAGGAGTAAGCAGGGAGACTGAAGTCTTCAGATTCCTTAGTGCCTGCCATTTCTTTGGACAGCTGCCCCCGGCCCCCTTAAGGACGCCAAAGCTGAAGGGAGAGGGAGTGGCCAAGAGCCTAGGGAGCCCGGTGTTCTTGAGCCCAAGATAAGGGTTGCACCCCAGGAAAGGGTTTATACCCTGAGCCCTGTTCACCACCCCTCCCCACAATCCTTGCCCACACATAGTCACTCACCTAGCTCTGACCGGAAAATTCCAAGCAAAAGCAGAATGGCCACAGCCTCCAGCTGCCTGGGCTCCAGGCCTGCTTTCTGGGCCATGGCCCAGGACAAGGGCCCCTGGGAAGACACCAGGCACTCAAGGGAAGGAACTGAGAAGGACTGGCTTAGAAGGCAAGATCTCGTTGGACCCAGAGGGACAGGATCCCAGAATACAGGAAGATCGGAGTAAGTGTCCAAGGCTGGCTTCGAAAGTGGGGAGCAGGCGCAAGGGGAGACGCTGGAACCTTCACAGCTGTCAGTGAGGACGCATCTCCGGCACAGCCTGGTCACGCAGAGACCTTCCAGAGTGACAGCTTCTAGGAGAAAGGCACCTACCTGCCGGCCCCTCCCCTGGCCCCGCCCTCACTGCTCAAGTCTGCCAGCTTCTCTTGCCACCAAAGTCCTGAATCCTCTGAGAGCCGGGGGGGGGGGGGGGGGGGGGGGTATGTGTGTGTGTGTGTGGCCGCGCAGCTAGGGGGCGGGGCGGGGGGCGGGTGACTGATCCACTAGAGAGCAGCCCCAGGCAGGGCTGGAAACTGGAAATCCTGATGACCCAGCTCCTCATAGGGCCACCCAGCTGCTCTTGGCCTCAGGTCTTTCAGGTCTCCCAGACCAGTTTTGACCCTCAGGGCTTGGCCCAGCCTCTGTTATCATGGGGCCACAGCCACTCCTACCCTGTTCCCTCCTTAGGTCCAGTATCAAGCCTAGGACATGGGGTCTGCCCCATGCTAGGGGCCGTTTTCTGTAGAGCCTGCAGCCTCATATGTGTGGTGAGGCGTGGTGAGCGTGTCTGGCAATGCCAATCATCTCACAAATATTCACTAAGTGCCTACAGTGTTCCAGGCACAGGAGACAACACAGACACTGTCCCTGCCTTCCCTGAGCTCACCCTGAAGTAAGGATGACGGGCTTGACTCAAATAATCACACAAGCAATTATAGAATAATTTCAAACTAGGAACTATGATGAAGAAAGAAAGGAAGCTCTGGAAGCCATACACAGGAACTTGATATAGGCTGGCATCCAGAAGGAAGTACCTTCAGAACTGAGACCTAAAAAGGGTTATGAAAAGGTGTTAGCAAGGCAAAGATGGGGGAAGAGTGGTTTAGGCAAAGCATTCTCAGATGGAGGGTGCACGTGGCCCAGGTTCAGGAAAAGAAGAACTGAGTGACTGGGTCAGGAGTCAGGCACATCCTCTATGAGCATATGAGTCTGTGAGAAATTGCGAATGCATTTTGGTTTCAAGCTTCAGAAAAACAGCCCTGCTTCCCCACATACCTTCCATAGACTAGGGGTCTGGACCTCTGGGCCAAGACTTCAGTGCCCAAGCTAGAGAGCAGGAAATTCCTGAAGTGGGTGAAGGGATGGAAGCCGACTCTCAAAGGGGTCTAAGCTGGGGAGGTGGGGCAAGACACTGGGCATTGTGAGTGTGTTTGGGTAGAGAATGGGGTATGTTAAATGTTTGTGGGGGATGGCATATGGGTGACTGACTAGGTACAGGATGGGGATATGTGTCCTGTGGAGATTCAGGGACCTGGCAGCTAAAGATAAGCCTGGCCTTTTAAGAACTTCTGCCCATCTCCCTAGTCTCCCAAGGAGAACTTCCAGCTGCCCTCTATGTCTCTCCTCCCCCATCCTCTGCCTACTCAACTCAGAGATTTGATTCCAGACCCAGAGGTGACCCCTCTGCTACCCTCATCAGCTGGCTTCCACCCCAAGGACCCCCCTTCCCCAGGTCCCCATTTGTCCTTTTTCTGTGTTCAAACATCATCTCTAAGACCCTTTCCTGATGCCCAGCCAGGGGTGTCCATATGTATTCCTCACTACATAGGAAGCACTTCATGGTCTTATCCCTTAGACCCTAGCTATGCCATGACTTAGTAGTGGGACGGTAACATGCTTGAATTAGTGCAGGGAGATGCACCACGGAGTGGCGGGGGAGGTGGTGGGAGGCACTTACAAGGACGGTGATGGGTCCCAAACCTGGGGCCACTGGGAAGGATGTGAAAGTGGTGGACCCTTAAAGGGTACCCTTTAACCTTGAAGGGTGCCATGTATGTGTACTGGGGATGCTGGAGGTATACTTTGGGGCATCATTCATCAGGGTGTGTAGATGGGGGCAGCTCCCTGTGGGTATAGGATACAGTAGGCAGACCCTAGACTCCCAGACTCCTGGGCCTTTGCTCTGAAGACCCTCACACTGTCCTTGCTCTGGGGGGAGGGGCAGCAGAGTCAGAACTAGGGCTAAAGTGTCCAGCAGGTGCTGGGGATGCTGATTCCATTGAGGAGATGACACACACCCAGCTGGCCACCCAAACTCCCCCACCCTGGGGCAGGAATGAGGGACAGCTGCCACGTTATCAGGGACACATTTCCTGGGAGCCCAACGCCTGACTCACAGTGGCCCAGGAGGGAGGGGCCTTATCCCTTGGGCTTCTCTCTAGTACCCCCAGCCTGCCCTCAGCAATGCCACAAGGCCCACGTATCTGTTTACACCTTTATTGGCTGATCCTGCTGCCCCCAAGAATTCCAGGGCACAAAATAGCTGGGCACTGAGACCCAGTTATGGGAAGCCAGTGCAGTCTAGGTGGGTGGGGAGCTCTGGAGGAGCAAAGGGAATAAAAACCAGTTAGGTCACATTCCAGCCCCACTGGGGTGGAAGTGGAGGGCTGGAGGGGATGGGGGAAGGACAAAGGGAGGTGGCCCAGGGACCCAGGCCCCTCAGCCCTGGATTAGGGGAGTCAGTAGCAGCAGGAACAGAACAGCAGAAGAGGAGCCTGAGGCCCCAGCCATGTCTAGGGGGCAGAGGTTGCTGCCTTCAGGGAGCCAGTAGGGGGAGCCACTGGGGGGCAGGAAATGGGCCTCTCCCACTGTATGGGAGAGCCAGGCCTCTTCAGGGCCAGTGGTGGCAAACAGCTCCCGGCTTCCTTGAACAGCAATGCCCACGAAGACCCAGGAGCCTCCTTCAGTCTGGCACAAGAGCAGAGGTGCTGAGGCCACCTGCAGAGTCAGAGCAAAAGCCAAAGGGTCTCTTACTCTCGCTCCTGGTTCCTTGTACCTTCTTCTAGGGTCCAGCCTCAAAGTACTGCTTCTTCCCATTTGGGGCCCACTACCTGAGAATTCCAACCCTGTTCTCTCTCTAGGGTCCAGCTGCCCAGCACTGCATCTCCCCTGCCTGGACCAGGATGCCCAGGCACCTGTACCTCACACCGGTCTTCTTGCCCCTCTGCATACAGGACACAGAGAGTCCCAGGAGTCAGGATGCCCTGATAGAGGCAGTGACAGAGTCGTGATGTCAAGATGGAAACAGCAGCAGCCACGGGGACTAGAGAGAGGAGAGAGGGTTGTCCCAGGAATTCTTGCCTCCAGTCACTTCTCACCCGCAGGATCCAGGGATCTCACCTCGGTCCTGGGGATCCTTCCAGCCCAACACCCAGCAGCTGGCCCCCAGGGGGATGCCCCCTGGGTGAAGGCAGATGGACAAGGCTGAAGGGGAGGGCTCTATCTGGGAGCTCAGCTCCAGGAGGGCCAGTGGGGGGCGAAGTCCCAAGTGCCGGGGCAGACGGATGCTGATGACCAACCGGGATACCTGCTGGCCCTGTGGGAGGGGGCTGGCCCCTGCCCGGCCCAAGTATACTTCAATGTAAGGTACTGTTGTAGAGCCTGGCCTGTTGGAACAAGACCCAATGTCACCTCCTGTCCACCCTCCCACCATCACCCTCTTGCTGATAAAGTCCTTCCCAGTCCCGGGAAAGGGTGGAATGAATCTCCAAGGTCATTCCACTAACTCCTTTATTGTTCTTCCTTCCAAATCTCTTTTCTGTCTCAAAACATTTCACAGCAGTTCTCCTGTGCTGTAAGAACCCTAAGGTAGACTGTCCCACTATTGAAAGGGTCCTTTGGCCCATCTCCCAATTTTCTCCTCTTGCCCAGGAGTTAGGTGAGACCCACCTGAGGACACAGTGAGTGGCTGCCAAGACCCAGCCTGGGGCCACGAGGATCCCAGTGCAGACTCGATCACCAGCAACATGTACCTCTGCCATCCAGGGCCACAGGAGCCCCATCGGAGCGGGCTCTGGCCGCAGGCCACAGGCTAGGGAGAGGAGGTGACCACCTCAGCTGACCCCAGAAGTCCCTACCATGGATCTAAGCATCCCTCAAAACTAAGCTTCAAAGGCTCCCCCCTCACCACCATGCTCTGTGCGGGGTGGACAAATCTGTGTTTCAGTCTCCTCTCCCTCAGAGCCCCAGTCCCAGGCCAGCTGGTCCTCTAAGTAGGCTCCCTGAGTCACATGGCCGATCCATGGGCCGTGGGTCTGCAGAGGGTGGAAGGCTCTGGGACGTAGGCAGCCACTGGAGAAGTCTCTGATTCCAGCCAGGAACCAGGTCCCCTCCTCCTGGCACAGAAGGCTCCAACTTGATTCGTTCTGCAGCAAGAGAATGTGTGTTACCAATCTGTGCGTGTGTGTAAATTGATAGAGGATATTAAAGGCCCTGGGGCTTTCCTGGACTTCACATTCTTCGGTTCTCGGACATAAGTTCCCACTTCCTCCAAGCCAGGGTCCAATACTAATCAGTATAAGAAGTCAGCCCTCACTTTACGATTCCCTTTAAATCCCGGGGTAAGCGAGAAGGCCCGACAGCGCCCAGGACCAGCTTCAGGTCCAGCTTCAGGCCCCTCCCCAAAGTCTTCCAAGGCTAGACTCCGCCCCCAGAGTGTTCTGGCCTCGCTTTAACCCTGTCTCCGCCTCCAGCGCATTCAGCCTAGATCCCAGTCTCTCTCAGGCTAGGTTGCCAGCCCGCTGGGCCTCTCTCGGAGTCCTACGCAGACCCGTAGGCTCCGCCCCCGCCGCTTACCCAGCAGTGGCCCGCCTCCTCCTCCTCCTCCCGGTAGGCGGGGCAGAGCTTGTGCGGCGGGTGCCCCGGCGGTGGAACCAACGCCCCCTGGCGGCCGTACAGGCAGTGACACCACCAGCCGCTTAACAGCTCCGCCTCCAGCAGCGCGGTGGGGCCAGACGCAGGTCCTGGAAGAGAAAATGGTGGGAGCTCGCGCCGCGGTGCCGTTTGGCCCCGCGCCATCCCGCCCTGCCCCGCCCCGCCCCTCGCCGGGCCCCTGCTCACCGCCGCTGCCCCAGCGAGCCAGGCGACAGCGGCTTCCCGGCAGGAAATAATGTTCTGGGTGAGGTAGGCACACTGGCCGTGGGCCCAAGCTCAGGTTCACGGGCGCGCGCAGCTGCAGCAGCACCAGGTCAGAGGTGTCGTCCCAGGAGGCGTTCTTGTGAGGCACGAGGCGCGCCACCTGTTCCGGGCGAGGGCGCGAGGGCAATAGCACGCGCCAATTGTCCAGGTCGCGGGGCGGGCGGTCTGTGCTCCTGGGGTTGAGGGATAGAGACTAGGGACGTGGGCCGGATCTTGCACATTCGGCTCGGAATCTCGCACCCCTGGCTTAGGCTCCATATCCCAGGCTAGTATCCTGCATCCCAGGCCTGGGAAATGCTCACCAAGACCCCCGCATCCTTGATCAAACATACTACTCCTTTACTCGTCCCCAATGGGCTGGAACCCCGCTTCGTGAGTTGGACCTTACACATCCTAAAGAGACCCCTTGCACTCCAGATTGAGGTGCCCCCCACTCTTACTGCACAAGGGTTGGAGCCAGGTAGTGTCTCAGGCCAGTGGGGGGAGGGCAAGAATCTGTCTGACATGTGGGTTTTTCACTCACTCCAGGAAGCAGCTGGCAGGTACCAAGACCCAGCTTTCAGACACCAGCGCCCCATGGCAGGGTTTGGATCCTGGCACCATCACCTGAGCCTCCCAGGGCCAGGCCCCTGGCTGTGGGGCTTTCCCGCACTCTAAGGGGTGAGAAGCCTGGGTCAGGGGACCTCTTGAACCCCAGCACTTTCCACCCCAACTCAAACCTCCCATGTCCTGCCAACTCCCAGAAGTCCTGCCCCCTCACCTGGCAGGGTGATGGTGCAGTTCTCATCCTTGAGCTCCCAGGGGCCTGACTGGAGCTCTGGGGACTGGCTGGGAAAGACAGGCTCAGACTCTGAGCCCATCACCTGTTCTCGAATCCAAGCCTCATAGGGAGCCACAGCAGTGAAGACTCCCGGCCGGTTCCTCCGTCCACAGCCAAAGCCGAAGCTGGTGATTCCTGCCTGGAACCATCGGCCGCCCTCCTCACAGACCAGGGGCCCCCCAGAGTCTCCCTGATGATAGATGACTCAGTGTCAAGGAGTCAGCTCAGGGACACACCAGCTTATCCTGGGCCACCTTGCAAAGTTTCTACACCTCTTCATGTTGGTCCAACACACAGCCACCTTCTCCTAGGAACCTGCTTTGGCTGTGTCGTCTTCTGTTTTTTTTCCCTACAGCTCTAAACAGAAGACAGCCTCATAAAGCAGAAAGGCTGATGAACAGCCAGCCAATGCCAGGAGTACCAAATTAATGCATTAAAGGCCATGCTGGACAGGCCTGCAGGTCTCACTCAGAGCCAAATGTTCAATGAATAGTTCAAGTAAATGCTGTCTTAGTTTTCTAAGTTCACCTAGTTGTTAAAGTAAATCAGAGGTGCCAGCCTTGAGGAGGCAGAGGCTGTTAGAAATATGGAATCTAAAAGCAGCAAAAAGAGAGTTTGAAAGCAAGTAAAGAGGAAGAACTACAATGCACAGACACTAAAACAAGGGTTCTGGGTCATTTAATGCTTAGGGGCATTGTCCCTAAAACATCTCTATTCCAAGTCAGGCATCCCTGTAACCTGAACGAGGTCACAAAGAAGGCTCAGAATCATCTGTGCTGTCCAATATGGTAGATACTATTTTAGTTATAATTAAATAAAATTAAAAATATAATTTCTCAGTCACACTAACCGCATTGCAAATGTTCAATAGCTAATGTGGCTAGTGACTACTATCCTGGACGGTGCAGATATAGAACCGTTCCATCACTGTAGGAAGTTCTATTGGACAGCGCTGGTCTAGAGGAATTTGAATTGTTTGTAGTCCTGTTCAAGGAGGCAGAGGATTATATCCGTAGGTTCTGGAACCTCATAATTGGAAGGGACCCTGAAGACCATCTGGAATCCCCATCACCATGATGCATGCTGAGTGCCCTAAAAATGTGTCTTTGAGGAAAGTTTCTGGGAAAAATGGTTAAAATATACTATATTTTGGCCTTTGGTAGGTTATCTGGAAAATTCATTCTGTAAAGGATTAATTCATTTCAAATATAACTATTATCTACTAAGTAACAGGTGCTATGCTATGCTCTGGGATATGGAATTATAATAATAATAACTAGTACTTATTTAGCTCTTATTAAGGACGATGCACTGTTCTGAGTACTCTTATACATACAAAATTCATTTAACCATCATAACCACCCTATGAGGTAGGTAACACAGTCATCTCCATTTTCTAGATGAGAAAGTCTAGACATAGGGAGATTAAATAACTTGGTCAAGGTCATACAGCTAATAAGTGGTGGTGCTGAACTTCAAACCAGGCCAGTTCACTCCAGAGTCTGACACGTAGCCACTGCACTATACTGCCATAAATAACAATGCTTACTTGAGCCCCCAGTTCTGTCCATTTATAATCAATCCCATCCATTGGCAATCTTGTCCTCTTTTTGCAAATGAGGCTCAGAGACAGAAGAGAGATAAGATTTGCCTATTTCCCACACTGCTTCCTATTGGTTAGTGCTCTGCCTGGCCCTGTCAGTCAGGAGCAAGGGCCTCCCCTTACCTGGCAGGTGTCCCTGCGACCCTCTGGGTAGCCAGCACACAACATCCCTGGCAATAGCTGAAAAGTGAGGTTGAAGGGGCCGGGCCGGCTGTAGAGACACTGACAGGCAGCCTCTCCCAACAGCCTTAGCTCCACTTCTTGCAGCACCCAGGGGAGAGGCAAGGGGTCTGTAGGCAGAACCAGAGAGCAAATGCTTTGAGGCAGATATAGAGCCCCCTGTTCCCCAGGGCTCAGCTTTATCACTTTCAGCTGCCTCCTGGACATCTCTATCTAGATGCCCCATGACACTTTAGGCCACCACATCCAAAAACAATCATCTTCTCCTGCTCCTCTCTGTCCTTCCTGTATCCTCATCTCAGCAATGGCCCCATCAAGCACCCAGTGAGAGCTGCCATGGATGGTTGTGTACTGCACAAAGGTACCCAGCCAACAAAGGACACATGTGAGGGCTAAAATCACTAAGCTCTGAGCCTTGGCATAGGCTGTGTTGGTCCTGGGAGAACACTCTTTTCAAAAAAGATGCCATATGTACTAGATGCAGTCCTATACCAAGTTGCCAAGCGTGGAATCTGGGTGTCACCTGTGACCCTGGTCTCAACTTCTCCTCTCAAGTGAGTTTCCAAGGGCTTTTTGCTTGTTATGTTCATTGACTATCTCTAATGCCTAACACAGCGACTGGCACAAGGAGGTGCTAAAAATATCTGTTGAATGAATGAAAGACAGACTGAATGAATGAGGGTGAAGAGGTGATTAGGGATAAGACAGGAAGTGGGGAGTAGAAAGATGAATGGGGAGAAGATAGGATGGGAGGAAGGAGGATGGGAGGAAAGGCGGGCAGAAACTGACATTTGCTGAGAGCCTACTATACATACACCAGATGCTGTGCATTGGTGTTGGGATCGCCTAGGGTAAAAATATCTAAAATGCATTAATTACTGCTATGCTAGTCACTGTGTTATAGACTTTACGAGGATTTTCTTATTGAAGCCACGCAACAACCCCATGAAAGTGGGCACTATTTTCCTCAGTTTTCAGGGGGAGGAAGTCCACCTCACTCACCTTTTTCTTGTACGTCCCCCCAGCCCGTGGCCCAGCAGGCGGTGCCGTAAGCAAAGCGGTGCGAGGCCCTGGGCAGGCAGACTGGCCTCACGGCTGGACCCAGACTGGCAGGCGAGGCAAGGCGCAGGAGGGCCAAGTCGGCGCCCAGTTCCGCACTGCTGTAGTTGTCTGGCACCAGGATGGCCGCCACTGCGCGGACTTGCACGCCGTCCAGGGTCCCATCCTGGGAATGCACGCCCAGCAGTACAGACCACTCGGCCGCGGGCTCCAAGGTCCGGTTGCTGCACCAAGGCCGAGGAGGGCGGGGGTTAGGTCGACAGGAGCGGGTAGACCTTTGTGGGGGTTAGGGGCTCAGAGTCTGGGAGAAGGTGGAGTCAATAGGAACCCAGGAGGGGAGGAGTCGGATCCACTTTTGGGGTTGGGCCGCTCGAGTTTGATATAGACTCCTAAAAGGGGAAAGAGCGGATCCAGTTTGAAAGTGGTCTATTGGAGACCTGGGAACGATGCAGTTCGGACTTGGGTATTTAGTGAAGTGGTGGGACCAGTTTGCTGGCAGCCTCAGCACACTCGGAAACAGAACATCCCGCAGAGCGCCTAACTTCGGAGAAGGGTGAGATGGTGGCGGTGGCTAGTCTCCAAGTTAGCCTTGAGTAAGCGGGGTCAAGGTGCCGGGCCGGCTCGGCTTTTAAAGGAGAGGGGCTGGACATGGGCGAATACTCACTTCACGAAACAGTGAGCTGCGGAGAGGACCCAGGAGGGGGCGATGAGGGAGCCTCCGCAGATGTGGCCCCCGCCGTGATGCAGGCTTACCTGCCACGGCCAGCTTCTCGGCCGTGCATCTGAGCCCCCCACGATTCGGTCAGAGGGCTCAGGGTGACCGCAGTCTGCAATGGGGTACCGTGGAGGTCATAGCCCGCCTCTGTCTCCCAGGACAGAGAACCAGGTAACTCAGGACAAAGCCCCATCCACCACCCCACTTCAGTTTGCCCCCCTGAACAAAGAACAAAGAGAATCTGGGCACTTGTAAGTTTCTGGTCATTTCTGCCTCTGTCATCACATAGCCAGCCTTAAACTCCTTTAAGATCTGAGCCCACCCCCACTCTTACCCCGACCCCCTTACCCAGATCTTCAAGTTCTTCTTGGGCAGGACTGAGTACTGAGAAAGGGTAAAGAGAAGAAGATACTGGTGACTTCCAGCCCCTGACACTACCCATCCCTCATCTTTTTCTCCATCCTCCACCCCAAACCCGCCAGCACCCAATTCACTCCTATCTTTTCTGCCTCTGCACCTGACTCTCCCCAGTCCAGGTGCCTTACCTGAGTCCTCGAAGGCTCCTGGGATGGGGCTGATGGCTGGAAAGAAGGAGGCAGGAGGAGGCTGGAGACCTACACTTACAATGTGCCCTCCTTGACTCCCTCCCTTAGGCTTTACTGATACTCTATCTCTCCATGGCAGCCAGGTCTCCTTTCCCCTTCTTCTCATACACTATTCCTCTCCCTCTGACACATTACTCCCTCGTTTTTCTGATATCCCCCTCCCTTTTTTCTCCTCTGACACCGGACTTCCCACACAGAACCCAGGAGTCCTGCTTTCCATCTCCTCAGATGCTAGGACCCAGGTGCCTTCCAGCTCATCCCATCTCCTGAGGTTACCGAGGATCACAAGTGGGAGGAGCAGGTGCTGGAACATGGCACATTTGAGTCAGCTGGAGATACAGAAATGGGTTAAGGTCTGCTCTCTACCACAGCTCTGTCACTGTCTAGGCAGCCTGTGACTACAGATGGTTCTGAAGAGGCAGCCCCACCCTCCCTGGCCAGAGCCCATCTCTGGGAACCTGAGAGGATCTGGGGCTGGAAGGGTGAAGTAGGGAACCTGAAAGCCCATTCCAGAGCCCTGTTCCATCTCACATCTCTGGAGGCCCAGGGTAGGAGTGGAAGGCAGATGTCCTAATTCCAGGACACCTGTTGGGTGGGGGAGGGAGGAGTGAAGAACTCTGCGGGCAAAGACAGGAGATAGCCAGGGGCTGGGAGGTCAATGTTCTGTGTCCTTGGTGAGGCAGGGCTTCAGGTTAGCAGTGGCCCTTGGAACAGGAGAGGTGGCCCCTCATTGGCATGACTCACCTGAGACCTTACCTCTCTTTGAGGTGTGGCTACCCGGTGGCTTGGGCTTTTATTCTCACACAGCTCTGGTTACTGGAGTTGTTGGCCAGGTCAAGGAAGGGAGCTCTAGGAAATTCAATCCCATCTCAACAAAAGGATCACAGATTCCTGCAGGTTGGGCAGGGTGCAAGATTCTAGGAGGGGGATGGGCAGGCTGGGCAGGCTGGCAAGGCCAGAAAAAGATTCCACCCTTTTCTGTGTTAGAGTGAGTACTCTCAAGTGTTCTGTCACTTACTCTTTGTGTGGCCTTGGGAAAGCCACTCAGTCCCTCAGGGTATATCAATACAATTCCAATTAAGAAACATATGGCATCTCAAAGCAGAACTGAGGAAAGTTTAATGAAGGAACTATTTACAGAAAGTAGGCAGGGTTAAGGGCAACCAACAAGGGATGGTGAAGCACCCTAGGGCTGGCAATAATGGAGAGCCCTGCCTGAAGAGGCAAAGAGAGGGAGAAGTTACTGGAACCAAGAAAGAGAGAGCTGCAAATGTAGGTGAGGGCCAGCCAAGAAGAGTGCCTTCAATGGACTGAAACTTTTATCAATCTGTGGCGTGGCTGGGAGGGAGCTAGGAAATAAAAATCCCCATCTCACTCTCCTCCTACCCTCTGATCACCTTCCAGCTCCTCCCATCCTCTGAAACCTATCAGAAAGCAAAGAAGCCCATGATATGGCCCATAAAAGGCACTCCTGGGGAAACAGATCAGGATGTAGAAGGATGGAGAGTGAAAATGGAGGGTGAGGAATAGAGTGAAAAAATAAAATGGAGTTACTGTGGTCAAGCCACTAAATTACTAACTTCAAGTGGTCTGAGGCAGAAATGTTGCAGAAATGTTGCAAAATCAGATCTATGAGAAACCAAGCATCACTAGGAGAGTTGGAGAACTTAGGTTTATTACTCTGGCAGTCCCAGATGAGCTAGTGCTCTGAAGATCCGGGCCCCAAGCTCAGATGCAACTTTGCTTTTATGGGGCTTAGTTGGCATGGGCCACTTGGTTAATTTGTCCTCAGATGGTTACAGACCGCAGGGGTTGCTATGGGTTACAGGAAGTTACAGAGCATGAGATTTTCAGACAGGAACTTAGGCAATACATCTGTTATCTAGACAGAGCAATCAAAGGAGAGAGTGAGTCTTCAGTTGATCTCGAGATCACTCTGCCCTTTGGCCTATGCAGCAAGCATGTCTACAGAAGCAGAACAAAGAGCTGATTATAAGGTTAGCCTTCTGGTGGAAAATTCCGCTTCATAAGGAAACAATTATTTTTGTTTTAACTGACTCTGGGAACTTAAGCTTTTGAACTTTCCAGTCCTGGGTCAATACCTGGATGCATATCAGTGCTTTTTGCATTAATGCCTGGACATACATTAAGCCTTCAGTTAATGATCTGAATGACCTCAAGAAGAAAATGTTCCATTGTCTAGGCCACTGGGTGTCTGATGAATAGTATCTTGGACCAATCCAGAGGTTAAAAATGCAGTACATTCTTCTCAAGAATGTACTTTTTACTATAAAACTCTCAGACTTTTCTTTCTCCTTTGGAAAACTCTGGGTATTGACTAGTAGTGTTTATGGTTTGCAAACCCTAAGACCCTTGAATAAATCTTTGCCATTTATAGCTAGCAAAGCCTCTTGACTCTTTTTGAGTACATGTGACAAGGGTCAAACAAAAAATATCTAAACACATATACCTATTTTTTTTAATAATATAAGCTAATAATAATATTACTTTATTAGTCCAGTTTCCCTAGAAAGCAGAGGCCTAAGCAAAGCCTACATACTTGTGCTTTGCTAGGAGATACATTCTCAGAACAGCAAGAGAGAGGGGAAATGGGACATGATCTGGGAGGGCGGTAAACTTGGTGGTACTAGCTAACACAATCCTGGAGTTTCTAAGTCCCCTCAGGCACTCGTTTATAGGCATTTGTCCCTCCAAGGAAAAAGAGCCAGTCTTTTATTCAACAAACACTCAGGAAAATGAGGCAACTGACATTGTTTAAAAACTGGAAAGGAGAGAAATTGTAGGGTGGCTAAAGCAAAATATGCATGCCATGAAGATCCTCACCTACAAACTGCTTGTTCCAATTCAGTAGTTCTCAAACATTTTGGTCTCAGGCCCTCTTTACACCTTAAAAATTATTGGAGTCCAAAAAGCTTTTGCTTATGTGGGTTATATTTATCAATATTTACTGTATTTGAAATTAAAACTGAGAAACAAACTATTTATTAATTCATTTTAAAATAGTAAATCTGTTACATGTTAATGAAAACCTACATATGATTCTCATATTTGCTTCTGCATCCAGTTTTTTGGGATATCATGCATCATGCAGCCTTTGAAAACCTACATTGAACACTTGACATCATGAAAATAGTTTTAGCTTCGAGCGCCCCATGAAAGGGTCTTGGGGGCCCATCCAAGAGTTCAGAGACCATATTTGAGAATTGCTGCTCTAAGACAATAATTAACTTTTTCCCCAAAGTAACAGACCTGAGGCATAGGACTTGCTCCTTTAAATGGCACAGTGGCTCGCCAAAGCAATGGATCTTGTGGGAGGAAGAGAGAACGTTTTCCCCTAGGGAGACAGATTGGAATTTCTGGGGTGTGTAGGTGCAGTTTGCAAAAGCTGCCCAGGCGATTCTGGTATTCCCTCCACCTTGAGATGCCCTTGTTTTAGAATCACTGCTCTCAGCTTCCTAACAGCAAACACAAAGAGGGAAACCCTAGAGGAGTCTCTAGGTACTAGGACAGAAAATAAACTTCTCCTGTACATTCTCATGGAGAGGACAATGTAATGAGATGGGGTAATGAAATGGTGTAATGGTGTAATGAAATCTTCCTCAACACATAATTATGGCAAAATTAGCAGAATTTCATAATGCTGATTTTTATAGTGCTACTTAATGTCAGCCAGTACCACCACAATCAAACTACAGTCAATCAAATAATTATATGGGGGGGGGTGCCTCTGGGTAAGAGAGGCAAGATATGGATACACAGTTCTCTGCTGGTCTGATTAGCGGAAGGGGAAGTGCATTAGTTTTCTATTGCTGACACAACAAGTTACCATACACTTGGTGGCTTAAAACAACAGAAATTCATTATCTTACAATTCTGAGGGTTAGAAGTCTGAAATGGGTCTTACTGGGCTAAAATTATAATGTTATCAGGGCTGTGTTCCTTCCTGGAGGCTCTAAGGGAGAATCTGTTTCCTTGCCTTTGCCGTCTTTGGGAGGATGCTCTTATCCCTTGGCTCATGGCCCCTATCCTCCATCATCAGAGGCAGCAACCTTTCATCTCTCTGGCCCCTTTTCTGTCTTCACATCTTTCACTCTGACCAAAACCAGGAAAGGTTCTCTGAGTTGAAGGACTCATGTGATCATACTGGGCTTATCTGGATTATCCAGGATAATCTTCTTATCTTAGGGTCTATACCCTTAATCGCATCTGCAAAGCCCCTCTTGCCACATGGGGTAAAAAATTCACAATTTCTGGGAATTAGAGTGTGTACATCTCTGGGAGCCATTATTTTGCCTACCACAGCCAGAGAATAGTGACTATTATGTCACCTGTCTTCTCAACATGTCCTGAAATCAAATTTTAGGCAGCCCTTGATATTCAGACGGGGAAATTGAGCCTCAAATGGCATCAATGTTGGTCTAGTTCTGCACCGGTAGTTCTTGGTCACGCTGGCTGTGAATGAATATTGGTTTAATTTGGGCATTGTGGGGGTCAGGAGGGTGGTTTATGAAAGTGCTAATGTATATTCGTGGGAAGGAGCATTGTTTTTTATCAATAAAAGTTAACGCTAGCTATGGTAGCCACCAAAAAATGATAGCTGATGAAAATTCTGTATTTGAAAGTGAGTGGTTTGCAATGGGAAAACTTGTTTTCAAGAATCCTTAATTAAGAAGCACTAAGAAAAAGACAACTCAATTTAGAACAAGGCCAAAAGATTTTGTTTCAGTTATCTATTGCTGTGTAAGAAAATACCCAAAACTTAGTATAGTGACTTAAAACAAAATCCATTTTATTATCTCTCATGGTTCTGTGGGGTGACTGGTTTTCACTAGATGTAGATGGTTCTTCTGCTGGTCATGCTTGGTATATCTCATGCAGTTGCAGTCAAAAACAGCAGGGCCTGGAAACATCTGGAGGTTCACCTGGGATGGCTAGGCCTTTCTCCTTCTCCATGTAGTCTGAAGATCTGTCCTCTCCATGGTGGTGGTTTGCACATTGACCTCCACGTATGAAAGGAGAGACTGAAGAAAGAGGCAGACCACCCAGATTGGTAGGTGAGAGAGTTAACAAGCCAGGGAACTTACATATAAAGCTGTCTTAGGTGATCATAAGGAGCAGATCTCCTCACTCTCCTACTAGAATCTTAAAAGTTTATACAGAGGGTTCAGTCATGTATGCTGTCCAGATGGTCTCATTAACACATTGTTCTCTCAAAGCTGTGTCCTTTCAAATGGCTCCCTCTGTGGGACTGGTAGGCAGAATGTACATTCCAAGGACAGGGTAGGGGGTGAGGAGCCTCTTATTGCCTGGGTCCAGCTTGAAGGTCAACTGCCGGTCATGTCCTCTCAATGACCTCCAACACAAGGTCTCTCCAGCAAGGTAGCTGGACTTCTTACTGGTAGCTCAGAACTCCAGTGAGCTCCAAAGCAGAAGCTGCCATGCCTTCTTAAAGCTTAGGCCTGAAACTGACACAGCACCGTTTCTGCAGCATTCTATTAACTAAAGCAAATAACAGCCCAGCCCAGGTTCAGTGAAGGAGAGGACTACAAAGGGCATGAATACTAGGAGGCATGATTTATTGGGGGTCATCTTTGAAGATGAGCCACCACAGACATTAACAGATACTTCACAAAAAGAGGATGCCCATACATAGAATTCAACAAGTGCTCAATAAATGTCTTTTTGTTGTTGAAAATGATAAATATGTCTTATATCTGTAGTCTTTGTAACAAATCAGTCTCCTCACCCTTTAGGTTGACTGAACGAAATATCGCTCAGAATGTCCTAAGTAATATACATGCATGCATAAAGACCAACATATGAGAATAGAGTTTATAATTTAAATGGAAAAGAATTTGGATAGTTTTATGGTGGTAAAGATACAAAGCACTTAGACTTTCTAAAGTTTTTTTTTTTACAACTCTGCCTCCTTGTGTTCATCCCAAGTCAAGTGAATCACTGCTGCCTTCTAAAGTGGGTTAACCCCAAAGCTCGTTTTAGTCCCCCTTGTGGAGGCTGTCTGTGGTGAGATCTCACAGAATAGACCCCAGTCCTGGAGCTTTGATATATAATAGCCTCCTGTAGCCAGCCTCCAGTCCTTTGCTGTGAATTACCCCTTTTGCTACTTAATCCCTTTTCTTCTTTAATTACAATGAGAGGATTGTGGAAGTTTGTGGACTAAGGATATAAGCACTGAGGATTTTGTGAGCTGAGGATTTTTTTTCTTAATTTTAAGGAAAAAAAAGAAGATGCCTAATTGCCAATACACACATGAAAAGTTATGCAACGTCACTTGAGAGAACTGGAAACTAAAATCACCAAGAGATATCATAACATACCCATCAGAATGGCTAAAATTCAAAAGGCTGACAACACCAGATGTTGGTAAGAATGTGGAGCAACTGAAATTCTCACACATTGCTGTGGGGTGAGGAGGGTAGGTAGAAAATTGTTTGGCAGTATTGACTAAAGCTAAACTTATACCTACATTATGACTCAACAATCATACTTCTATGATTAGTCGTAAGAGAGGTAAATGCATCAAAAGACGTGAGCATAATATGGTGTCCCTAGCTGTTTTATTCACTAGAGCCCAAACCCTAAAACAACATAAATACCCAGTAACAGAAACTTTGACAAATAAATTGTGGTATATTCCTACAACAGAATACTATGCAGCAATAAAAAAGAATGAATTATTGGTATGTGCAACAACATGGATGAATATCAGAAATTATGATCAATGAATATGCATCATATTGTATGATTCCAATTATATGAAACTTAGGAACAAACAAAACTAATTCATGGAGATAGAATTCTGAATAGTGATTACCTTTGGTGGAAGTGTTGACTGGGAAACAATACAAAGGAACTTGCTGAGTGCAGAAAAGTTCTCTATCTTGATCTAAGTGGTGGCCACTCCTGTGTATATGAATGCAAAATTTCATTGAGCTATGCCTTTAAAATTAGTATACTTTATGCACTTTATTATATGATCATTATATCTGCCTAAAAAGAGACAAAACACATTTGCCGTTAAGTGTATTCCAGGGTCAGTTAGGGAAAAACTAACTGAACCAGCTCCAAAAATGCTTTCCTAGACCACAAACTGGTAAAAGGTAGAGCATTATATTAGATGCACCAGGGCATGCATGCTATGTAGTCACTTAAAGTTTAAGCACAGAAATGAAATCCTGTAGCAATTGGAAAAACAATAAAAGTATGCTTAAGCAAAAGTTGTCGATATTACATTCCTGATAAAAAAGATAATTTCTTTTTAAAAACTTCAGTAGCAGGTTACTTTTTTCTGAATTGGCCTTTCCACTAAAAGGGTTATCATTGACCTAGGAAAAAAAAGACATTCTTCAGATAATCCTTAAAAAAATATTGTTTCTCGCAGCCAAGCTTTTGAAGGAGGGAGCAGGAGCCGGCTTCACAGGTTGAGGGCAGAGCCACAAACGCTCCACATCAGCTAAGCCTGGAAATACTGCATCTCCTTGTAAAAAGAGGATGCACAGAAATTGGAAGTCACTCCACTTCCAGTCAGGGCTGTGAAGATCTTGTGGGCCGGGCCATATGTATCCTCAGAAAAGAATCTGGGGTGTCTGTTCTAATGCACACAAGAAAAGGTGCCATCACAGAGCAAGACTGCAAACATTTTATTTTGGAAAACTGATAAAACACATGTAACACCTACTAAGTTTGCCAGATAAAATAGATGTTCAGTTAAATCTGAATTTCAGCTAATCAATGAATACTTGTTTTTATATAACTAGGTACCATGAAATATTTGGGAAATACTTTCACTAAAAATTTACTTGTGTTTATCTGAAATTCAGACTTAATTGGGCGTCCTGAATATTTATTTGCTAAATCTGACAACCCTCTTTCCCTTGGCCATATATATCGTCTTGCTACGTTACTGTGTATTCTCTGGAAGAATGAGACTTTCTGGAGTGTTCTCAAAACTAACTTGAAGTGGGGTCTAAAATGCACACTCCGCATTGCTTAAGGGAGTGACCCTCTGAATAGGAATATTTGAGAGAGCATTGATAAAAGTTGAAGACATATTGACCGTAATCTGTACCAGAAGCCTGGTTAACTGGTATGATCAAGATGTTCCATCCGGTGCTTCCCCTTGTGGCAGGAAAAGTAACAGCTCCTTCTTCCATTTCACTGCAAAAGACACTCCCGCCCCCTGCCTCCATTACTGGTCTCCAGAAACCATGCCGTGCCTCCCATCCTTTACCTCCACATAGCCCCCAAGCAGCTGAGGCTTTTGAAGTCAAAAATTGTCCCAGGACTCAGCACTTTGACCTGAAATGAGTAGCCCTACTTCAAGAATACCTCACTTTAATGAGAAGTACTATATGCCATTTGGAGGGTTGTTCCTGAAAAACGGAACGATCTAGGTTGGGGTCTGGGAGAGAGACTCTCTACCTCTGAGGAGAGCAGCTGTGGGGGTCTCCTGTGCAAACTGGAGCAGCCCCTGGGGGTGAGAGAGGAGTCCAGAAGAGGATGGGAGTGAGCCCCTGGGGGTGAGAGAGGAGTCCAGGAGAGGGTGGGAGTGAGGGCAAGATTTTTTAGAAGCGGCTAGAGGCAATAAGGCCCTGACTTGGAGGTCTGAGCTCAGGACACTTTCTTGACCCCTCTTGGTAAACATGGGGTATTGGGCATGGTGGGAGCAGGTACTTGAACCATAGTAGATGTTAAACAAAAAACTTTCATGACCGAAAGCTTTTCTGAACAAAAGTGTTTATTGAGCCATATGCTAGCCAGAAAAGGACCAGGTCCTGGGGCATGAAATCTAAACCACCAACAAGAGGGCTAGGTGGAAAAGACGACGCATGTCTGCAGTCCTGGAGTTGAAGGGCTCTTTTATGCATTATGCTTTTGGGAAGAAAGATATAAGTTGTTTTGAAAGAATTTAGCAGTCTGTAGGAAGAAATATTTATTATTCTTCATTGGTTACAGGCAACAGCTCTGAAAAATCACATATACGCAGGATGCGTTGGAGTCTGCTGGTCAGCTTATAGATGCCTGGAGGTTGGTTCAAAGCTCCAACATATATTCAGGAATGTGAGCAGTCCTTTGTTAATTAGCCCACAGCTAATAACTGATTATTCTTACCTCTTTCTCTTACTGCCTGCTGTAATTCAGTGTAGGACATCATAGAAGTTCTCTCTTGTCACAGATATTTCTCCAATAGCTTGTTTGCATTTTTCAATTCTAAACATTTAAAATGAGAGTGTGTATGAGGAGTAACAGAAACCCATTTAAACTATCTTAATCAAAAATAGGTATATTGTTATAAAGATATTGAGAGTTTCTTATTGACTCCCAAGAGCTCCCAAAGGACTAGAGCTACATGTGCTGGACTTCTAGATCTATACTGTCCGCTATAGAGGTCATTAACCACATATGGCTTCTAAACTTAAAATTAATTAGAATTGAATAGAATTTAAAATTCAGTTCCTTAGTCTTACTATATTTTAAATGCTCAGTACCACATGTGGCTAGTGGCTACCATGACAGGCAGCCCAGATACAGACATTTCTGTCATTGTAGAACATCCTGTTGGAGAAACACTATTCTAGATTATTTTTCCAGTTTACAATGACCATTATTCCTATCTGCTGTCCTGATCCCCAGGAGTGGGGCCTTAGCTGCTATTAAGTCAAATTTAAAAATTGCCCCTGCTTAAAAACCTGTGGCTGCTTAGGGCTCTTATAATAAACCAAACCCCTCAGTAGGGCCTGACTAAACAAGTTCCTGACTGCTTTTTCCAATCATACACACCAGCCATTTTGAAGGACACAATCTAAGCTCCTTGGCCACTTCTTAATCTAGGACAATTGAGTCAAGTTGGGCCAATCAGTCAGGAGGGATGGTGGTCTGCTGGTGACTCTGACTAGCCCTGCCCTCTGAAGGATTGGTATGTCTCATAGTTATCTACAGCATCTGCTTTATACTTGGTTTTGGAATTGGGTTGGATCCCTTGATAGCTGAACTTTCTTATAAATTGTCTTAAATTTCTGATCACTAAAGGTCATTGCCTTGGTTAGGTTAGTACATGAACACTCTAGGGTATGACAGGTCAATTTGTATGTAGCCCCAATCACCTCATAAAAGAAACCGTGTGGCTTTCTGATCCTTTTTTGCTAGGGACCATTCTGCAGAGGGCTGGATCTTGGGAGATTTTAAAGCAGCTAGGGATCTCCAACTTGATTTCTACCTTGCTTTTATAGTGAGGGTCCAGAATGAGTCATCCCAAGATGTGCCTCTGTGGTATGCAGATTGTTTTGAGCTAAAGGCAACTTTATCTGCAGGCTCAAGAGAAACTTCTACTCTCTTCCTTAACTACCTAGAAGAATTTGAATTAGCGGCCTTGCGCATAAGAGATATCAAAGGTAATTTCTTTTGACCTATCTATAAGGCAGGGCAAACTTCTTTTTACTAATGGTCCACTCTCCTTATCCCAAAATGAACTTTTTAAGTCCCTAGGGCCTCTTACCTCATTCCTAGATCAGGATGTCTTATATACCCATTTTCCCTTTCTGTTTTTGAGCCTCTAGTGCATGTGAGGTCTCTGACTCAGGTATTCAGGATTCTCATACATGTATATATATATGTGTGTGTGTATATATATATATATATATATATATATATATATATATATATTCAATTTGGTTATTTTCTCTCACTAATCTGACATATGCCTATTTGATCACTAGACCTTGAGGGAAGAGGAAAATTTGTTCCTCTCTCACAGTATATATATATATATATATATATATATATATATATATATATATATATATATATATTTGGCATGTTAGGGTTCAAATTTTTGCATAAACAAGTCAAGCAAAAACAAGTTTCTTCAGATTCTTTTGCATATTTGTCAGGAAGCCTTACATCGTTCTTCTTTCTTGGCCTTTCTGTCTTCTCTTTTGTCTTTAGAGCTGGACCCTAAAGCCCTGGGCCCTTGATAAAAGCAGTGATGCACAAATACTACCACAGCATTTTATGTTACCTTTTCATGAACCAGGTTCCAGTTTTTGGGATGGCCACTCTGTTCCTCTGGGACCTCTAACCCATTTGTAAGTGAAGTGCCATAGTGATGGGACAATTTTGCTCTTTGGTGTCACCATGACCACTAAACTCCTTACCCTGTGCCCATTCCATCTCCTGGCCCTGCCTCCTGGGCGGCTTTCTGTCCTTCTTATTCAGACTCAATCAGTGACCTGGTGGCCCTTTTCCAGCTGATCCAAGCAGACTTTTTCTTAGCAGAGCCCAATTATCTGCTCACTCTTTACTTTCCTAGTTCTGTTTACCATGACAACTGCACAAAACCTGAGTGCCTCCCCCCACCCTGGGGCACTTTCTGTCCTGGGTGCTGCCCAAGGAAATAATAAAACAATATTTCTTGCTTGAAGCTTGTACATCTTGAAAGATGTGTGAAAGAGAAAGGGACACTTATTCATGCCTATTGTGGACCAAACAAGGTTCTAGGGAAAGTTACCTCACAGGATTATCTGATTATAAATTCCTAATTGGGCAGGTCCTAGTTCCTAGTAAAGCCCCAGGCCTATAACTTCTTTAGCAAAGGGCTTATTTATCTTTACCTTGAGCAATCCTTGTCCATTGTTTCTGTGCATCTAGGTTAACATGCTTTTGAAATGTGCCCTTTCAGACCCTTCCTTCTAATACTACCCTGAAGAGAGCAATCCCCAGGTGACCGACCACCCTTAAGAGTTTAACTGTCCTATACTCTAATATCTGCCTTGCTTTCTCCCACCTTCAGGTAATATTCCTTATGTTTCCTCTTTAATCTCAAACGCATAAAAGAACCTGTAAACTGTTAGTCTCAGCATTTACTTCAGGTTTGGATATTCTTACATCAACACTACTATCTTCCAAGCCTAGTATAGGTGATTTGCAAATGGAAAGATTTGATATTCACAAAGACCTAAGAGGTCACTTGCTTTATTTTTCTGCCTACAGTACCCGGTCTTCCTAGGTGGCCTCCTATCCAAGTACTAACCAGGCCCAACCCTGCTTAGCTTCCGAGATCAGACGAGATAGAGGTCACTTTCGTATATTCCTGTTTTGAGTGATGTGAAGTAGGCTTGGCTTAGGATGGTATGGGTTTTGTTCTGCGAAAAAGTCGTCTCTGAGAGCTGTATTGGGGCCGAGAGAAATTTAGCTCCTGCTCTTTTCCCCAAGCCTTTGGCCCTGCCTGGAGGAAGGAATACTTTTCTCTAATTCACGCAAAGACATGTTGCAGTCTGGCCCATAGCCAGCACTCCATCTCTTCACACTATTCCTCAGGCCCAGTGAATGCTCCTGATAAGAGGGACATTACTTGCTCTTCCTGCCCCCCACCCACAGACAGGGTGCCAATCAAAGTGCCTACCCAGGACAGGCCCTCAGACAAACTGGCTCCTTCCCCCTTCCTCTGTTCATGCCATTTTTGGGTTGATAAATGCCCTGTTCACCCAGTAAACTCTCAACTAAAATGTTATTGCCTCCTAGGTGAAACCACCCTGCTGTCCCACCCTATAACTTTCTCTTAACCACCTGCCACTGCACTGCTCTGTAAGAGTCAATTTTTTTTTTTGATTTGGTCAATGTCACAGTAAAATTTTAAAATATGAAAGAGGAAGTCTACGGCCATGCCACCCTGAACATGCCCGATCTCGTCTCATCTTGGAAGCTAAACTGGGTTGGGCCTGGTTAGTACTTGGATGGGAGACCACCTAGGAAGATCAGGTGCTGTAGGCATAAATAATAATAAATAATTTAAAAAAGAAATAAAATAATTATTTTGGGGCAGGGCATTGGTTTTTTTTTGGGGGGGGAGAGAAAGGAAATATTTTTATCATGCAGATTCCCTCTTCCTTCTATGGAGGATGGGGGATGGAGAGGGCCCACTTGACATTATTTTATTGGCGATGACCAGAAAATTCCAGACTGGTTGATAAAGGTAATGTTTCTTGGAGAGGCTGAAACAGCAATTAGAGCAGGTATTAAATCTAGGTTTATAGCATGGGCTTTAGTATGAGTGATGCCATTTTTGGCCTGTGGTTTTCTTTTTAACAGTGTATATAGGAAAAAATATAGGATATGTAGGGTTCAGTACTATATGTGGTTTCAGGCATCCACTGGGAGTCTTGTAAGGCATCCCCTGTGAATAAGGAGGGACTGACTACACACATTGTCACTAACTTCCAATTGACATTTAGCATTTTTCTCAATATGATATCTATAGGCAACAAATCACAGCAGTTTCTAGAGTTCTGTCACCAAAAGAAATTTTCATGTTACATTGCAGTTGTTGCAGGTATCTTAAAACTTTTTTTACATTCTACTCTACTTCAAAATTAAGATAGTCATTATATTTGGTATATTTGATCAAAAAGATATTGTTAAGAAATATTTCGATAACTATGTTTCCATTTAATCAGTTTCCTCTGTATCTGTACAGTTTGTTTTATACATTTAAAAATATTATTCTAAGAAGGGGTCCACAGACTTTACTAGACTTTGGCACAAAAAGAAGTTAAGAACCCCCTAACCTGGGAACTGTTCACAGACCCAACTGCCTCCAAGGGCCAGCTGGATGCTTGAAAACTAGGGCCTGCTTTTGTTTTCCTATGTTTGAATGGAAGAAATATTTTCTATTGCTTTTAACTCTGCTCTAAGAAAAACTGCATTAAACACTTGATATAAATGGCAATTGACACTAGCTTCCATGAGAGAAATATTAGGGTGTAAAGGAGACTGGTGGACTGTAAGCACATGTCCCAGCATCTTCTTGCTGCAGCTGACCCTTGCCTTGTGGAAAACTGGGCCCAGGATAGCCAGAGCCTCCAATTTTCAAGAAAAGCCAGACATTTGGATTTTTGTCCTATTTCTAGTGTTGGCAACCAGTTAAAAAAATTAAAAACAACACGTAGGCGGGTTCTCCCACCACCCGTGTCACTGGTCCCAGCAGCTCCGGCAACTGGAGGAGCGTCACCTGCCAAGGAGCCCAGCTTTTCCCATCCAAGTACTAACCAGTTCTGTTCCTGCTTAGCTTCCGAGATCAGACGAGATCTGGCGCGGTCAGGGTGGTATGGCTGAAGATGAGCCCAGCTTTTTCAAAGGGTCTCATGGCCCTGGCCAGAAGGCACCCGGCTGGAGCCCGCTCCAAGGCTGTGGTGCCCAAAACCAAGGTCAGCTCCGCCCAGGGGGCGGCAAAGGAGGAGCCCAGGAGTAGGTATGGGAGGTTGTCAGCTAAGCCTGCTCCTGCAAAAGTGGAAATGAAGCCAGAAAAGGCGGTAGGAAAGGATAAATCTTCAGACAAAAAAGTGCAAACAAAAGAGAAAAGGAGAGCAAAGTGGCTAACCAAGAAACTAAAGGTTTACCTGCAGAAAACGGAGAAACTAAAAAGCGAGGACAGTCCAGCCTCTGAGGAAACAGGAAAGAAGCCAAGTCCAATTAATATCATATACAATGTCTAATCAATGGTCCTTGTCTCTCTACTTGTACAACCCAGAGGAATATTTTTATCAACTATTTTGTAAATGCAAGTTTTTTGCTAGTTCTAGAAACGTGTTTAAGACAGGAATTCCACCTCATCCTTTTTTTTTTTTTTTTTTAAGTGTAAATGTTTTTTTTTTAAGAGGTAGAATCATTTGCTGGTTGTTTATTTTTTGGTACAATCAGTTTTTTTTTAAGAGGTAGAATCATTTGCTGGTTGTTTATTTTTTGGTACAATCAGAAAATAGTGGGATTTTGAATGTGGAAGGCTTTGATTGTCTTGGGTGTCAGCTTAACATTCCATAGATGGCGTATTTCTTATCTCCTATAACACAAAGCATACTAAATGGCAATTTGGCATCAGTTGTGCATTTAATATGTCTTGAACATTTTAAATTACTTTTATTCCTACGTTTTGGGTAGAATCCTTTCCAAAAGAAAACCACTCCTTGATCTTGGCTCTCCCAGTCAGAATTTTGTAACATCTTTAGTGCTGGTAGTCTAGTTTTCCTAGTAACTTTGTTAATGTGCTGTGAAAGATTGAAAATTTGATTATGTAGTATATATGATATTAAACTGTCAGTGGGACTCTGATGTAGCAGTCAGTGTGTCAACATTTGAAGATATTGGTATTTGATATTCTATTAAGGAAAATTAGCCTCCAAATTTTAAGCTGGAAAGTCACTAGAGTAACTTGTTTTGAAAAGAATCACAGCTATATGACTTTTTAGGTTTTTGGTACATATGTTAAGAATTGTGTACAGATTGAAATATGTTTACTTATCCTCAAAATAATTAATAAAATCTCAATTATGAAAGGAAAGAAAAAACATTTAGGCTACATGGAAGTTGTCTGCAGGCTGCATTTCATACCAGGCCATAGTTGGGGCCTTGGATCTCAAGGGAGAAGCAAAGAAGACTGAAGCTAGAACCTTGGAGAGCACTGCTATCTATAGGGTGAGTAGAGGAAGAGAATGAAGGAGACATATTGATAGTGGGAAAGGTGGGAGGATAGGGTGCAGGTATGTCATGTAAGGAGACTTTTGAGGGGGAAGTGAGAGGACCCTGTGTTATGCGACACTGAGATAAGCCTGAAGAAACCTTTCAGAGGTTATGATTTGAGCCTGTTAGTCCCTGCCACTCTGCTCCATGAGTGCCCTTCCTCACCCATGCCTTTGTCTTTGCCATTCCTTCTATTACACCTTTTCTTCTCACTGCTCTGTGAACTCCTACTTATCCTGTAAGGCTTGGCTTCAGTGTGACCCCTCTTCCCTCTTCAGTGGATGCTTGACTTGCTTTTCCAGCAGAGTTTCCAGAGTCCTTGATTCTACGCTATAGCACTTGCCACATTTGATTCAAGTATACTTTGGGGTCTGTGGGTCTTACCCACATTTCATCCACTGGCTATAAGGTCTTGTGGTTGGGGGACTGTATCTTTTTTATCCTTCTCTCCAGGTCTGCCCCATGCTTGGTACATATTATGCAGTGCTTATGCAATGTTTGTTGAAGCATAGGGGCTAAGGGCAGGAACTCTGAGCCAGGCTGCCTGGGTTGGAACCTGACTTTGCCACTTTCTGTGTAGCCCTGGGCAGATTTTGACCTTTCTGTGCCTATTTGCTCATCTATCAAATATACTCCTCACATCAAACTTTTATTGTAAAGAATAAGATTAAACAAGTTATACTCAAAGCACGCAGAACAGTGCCTGATACTTTAATATATAAATATTATTTATATTTAATATATAAATTTGATATTTAATATATAAATATTATTATTAAATGTTAGCTGTTATTAAATTTTTTCATTTGTTTTGTACATTAGTGCATCCTCGGTGCCCAGAACAGTGCTTGAAATAACCTCTTTTGTCTTATTTTATTCAATGTTCAAATTTCCTTCTCCAGGTAAGGCTGATTATAGTGCAAGTTGCAGGTTAATTTAAATTTCAGTTTTTGTTCTTGCTCTCACAGGGAGTGAATAGGCTTCAAAACACTGTAAAGTTTACATAATCAAGAAAAAGTGTTTTGCAGCCACACAGGCCTGGATTTGAATCAGGACCCCCCGACCCTAAGCTACTTGGCCTCTCTACCTATAAAATGTAGATACCTTTACTTTCTTCGTAAGATTGTGATGGAAAAGCTATTTATTGTGCATTTTGAGACCACTTAGGCGCTATACAACTATGTTATGACTGGATCTCCACATTGGTTCCTTGGTAGGGTTTCAGGAAAATAAAAAGTAGCTCTTTATCAATAAAAGACTGGGAGACCCGTAATCTCTAAACTGAGGTCCAGATGGCCTGGGCTTTCCCGTCCCACGGCTAGTCGGGGGCAAAGCCTTGAAGGTTTGGGTGGGCAATCTGTGCTAGATCAGTCTAGAATCCAGGGGTCCAGACTAAACTCCAAGCTTTCTTTCAGGTCAAACGTCACAATCCATAAATCCTGGTAAGGACTAAGGAAACGTCTAAATCCTTTAAATCATTAAGTGAAATCCGAGACGCAGGGAGAGAGAGGGTCGAAGTGTGTAGTTAGGGGAGAAATAAACGTTAGAGCAAGAGAAGGAGGTTGATGCCGGAGAAATGATGCATCTTCTATAGTGGAAGGGCAATGGAGCGCAAGAGCTCATTATCCTGAGTTAAAGCGGGGCCCAACGAAACCTGTGGGCCCTTGGAATTTCGGTTCCACCCCGGAACTCCAGGCTTTGACTACAGTTCAGTCGCCTGACGCCCTGGGCCCCTCGCCCCGCCCCGAGGTTAATTAGGCCGTACCATTATGCTGTTTTAGGGGTGAAGGTGGGCTCGTGCTGCAGAGAAAATAGGAGTTCGTTAGAAAAAACATGATTATATTACTTGAAGATTCTTAGTTAATATGCTTCCCTTATGTCGGGCTCTTACGCTCCCAAGAGTGGAAGGAGTCTGGCGGTACTTCCCCCTTTACTTCCGCATTTGGAACAGTCCTCCGCGGTACGTAGGCGGGGAGGCGTACATAAACCTCGACGCAAGCCGCGCGAGCGTTCAGTCCTCGAGGCGTCGGTGCTCTGCGGTTTTGGAAGCTCTTTTTTTTTTTGCGTCGGCCTTTGCGCGCGTGCGCCGACATGGCCTCAAACGGTATGTAAGGGCGCGAGCCCTGCTAGGTTTTTGTTTTTCGGTGGGACTCGGGCGGCGATCGTACTGGTACGATCTTCTCGTACTACTGTGGCGGGAAGCCGCTGAGAAGGGTGGAAGGGGGAGGCCGATGTCGCCATCTTGTTTTCACTCTTCTGAAGCCTCTCACGGGGTTGGGAGGTCTTTCCTTCGCAGTCCCTTTTTTTGAGGTGAGGTGTAGGAGGCACGCTTCTTGGTGATTTGCAACGTGAGGCACGGATGGAAATGTTCGGTCCTCGTAGCCTTTCCCCCCGTCCCCGGTTTCCAGCCCTGCGTTCAGGCCCGCTTTGTCGCAGTGCTGCATCCGGGCACTCCTTGAGCGCACGCGCTCTGCTGGCCCCACCCCCCTTTCTCGCGGTGCGAACCCCCTCCCACCTCGTGTTGGTCCTGCTTTTTGTCGCGAGACCCTCGCCCGGAGACTCCGCGGTGTGCGTCCGGTGTAGGCCTCACCCCCTCCACTCCCGCTTCGTCCCTCGGGACGGGGCGAAACTGCCCTATTCCCGCCTCGGTTGCCACGCGGCCGGGGACCGGGGCTCGGGATCGGGGCCGCGCGCCTGCTTAATGGTGGTAATGGGAGATCCTTGGGGGTCGTTCAAAGGATTTGGGGACCGGGCCCGAGCGTTTTCTTTCCTAAATATCCTCTTAGGCGAGAACCGAAAGGAGCAGCCGCCCTAGGCCACACCCTCTCCCGGACCTTTTGCCCTTTTCTGCGGGGGAAGCGCCTCCTTTACAGTTATGGAGGAGAGGAGTTGATATGGCTAGTGTGTTTTCACTGTGGTATTTTAAAAGCGCTTTCACTGCTTTTGGTTCGCCGAGTCTCCCCACAACTCTGGGGAAGGCACAGTGACAAGAAAACGGATTCATGTGGAGACGCAGGGCTGGAGTCTTGAGTACCATTTGACTTGCCTCTTGAGGCCAGCACTTCGATGCACTAAAAGTCCACTTTTCTGGTCTCCAAGATTGGGCAAAGGGCGAAGATTGGCCTCTTTGGAGACATTGTTTGGTTGACAGTGGAGGAGGCCACATCCCAAATATTGCTGCCTCCTGCCTCCAGCAAAACCCACCCCACTTAAATACCTCTGATTTTAGCGTGTACCTTGGCTCATGGTGATACCTTCCTCATAGAGTTGGTATGAAAACGAGGTGTGTGTAAATTTGTTTCTCATATCAGTTGAATTTATGGAAAATTGTGGCTATCCACCAAGACTCTTGGTTTTTCCAATACTTATGGCCCCTTGGTCTGTGTAGAAATTTGCTTGTGTGTGTGCATGTGTTCGTCCTACTCTTTTAGGAAGGTGACGTAATTGTGTTTTTCTTTTGCAGACTATACCCAACAAGCAACCCAAAGGTGAGTGTCCATTTGGGGCTTCCAGAGTTTGTAGAGGGCAAGGGTTGCTAAGGTAGTTTTTCCTGATTGCACTGGTTTTCTTTTTTCCAGCTATGGGGCTTACCCCACCCAGCCTGGACAGGGCTATTCCCAGCAGAGCAGTCAGCCCTATGGACAGCAGAGTTACAGTGGTTACAGCCAGTCAGCGGACACTTCTGGCTATGGCCAGAGCAGCTATGGTTCTTATGGACAGACCCAGAACAGTGAGTTTCTTTTAGTGTGTCACACTGCCTCTTTCACTTTCTGAATGTTATTGCTTTTCTTAAACCTAAGCAGTGCTGAATGTTGAAACGCATGTTTTTTTCTCCCCCTCATTCAGTCTATAACCCTTAAAGCTCCTTGGAGTCTTGAGTTCTTTCAAACAAAAATGCTTATTGGTTTCTAATTGTTTTTTTTTTTATTTTCTTTGACTTTTTACTTTACTGTTTATGCTGCACTTAACCCAATTTCCCTCAGCATGAAAGCGAAATGTGAGGGAAATTACTCACTAAAGGGAGAAAGTTTCAGGCATTTAATACATACAGGGAGAAAATGATTTACAAGATGTTTGAAGTCAGGCTATGATATGTAATGTGGTACACAGAAAGGTAGAATTTGCCCCAATATCCTGAAATGTACAGAATGGATTATCCTCCTTGGCACCTGCAGACATACGGAACAGGTTTAAATACTGTTAATGAATAGTGGTCTCTGGGCTGTGGTTAGTGGTGGTCCTGGAGAGACTGACTTTGGGATGGGTGGGAGGAAATTGGAATTCTGAAGTTGGAACATCAGCCTTAGTGTAGAAGAGAAGGGTAACTTCTTTGGTTTGCTATGAGTTACAGAATTTCCAAGCAGCTTCTAAGAGGCTGGCATTTCAGGTATGGGTAGCATTAGGTAATAAGTAATGTTGTTTTCCAACTCATTTCCTGCTTTTTTTTCATAGTTTTTGTGACTTCCTTTCTATTTTCCTTGTAGCAGGCTATAACACTCAGCCAGCTCCCCAGGGATATGGCTCAGCAGGTGGCTATGGCAGCCAGAGTTCTCAATCTTCTTATGGGCAGCAGTCCTCCTACCCTGGCTATGGCCAGCAGCCAGCCCCTAGCAGCACCTCGGGAAGGTAAGGAGTTGTGGTGGGGGAGGCCTGAAAGATTAGGGGTGACTTGATAAGGAATTATATTATGACCAGCAACAGGAGCACATATGAGAAATAGTGGGGGGCGGGTAATCTTTGTTTGGTTAAGAGTTCAGAGAATAGGATGTATGTACTAAAAGTAAGTTTTGAACATGCCAGCATTATGATTCTTTCTTCTTTTCTTTAGTTATGGTAGCGGTCCTCAGAGCAGCAGCAACTATGGGCAGCCCCAGGGTGGGAGTTATGGTCAGCAGTCTGGCTATGGTGGACAGCAGCAAAGCTATGGACAGCAGCAAAGCTCCTATAATCCTCCTCAGGGCTATGGACAGCAGAACCAGTACAACAGTAGCGGTGGAGGTGGCGGAGGGGGTGGTGGAGGTGAGAAAGTGTCTTCAGTTTTCTCTCATACCTATTTTTGGTAAGGATTTATTTATATTCTGCTTGGCTCTTATTCTAATGGGGTTCTTAAAAACCTTGATATTTTTGTTCTGTTCTTTTATTTCTATTCATTTATTTTTCGATGTAGTTCAATTGTTCCATGCCACTTCAACATTTTTTTTCCCCGCTCCTAAAGTGTCTTTTCTTACAGGTAACTACGGTCAAGATCAATCCCCAATGAGTGGAGGCAGCAGTGGTGGCGGCTATGGCAATCCGGACCAGAGTGGTGGTGGCAGCAGTGGCTACGGGGGAGGCCAGCAGGACCGAGGGGGCCGCGGCCGGGGCGGTGGTGGTGGTTACAACCGCAGCAGTGGTGGCTATGAACCCAGAGGTCGCGGAGGTGGCCGTGGAGGCAGAGGCGGCATGGGGTAGGTATTTTTGTGAGCCAGGGAGTAATATCAGTGGGGAAGTGTGGTGGGTTGCATGAATCTCTGTTGACGCCCAGTCTCTTAGGGAATGGTTAGTCTTATTTAGGGATTTGTGAGGACTTTGATTTGGGGGCATTGACTGTTTCTTTCTACATCCCCATTTTATTTTTGTGAGAACTGGGGAGCCTGAATCCCCACCTAAACCTCTGAATAGAGATTTGAGTATTGACACTTCTATTTCCAAAGGAAAAGGAAAAATATGTGTATGTATGGAGTCATTGATATTCTAGGCAAGAAACATGGAAGTAAAAGCTTCTTTCTCTGCAAAGGAAACTGATGATCCCCACTCTTCCTGGTAATAGGGAAACTTAACTTGCATTCCCCTGTGAATCTCTAAGGGAGTTGTCAATGGTTAACCTGACTTTAGCTTCCAGGAATTGGCTACTCTTTCTGTATTCTGTAGTCATTTGAATCTGCCAGGTTGATTTGCGGTAATTTGACAACAGTGATGATTTTGTTTGTGAGTTGCTTTTTGGGGCTATCTGAAATGTGTAGACTTTTTGGACAAAATATGTTCGACAGTGGTATCCCACCCATTTGTTCCACTGTCCCTTCTGGTTACTTGTCCAACTGGACCTTTTCTCCCTTTTCAGTTGAAGTTGAAGTAAAACCTTAGATTTGATGTTAAAGCAGTTATCAAATCTGTTGGTAAATATGATTTGAAGGACCTTACTCTGTCTCCCTTGAAAAGGGGAGGAATGTCAGTGTGTTCCTTTTTTTGGAAAAAGTAGTTTATTCAAATGAGGGTTTATATATGGTAAGTATTCAGAGGTGGGTGGGGGCAATCTCAAAAACCGTACAAAAATGAGGAAAACTCTTCTGTGCGTGTGTTTAATGCAAAACTTTAAAAAGAAAAACAATTGTTATGTGACTGTTAACTTGCTCTGCATTTTATGTGCCACAGGTATGAAAGGTGACATTGCAAAATACTCCGCTCTTCTCGCAGTGTAGAAGGGGTGACCCCGGGGGTTGGGAGAGATCAAAAACAGCTCAGTAGTTAGGATAGGGTTTAGCTAAGTTTGTCTCGCTTTAAGGGGAAATTGCCTTTGGTTTTGACTTTTTATGGAATGGGGTTGGGTCTGCTTGCTGCTTTCAAAGCAAAAACCACAAAAATGTGTTCAGGGCTACCCCAGCCTGGTGTGAAATGTCTTCTGGGTAAATTGGGGGTAGGGTTTTTAAACCAACTACTGGGTTGTCAACCACTTGCGACAAGAGGAAAAAACATCTCCATCGGAAGAACAACCAAGGAAAATGGGTCATTTTTTTTCCAGAGGAAATAGATACATAACCTTTTAAAGCGAAATTCTTAAAAACTGTGTCTGAGAAATTGCACACGTGTGTGTGACATGCTCAAAGGTCAGACAAGGGGTGGTCAGGAAGGGGAATGTATTTTAGTATCCACTTGTATCTTTTTCCCAAAGCACATACCCTTGTTTGGGGAATATTAAACAAAAACAAACAAACAAACAAAAAACCCGCCCTTTTGTAGCTGTTGGAAGCTTCATGTCCTTTCTTCTAACTTGTCTTCTCCAGCGGAAGTGACCGTGGTGGCTTCAATAAATTTGGTGGTAAGTGAACAGAGTTTCCAAAATTCCCAACTCCCAGCAATGCTTTGTCTGATTGTTCATTTGCAGATGTCTTAGCGTGTTTTAAGTGTCAAAGGTTTTGAAGTGTCCAGAACCACCTCTAGAAAGGGGTGGGGTAGGATGCCACCTGCTGCCAGATGGGTGCTAACCTGGTGGCAGGCAGGGGTAAGACTCAGCAGTCTGCTTGTACCAAATTGGTTTGACCCAGGTTAATCAGGTGTTCAGTAGGCCTGACAGGAGTGTTGCCACACCTGGCACTAAGTGACCACTGTTATGAAAAACTGGAGTGTGTGCTGGAACACATACTAGCTTTGCTTTAGGATCCTTTTTGAAAGTGTTCAAGGCTAGTGTGTGTGTGTGTGTGTGTGTGTGTGTGTGTGTGTGTAAGAATTTCCAAATATTTTAATTCTGGAAGAGGGATGCGAAATAATTGCCCTGCTCTGAGGATGGTGAAGTTGGTGTATGTGTTTGTGTATATGTATACGTATATATACACACACATACATATATGTATAAAATATTGAATGGTGTCAGTTCAATTCTACTCAGATGGGCAAATAGAAATTAGCTGTGGGAAGGAAGATGTGAATTACAAGAAAAGTTGGGAGCATGAGTGGCTCATGGGAAATAACCAGGTCTTAAAACGACACAAACAATTCATGGGAAATGGCAAATTCGAGAAGTCTCCCAGTAAGCTGGAACTTTTCTGGTTTGGTTAACAAAAGGTTTCTTGATTTGTCTCACCATATAAAGCCAAAGGCCTGGGTTCATGATTTAGGTGTCATTTAATGTGGGTACAATATTTATATATGGTGAATTCAGAGAAACTGGTCAAAGATGGTCTCTGGGAAAAAAAAAAAAGAGAGGCTGCATTATGGAAATAAGATTTCTGGTCTGTTCCCTGGGATGTGCTTTAAAAATATAATAGTTATGTATGTATTTTTATTTTCATGTGATTTTGGGAAACAACATGGTTTAAAGAATGGTTTCTAAAGATGAAATTAAAAATTGTTTCATAAGGAATAAGTGTTTTTGGTGTTAAAGTCTGGAGAAACTGGATGGATGCATATCACAGTGCTGGTGGTAGGCCCATTTCTCTCTGGGGTGAGAGAACAGGGCCATGCTGATTTGGTTTATTAACTTCAATGGGTCTCCCTCCTGCCTGTCTGCCCCTCCCCCCAATACCTCCAATCTGTGCTGAGGACATTTCCCTGCCTGAGCTGGAAGAGGCAGCATTTTCAGAAGTGTGGAGTTGTCCCTGTGGGGACTCAAGTTAAATACAGATATTAAGGAAAGGGTCCTGTGTCGTTTTACC
The DNA here is from genome assembly GCF_000151845.1 of Pteropus vampyrus. Classification (NCBI taxonomy): domain Eukaryota; kingdom Metazoa; phylum Chordata; class Mammalia; order Chiroptera; family Pteropodidae; genus Pteropus; species Pteropus vampyrus. Next base: position 827,712 of record NW_011889128.1, on the reverse strand, counting down.
CAGCCAAGCCTAGGATTTTCTCTGGGCGGGCAATTCTGGACAGGGTTTAAAGTGAGGCTGTGAGGACGTACCTGATATTTTGCAAGAGTTTGGATTTGGTGTTAATTTTTTTTTCTTTGTCTGTCTCCACCTATTGACTAACGACTCCTTTCCTTGTTTTTTGTTTTTTGTTTTTTGTTTTTTTTTTGTTCCCCCATGTCACTTAAGGCCCTCGGGACCAAGGATCACGTCATGACTCTGGTGAGTGAATCCAGAGGTGGCATGAAAAAATGTCTCAAGTGTGATATCAAGACTTTCTGAATGTTCTTTGAAACTTGAAAGAATCTGAAAAAAAGCAAGATTAGATAAGGAAAATGAAGGAAGTTTAGGTATAGTTAGTGGTGATTTATACATGAGTGTATATCAGTAACTGATAGTTTTCTCAGTAATTTTGAAGGCTTATTGTCAGGTAGGTGTTCTCTTTAAAGTTAGATTGAGTCACTGATTTGTGTTACCTTTGCTTGTTTTCTCTCTTTAATTTACATTTTTTTTCTGCATTCCACAAGCAGAACAGGATAATTCAGACAACAACACCATCTTCGTACAAGGCCTGGGCGAGAATGTTACAATTGAGTCTGTGGCTGATTACTTTAAGCAGATTGGTATTATTAAGGTACTTGTGGAGCAGAATGGATGTTTTCTGTCAGTGTTGCAGACTTTTGGATGGTTGTCAGCTTAATTTGTTAAGTAAAGAACATTAGATGTTATTTTCTAAAATCATGTAACAAAAAGGCACAATTGATAAAAGAAAGGAATGTCCTAAACTTTGAATTTACAGCCTATAATCTTTAGTTTTATGTTTTAATATGATGTGAGAGAATACAGGCATTGGCTTTCAAGTTACATGTGAGATAGGAAATAGTAACTGGGAAGAGAGGAGCTGAAGTGGTTATAAAGCCTTAGTTTCTGGAGGAGGAAGATTGGAGGGTAGGTAGTACTCTATACCTGTCCTGTAAGCCTGATATTATCTCATGTTGCTTTCTTCAGACAAATAAGAAAACAGGACAGCCCATGATTAATCTGTACACAGACAGGGAAACAGGCAAGCTGAAGGGAGAGGCAACGGTATCATTTGATGACCCACCTTCTGCTAAAGCAGCTATTGACTGGTTTGATGGTATGTATGGGGGTGGGAGGTAGGACAAACAAGCCTTGGGAAACAGGCTGTACTTTCAGTCTTCCAACACTTTATTTGCTACTTAAATAATCTTCATTTTTGCTTACGTCTCATTACATTATAAACTTTTTTCAGGAAGGAAGAGTCTTGTTGATTATACCAAGAATACTTTTGGACCCGCAGGTCTCAATAAAAAGTCTCTTTTTTATACCTTCTTTATTTCATTAGGTAAAGAATTTTCTGGGAATCCTATCAAGGTCTCATTTGCTACTCGGCGAGCAGATTTCAATCGGGGTGGTGGCAATGGTCGTGGAGGCCGAGGGCGAGGAGGTGAGCTGAGGAGCTATTTCCTGATGCTAGTATAAAGAGGTGATGGGAAGAGAGAGAGGGGAGGGAGGATGGTGAGGATTTACCTAGAAAAGGTTAGGTTAACCAAACTTGGAAAGGGACTAAACCTATTAACTTGTGTCTATACTAGGACCCATGGGCCGTGGAGGCTATGGAGGTGGTGGCAGTGGTGGCAGTGGCCGGGGAGGATTCCCCAGTGGAGGTGGTGGTGGTGGAGGGCAGCAGCGAGCTGGGGACTGGAAGTGTCCTAATCCGTGAGTAAAAAACTTAATATTTTTTTCTCAGTCTTATTTGTGTGTCCTTTGTTGTGGTAGGGTTGTGTGTTTTCCAAACTAATAAATGCTAAGGCCATACTGATGGGGACAGATATGGCCGAGAGCTTACCTCCTAAGTGAGGTCACTATAGTGGGAAAAGTATTGGAATTGGGTTCACCAATTTGCAGTTTTTGTTCCTGGCTCTGCACCTGGGAAGCCTTTTGCCTGAGGCCTCAGGCCTCAGTTTTGTCACTGTCTGTGAGGTCACCGGAGTCTTTTCCTAATTCTAGGTCTTGCCTACATCCCACCTCTACAAACTAATTGTTTTACTTTTCCTCAGTACATGTGAGAACATGAACTTCTCTTGGAGGAATGAATGCAACCAGTGTAAGGCCCCTAAACCAGATGGCCCAGGAGGGGGACCAGGAGGCTCTCATATGGGTAAGGAAGAGTCAGAGCTGGTAAAAAAGATTTGAGATCAAAAAGCCCTTAATTTTAAGCAGGAAGGCTAGAGGGAAGGTAGGGATTATGAGACTATGATATTTTTTTTCGTCATAGGAGGTAGCTATGGAGATGATCGTCGTGGTGGCAGAGGAGGCTATGATCGAGGTGGCTACCGAGGCCGAGGCGGGGACCGTGGGGGCTTCCGAGGGGGCCGGGGTGGTGGAGACAGAGGTGGCTTTGGCCCTGGCAAGATGGACTCCAGGTAAGTAGGACTCTAAACTGAAATAAGAGTAATAGAACAGGTCCTGGGATACCAGGCTTTTGTTGAGAAAGTTTCATTTTGAGGGCTGTATTGGAAGTTGAGATTGTAACTATAGTGGGTAGGGAAGGAGGGAAGGAAAATATCTTAAATGAATCTGTAGATTCATATTTATGTATACTCAGAGATGAGACATTTCTTGGGCTAGGGTTTTGGGAGTGGGGTGGGTGGAGAGGTTGGTAATTCAAACCTTAATGGATAATTCTTTCTTGCAGGGGTGACCACAGACAGGATCGCAGGGAGAGGCCATATTAGCCTGGCTACTGAGGTTCTGGAACAGCTTTTCTTCTATACCCAGTGTTACTCTCATTATTTTGTAACCTTGCAACTCCTGATCACCCACGGGTTTTTTGTGTCCGACTATGTAATTGTAACCATATCTCTGGTTCCCATTAAAAACCATCATTTTAGTTAAATTTTTTTTTTCTCTCGCCCCCCCCCCCCCAAGGATGTCCTGGGCAGGAATGTGAGGAGTTTTCCTTTTAGATCCTCCTACTAGGAGGAACTGGAATAAAGTGTTTGATAACTTGGTCTAGGGGAGAAAAGGTCAAGTGGTATCCTTGAAAGTAGAGATTAAACTTTTCTGTCATTGCCAAAGTTAACGATGGAGTTAACGAAGATCACATGATGTCATGAATTTTGCCCAAAATTTGTCCAACTGTGGGCGTTTTCCTTTTACCACATGTACATGCTGGTCTTAGTTTACTACTTATAGCAGCCTTATCTTTAAGGACTTTTGGTTCTTTGAACACTTCTAATGGTGGGGCTCAAACAAATGAGGTTTGCCTTTGAGACAGTATTCAAATTTGGGGAAAGCACGTAATCGAAATGAGTCTTTTGCATGAAGGAGAGTGCCCATTCACTGCAGTAATTATGTGGCCTCGCTCACTTTACAGACAAAACAAAGTGCATGGGTTATGTGGCTCTGGGAATTAAAATGGTGGAGCCAGGATTTAGTCCTACTATTCTGGCTTAATTTCATTCTGAAACCATTGTTCTGAAGGGAACAAACTCATCCCAAATATTTGTTTCCTTAGACCTTAAGAGGATGCTAAATTTGAGGAAGAGATAGAAGTGGGGGAAGGTTGGGGTATTACCTTTTATTTCAAGGTAAGACCCTGAACCCTAATTTTCTTGAAGGTAGGGCTTAGGTAGATAGTTGCTGTGGGGAGACATGGTTCTACCTGAGTGTGTCTCATGCTGCATGTGCCCAGAGGGTGAAGTCATTGATATTTTTAGACTTGAGTGAGCTTTAATGATTGGGGGTGGAAAGTCCTCTTTCAAGGGTGGGGTGTTGGAGATGGGGAAAAAGTGGGGAGAATGAGTTAAAACCCCAGAACTCAACAGTATGTGCAATTTTTGACCCCCAGATACCCTTTTATTTTCCAAGTCTTGAGTTTTAGAAACTTGCTTGCACCTGCCAATCAATTGTTGAGGATGAACTTTAGTAATACAGAACTGGAAATTACAGCCAACAGCAAAAAAGGTACTTTGCTGTTAGAAGCATGTCTTGTAGAGTGCTTCAGATCCCTGTTTGGGAAGTGCCTTCTCTGCTGAAATTGTCAAGTATCCTGTAGGTGTTTTCTAGACCAGAGTTCATCCTCATCTCTGGTGACTTCAGACAGGGGAGCTATGGCTTTATTAAAAGAGAATAGTTGCTTTACCCTGCGTAGAGATTGGGGCGCTCAATAACTAAGAGTAGGCTGAGAATGGTTGAGGTTTTTCCAGGCAATACTTTAAATTGGGGATTATTGAACTTGGTCCACGTGAGAAACCCTCAGAGCCAAGGATATAGCAATATTCTCCCTCCTGTGGTCAGGTTTCCTCTTTTTTTTTTTTCCCAATCTGCTTTCTTAAAATGATGTTTGGTTCAAATGGCCTGATTCGTGTGTCTTGAGAAGTTGATTTCTGCTTCACCTAGTAGGATTCTGGTGTTAAGGTTTGATTGTGATTCCTTGGTCCCCGGTGGAGGTTGAAGTTCCTTGTGAGACCTGATTACTGACTGGGACTATTAGTATATAAGTTCTTATTTGCATCTTTTAATGGTCTTCAGTGACATTGGCTAGTCTTTAAATAAAAGGAAGGTAGGGTTCCAGGTGTCTGTTAGTGGGTAGACCCAGTTTGGAGGCCTTACAGGAGAATGGATGAAGGCAAGTAGTAGAGGGAATGTTGGTTCTGAGAAGCTGCTTCTGCTATCAGCTCATTGGTGAGAAAGTAAGATCTATGGGGTTTGGACTTGGGGCCCCCTGTTCTTTACTGCAGTACTTTTTAATAATAGGCCTGTAATAGCCAGTCATATTTCTTTTAATGGCGAAGATTTTAGACTGGTCTTTTGGAGTCTAAGGAATATATTAATGAATTATTGAAAATGGTCTACAATCTTGAAGCACTAGATACCTAGCTTTTTGAATTAGGATTGAGTTGGATTTCAGTAGGAAGAAAGGAGGGGAGGGTAGGTTATGGGTGGAAAGTGAGCTACTACTGGTCTGCTTGTTCTCATTCTTCACCATCATGTGCTGTTACTGCCTGCATTTCAGTAACTTGTTTACAGGGCTGAGGTTATGTCATGTGTAGATTGACCAATGGTTAAGGCATAGGGTCCAGTTCCTATGAGTTATCTTCACCTAGGCATGTTTCTTCCCATTTGCAGTCTCTCAGTGATCCACCATGGGTTTTGTTAACCAGATCCTACTAGTTTTCAAGAGGCTAAACTCAGTGCTAGGGTATCATCTGCACCCATTCCTCCCAGAACTCAGTCTCCGTTTCTTATCTTTGGGCCCTCAGTACTTAGCCTCTTTCTTTTCTTCTTTAACTTTATTTGGAAATAATTTGAGATTTGAAGAAAGTTTCCACAAAAATTACCTTGTTCATGGTACTGGCATATAAGAACTGAGGAAGTAGTGTCAAGTGGATCTTGGCAACAGATTTGACTAGGGCTTGTAGAAATTACTGGGTGTTAACCTTATGGTGTTAGCAGTTAGAAGTTTTCAGAGACCATTGAATCTAAAATTCCCATTGACCTTGAGGCAGGAACAGGTGAGAAAAGTGTGTGTACCTTATGAGCAGGAGTTTGGGGTCTGGAAATAGTGTTCTCAGTTCTTTGGATTGTACGACCCAAATCTTGGCTATGGTGCTAGAAAGAAGGGCTCTTTCTTAAGAACAGTTGAGAGCCACCAGTTTGGGAACTGGAGACAGAAAAGAAACTTGGACTATTGAGTTGAAGATTGGGGATTCCCTGTGCTTTAGAGGAACCAAGCTTAGGCAGATTGAAGTGGAGGTGGTTGGGGTGGGCATGGGGAAATCCTTGAAGAGTGCAGTCGAACTTTCCAGGTAGTACCCTGCACACACCTCATGGTGGCAGTGTTGCATAGTTGCCCAGATACCCTGCAGCTGTTCAGTACAGCTTCCTAGGGCTTCATAGCACCCTCTTCAGGGTGGGACCTGTCTAGGTGGACAGCTTTTTTTCTTGTGTTTCCAGATTTTGAGGGAAAGCTGTCTCGCTCAGTAAAAGCAAATCCCCAAGAAAAATTTTTTAACTTAAATAGGGCTGTTTCTTAGAATCATTTCTTTGGCCTCATGCCTGCACTTTTTTTTAAAATTTTTCTATTTTTTTTTTATGGTGACATTCATTGGTTAACGAAATCCGATAAGTTTCAGCTATAACTTTAACAGTAAGGCATATATATTTACATGTGTGTTCACTTCCCATAGTTAGGTTTCTTTCACCACATATTTGATTTTTAGCACGTCTACCTCCTACCTCTCCCCTCTTCTCTATCCTCTGGTAACCACTAGTCTGTTGTCCATGAGTCTCTGTCCTGTGCATTTGTTGCTTTTAGGTTTATATCCCATGTATAAGTGATATCATGTGATTCCCAACTTTTTCTGTCTGGCTTATTTTGCTTAGCATGATTATCTTGAGATCCATCCATGTCGCAAATGTGGCAATATTTCATCTCTTTTTAAGGCTATTTGTTGTGCAAGGAAGTGTTTAGCTGTGTCCCCAGCTTATGAAAATCATTAGGTTTCTGTGAAGTAAAAAAAAAATCTAAGAGATGCATAGTAACTGCCATTTGTTACTTTTTATATGTAAGGCACTTGTACAGAGATTGAAAAGATTTCTTTTTATGGGGCTCAGTCTCAGTCCTATGTGAAAATACACCATGACAATATGGTTTGCCACTGGAACAGAAGAGTTCATACCGTAGCTGAGGGCATGCTAGGACAGGTAGAAGATTTCAAGGTGTTCAGAGATAAGAGGCCAGCATGGTAGGGAACAGGGTGTGAGCAAATAGGGTAGCTGGGATCACTGGGTATGTGAAAAAAGGAGAGGTTGGTTGTGGGGTCCTTTAAGGGGCAGAAGGAGAATTTAGGTATCCTAAAGTTAGAAGTGAGACTTTCCATGGTAAGTTTTGATCATGTGAGCCCTTGAAGGTGATAGAGCAGAGGCAGATAAGACATTAGGCACAAGCCAGGTGGGGGCAGTGAGGTTGAAAAGACGATTGCAAGACTGATTAAATCTGGGCTGTATGGACCATGGTAAGATTTGTTTTCTAGTTAGTCTGCTGTTGCCATATGTCTAAGATACAGGGTTGGTTAAAGGAGAACACGTTCACTTTTGGAAATGGTAAGGTCTTTGCAGAACATGTAATTGAACACATCGCAGGGATTGAATAATAAGGCTTGAATTATGAGACTCAAGAAGACTTGGTAGAAGAGGGCTGAGTGAGAGTGGAATGGGGAGTATCAGCATTTTATGGGGTGGCTGGCTAAAGACCAGGGCACAGGATACTGAGGTGTTACGGCCAATTCCCACTTTGAGGAAGCTCAGCTTTCTTGGAGTCCCAAGTAACCTTAGGAACTGTCCATGTGACTGTGGCCTTGACAGTGGCCACATCTTAAGCTGCTTGATAGCTTTCTCCTATAGCATACCGCTTATTTTCTCTTGCCTCGTATCCCAGTAGATCACAGTAGGGAAATGTTAGACCGTCAGAATGAGATCGTACGTACACCCCTAAAGGAGTGTGTTGGGGGAATAAACTGCATTTGCTAATTGTCATCTAGGTGAGGGTATTCAAAGTGAAGTCTTTGTGCAGTTTGTTCATTGTGGGCTGGTGTATCAAGTGGCATAGAACCATCTGTACCCTCAATGCCTGGGTCCCTTGTGTCACATCCAGGACCCCTCCCCAGGGCCTTCCTGTTTCTTTGCATACTGCTTCCACCCCAAAGAAAGATGAGAAGGAATTTGGGTACAAAGTGTACTCAGCGTGTCCTAGGATCCTGGTTCCCTAACAGCCTCTGGGAAGGCTGCTTACGTGTTTCCTGGAGAAACGACAATGTGGGTTTGAACTGCTTGGATCCAAGTTATATATGGAGTTTTTTCAGTTGACTTGCATAGTTCAGATGTGAGTTCAAGGGTCAAAGCCATGGTTGGGAATGCCCACATGTGGAGGGCCGACTTTTTATGCATGGATTTAAGATTGAGCAGGTCAGTTTCATATTGCTCAAGGGTCAACTAATATTTTTTCGTAAGCAAAAACTCTATCAAGGAATACCTAGTAGAATTTCTAGTTTTGCTTTTGTGGTCGGTATGTTTTCCGGGCAAGATGTAACCTATAACCTTTCTCCAGGGGGTGGGAAGAAGCAATTAAAAATACTGATGTCAGTTGCCAGTGCCAAAAGGAACCCTAGAATTGGATTTGATGACTTGTGGTCTTCTGTCCTGTGTTTAGATGATAGTGTCTCTCCCTTTGAAAATTGCTCCAATTGTACAATTTTTTTTTTTCCCGTGGAAAAAGTGGAAGCTATATAGGTTGGTGAAGAACGTCATAAGTGCCTCTGATAAGTCTGGCTCCCCATAGTTCCAGACCCGTTGTACATACCTATTTTAACTTTTATAGACCGCAGGGCTAACTATAGGCTCAAGGGCAGACCCTCTGAGATAGCATTGGAGGAGCCGCCAAATGGTGAAGGAAGGAATATTCACCATGGTGACTGAGGCAGGAAGGATGAATATTTGGGAACCTGCTGCCCTAGTAACAGGCAGTGGAGTAGAGTGTCACCTGAGCCTGTTGCATTTGGACATGTAGCTTAGCTCTGCATGTACTTCCAGACTGGAAGTTGGAAAAACACAAGTACAAGCTGGTTTTTCATATACTGTATATAAAAAAGTCAGACTGATTTACCACATACAACCTTTGGCAGTTTCAGCTGCTTCTGGGGAAGACACCTCAGCTCTGCTCCAGGTCAACTACCAGGAAAGGTTGGCTGTCCCTCAGCGCCTGAAGGAGCATATCCTTGCAGGTCAGGTTCCAGGCTGGAGCAAAGCTGAAGAGCTTCCTCATCTTTGCTGGATTGGTGGTCTCTGCCCTCACTGCCTGGTATTGCTCCTCTGACAGAACCTTCCCGTACAGCGCATCCAGCACCCCATCCACGTCTGTGACACGAGCAATGAGGGCTGCCCGGTGTTGGTCCACAAAGTGCAGTGCTGTGGGTAGGAGGGAGGAGAGCAGATGAGCCTGTGCCAGGGTGGGAGCTGGGGCCTGTTCCTGCTGAGCACTCTGCGCTCTTCAGAAATTGCTCTGAATGCACACTGTGGGGCGGGGCTCAAGCTGGCAGCCCGCCAGAACACTCAATAGGGTGGGATGAGTATAACTTTGTCTCCCTTATCTTCCTCCTCCAAACTAGGCTTGGCTCGAGGTTTGTGAGTGAGTGGGAAGGGTTGGCCCAGCCTTGCTCTCCTGGTGTTTCTGGCGGAGGGACAACAGGCTGTGCAGGGTTGTGGTGCTGCTGAGCTGGAGATGTGCCCAGGCAGGTGGGGTTGGGTGTGAGGGCCTCACCTGGCATGGCTGCTGTCTGAGGAAGGGCCTTGATCACCGCTGGTGTGGCTCCAGAACCTGGAAGGAAATAAGTCAAGTGGGCCCCCTTCCCTTTCTATCATCTCCAGGCTCTTGGATTCGGGGACCCTTGGTCTGGAAGTCAAGGTCAAGAGAAATATGGGAAGTCTCCCCAGCAGAAGGAACTTTAATTAGCTTAGGAACAACAGGAAGTGATGAGTCTGAGAGGCAAGTGTTCAGTTTGGGGGTTGGGTGTAGATGAGGGGATCGCGGAGAGCGTGGAGGGGGTGCGCTCACCCTTGCACGTCATTTGCAGCTGCTCTGCTGTCTGCTGCATACCCATTTCGCGCAGCACGAGTGCCGTGAGTTCGGCCCCATATGCCTCCAGGTAGTAGCTGACGAGTTTGTCGGTGAGGTCCACGGCGTCCATGGCCAGCAGCGCCCCCCGCGGGATGCGCCCGTAGCCGTCGCGCAGCGGCACTGAAAGCAGCTTCAGCTTGAATTTCTTGAGTTCGTCGGCGGTGAGGTTCTCCAGCGCATCCAGGATGGCATCGCGTATGCACCCCATGGCTCTGGGGTTCCCCCGCCGCTATAGCTGCCTCACCCCAGATTGTCCACAGACCAGGAAGTCTGCTCCGGGGCGGGACCTGTAGATCCCCGCCTTCTGACTCCCGCCTCCGCCCCAACCCGTTGCTCTCCCGTGCTTCCGACTACTCTGTTGGTTCTCACCCACTGAGGCCTCTGGGCTCAATCCCCTTGCCATGGGCGGCGGGGGTCGGGGTGGGGGGCCAGGATCCTGTCCTTCAGCTGACCTGCAAGGCGGGACCCTGGAGACCTGGCGGAGAGGGGCTCCTGGGTGGCGCCTGCATCTCCAGGCCTGCAACTAGATAGCACAGACCAGGAACCCAGTTTACTGAAATGCCAAGGCTTAGAATTTTGCCATTCTAGGACTCTGCAATCTCCACGTTTCTCTGAACCTTAGCATCCTCTTGCATGTGTCATAGCTTCTTAGAATTATAGAATGCTAACAGCCAGAAACATGTAGCTCCCCCAATTCTACCTACTAGGGAGAAATGAGGTGTAAAAAATGGGTGGAGAGTAGCTGTGATCCACCTCTCTGATCCTGTTTCCTTATCTGTAAAATGGGGTTAACATTCATTCATCCACTTAGTAAATACCCCAATGTAACATGGGCTCCTGAAACAGCCAAATGTCCTTGGGAGAGCCAGGATTTGGTCCCAGAAGCTGAATTTCTTAGGAAGTGATGACACACACTTGAAATGGTTGAGAAAATTCTCTACTGGAGGAAAAGTCACAGGTGAGCTCTGGGCCCAGAGCTCTTGACCCAGAAGAGCAGGTGAGATGTGGCGCACTGGGGATTGGAGCCTAAGCTGTGCCCAGAATTCTTTACGTACATACTCAACATGGCTGAGAAGGCCCTGTTGGTCTAGCACCTGTGCAGCTCACCAACCTTGTCTTGCACCACGCTCTGCTCTCCCTCCATCTCTGAGTTCCAACCTCACTGTCCTCTTGAGTTCCTCAAATGTGCCAGACTCCTTTGCTTATTTAAACCTTTACACATGCTTGCTGTTCCCTCTACTTGGAAATCTGTCCCCTTACTCTATGCCTGACAAACTCTTGAGACTTTAGGTCTCAAATTAAATGTCACTTCTTCAGGGAGATCAGGTTTAGAGTCCCTGCCAGATAGTTCATAACACCTGCTATTTATTTTTAGCTCTCATAGCAATTGTGTGACTAAATCATAACTAATTCTGTTTGTTTAGCATCAGTCTTCCTTGTTAGTCTGTAAATCATGCCTGTCCACATCATCGTTATATCCACAGCATCCACAACAGTGCTTGGCCTGTAGTAGGTGCTCTATAAATCTTTGTGGAATCGAATGAATGAATGAATGAATGGGCCTTGGGGCTCAAGGGAGGATACCAGTAAATGGAAGGTATACTTACGTATTGGCGCTTCAAAGAGAGGCAGCTTTTAGGAGCTGAAGTACTGTGGACTTGAATCCTGGCTCTCCTCCCTAGATGGGTATTGGGAATCCTTCATTTTTCCCTCTTAACAATCACCATTCATTCTAGTGATGTAATCCTGACATATTACACTTTTATTTATTTATTGGGCATCTATCTCTCTACCAGAATGTGACCTCTACGAATGCAGAGACATTGCTTTGTTCATTGCTGTATCTTCAGCATTGAGAGATGCTCGGTGAAGATTTGCTACATGAAATGAATGAGGCTGTGTTACTTGAAGCATGTTGTATTCAAGAGCTTCCAGAAGGGTAGCAGGGCCCTACTTCCTGTCCTTGTGTGTGATGCCACACAAAGGTTGAGTAGTTACTGTTTGTCAACATCTTCATCATGGGTAGCACTTGTGGTCCAATAGTCAGTGTTCCCTGAGTCATGGCTGTTTATTATTGTGCTTCATTGGTCTTTGTCCTTTCAGAATCTCCAACTCATTTCGTGTACTGTGGCCAGAAGTTTATATCTTGCTAGCCCACACATTGATCCTGTCCCTTTCCTGCTCAGAAACCTCCTATGACTGACTCCCAGGGCCTCTAAATCCAATCGAAGTTCTTTGGCTTGGCCTTTAGGCCTTTGCCAACTTCCTCAGCAGCACCTTCTACTATGTTGGCCTCTGGACCACTACATGTGGTACTTGCTCTATGGTTGCCCTCTTTTCCTCCTGGTCTGCTTGATGGGTTCCTGCCTGACATGAGGAGTCACTTTTTATAAGAAATAATAAAAATTGGAGTCCTTCTTTAGGCTGTGATCCTTCACATGCATTATTTCTAAGCCTTACAACAATCCCTTTGGGATAGGGAATAGTAACCCCATTTTACAAATGAGAAGACAGGCTTAGGTTGAAGGACTTGGCCAAGGTCATGTGGCTAGGGGATCATATAGCTTGTCTAGCTTCTGGATCTGTCTTCTGTCTACTCTTCCCTGCTGACTTTTTTGTCCTCTGTGCAAAAGCAAGTTATTGCTTGGCCATGTCCACAGGATGCCACTACAATGGCTCTACCACAGCGTTTATCATACAGTGTGTTTGTTCACTCTACTTTCCTCACTAGATAGAGCTCCTTGAGGCCCCTCTCTTGTCCACAGCACTCAACACAGGGCTTGGTACAGACCCAGCCTTGATAAACTTTTATTCAATGACAAAAGAATCCTAGACTCTAGAATCATAGAAACCTACCCCTTTTTACGTTTGGTAGAATCTTAGGAGCTTTGTGTGTTTGAGCCTTGGAATTTAAAAAATGATTGCCAGATTCAACCCCCACGTAGAGCAGGATCTCCTCAGCCACATATAGCCATTGACTGCATCTCTTGAACCCTTGTTTGGATAGGGTGGCTCTGGCTTTAAGTAAAACCAATGTAACATTTCAATTGAAACTTTAGGGCAGCAGGAAATTGCAGCTGGGGGAGTGTGTATCATGACTAGAAGAAGAAATTGGGCTTCTTCTCACACCTGGCTTCCTGAGGGTAAAGGAGCTAAGGACTTGTTTCACAGTGGTGTGACACCATGCCCATTTTCTTGTTCCTGCGTATCACCACCCAGGATCCTTCCTTTTGGGCCCGGCTTGCACCTGGCATCCAACCCCAGTCACATTTTTGTTCACACACATTTAGACTGAGACTTGGAAAGATCCTGGCTGTAGTTTTAACCTGACATTACCTCAGAGATGTCACAGGGAGGCAAGGGACAAGGGGCTGGGGACATAACCATTCCTTTCCTAGAATGGGAAGTCTCACTTCTTGCAGTGGTTTCAGGCTGGAGCTCAGTGGGAACAAGGATACCTTTTGGTAGGTAGCTGTGTTCTATGAGCACTTTGTGGACTCTGAACTCAGGAGACAAGGTTTTTGAAGAATCTATTTTATTCTAAAAACATGTATTAAGGATTTATTAGATGCCCAACTCCATGATAAGCGCTGGTGGAAAACTAATAGTAACAACTTCTTCCATTTTTTTCAGTGTCCTATGTTCGAGGCACTGTACTAAACATCATATCATTTGATTCTCCCAATAACCCCATGAGGCATGTGTATTTATCCCACCTTACAGAGGAGAAAACTGAGGCTTTCAGAAATAACTGTGGAAGCTACAATGGTAATAAATGAGGAAGCACAGATTGAATCTATGTCCATGTCCTCCTAGGTCAACCAACATCCCAAAAGTCAGAATGTCCTCAAAAATTGACACATTGTTTGGAGAGATTATGTATATGGAAATTTATGCTTCTTCCATATTGTCCAAAAACACCCTTAGAAGGGCAGACATTCCAATAATAGTAATGATATTATTAACTTCCTCTTTGCAGAATGCTCTAGAACTTACAAAGCACATCCAGAAGATCGTGGAGTAGTGGGAGAAGTAGGAAATCAGAGGTGTTGGACTCACTCAAATTTGATTCCCAGACCCTTTATCTCTTAGCTTTGTGACTTAGGGAGGTCACAGCCCCTCTCTGGGGTCTGTGTCCTGTGTCCTTAATATACTCACCTCACTGAATAGGGAAGTGAGTTGCCCAGGCTTCCTCAGGAAGGTAGATGTAGAGCCTGTTCACTCCTGGAGACTGCCAGGGTGGTTTCCCCCTGGGAAGATGGGGAATAGGAGCCTTGGGCAGCTCTCTGGGAAGCCATGGTAATCACTTCTCCTATGACCCCCTTTTCTGGGAGAAGTCTCAGGGCTCTGAGCTTTGACCCCTGGCAGGAAAGAACCTCCAGTTTTATCTCAGGCCCACCCTTGCTCCCTGGACTAGAGCCAGAGCAGTTGGTGGTGCTAAGATGCTTCCTGGTGTGACCTTCCACCCAACAATAATAATCCTTTGATTGCTGGAGCCAGATTCCTCCTCCTGGGGCCAGAAAGACCATAGACTGCCAGGACACTGGGCAAGTCACTTAATCTCTTTGTGCATCATGACATCCCTATAAGATAGGAACAATGATGGGGTTGTTAAGAGGTTACAAATGAATTTATGAGGTTATAAATAGATTAAGAATTACAAAGTACTTGGAAAAAGCCTGGCCCATAGTTAGATGCTTTTGTCATTGTTAAAGTTTCTGAGCCTCAGTTTTCCAATCTGTGAATGGGGGATGACATTATTGCTCTTACAGGGTTCCAGAGAAGATTCATTGGAATAATTAGTAATAGTAATTGCAATAATGTCAATAGCCAACATTTATTGAACATCTTCTATGGGCCTGACATTGTTCTAAGAGCTTTACATGAATTAGCTTGTCGAATTTTCATAACAATCCAATACTCTGATACTAATCCTTAAATTATCTTCATTTTACAGATGAGAAAATTGCGTTAAGTGACTTGCCTAAGGTCACACAACAGGGAAAGAACAGAGTCAATCGCTGCTTCCTAAGCCAGTGATTTAATGCCAGCACACCATCCCTTGTGTTTATTATATTATCTAGTTTAATTCTCATGACAGCTCTACAGGGATAGTATTATTATCCTACTTATCCTCATAATGTAGCTGAAGATGCTGAAGCCCAGAGAGATAGGTGAATTTCCTGAGGGTAATTAGCATGAGCTCATGATGTCAGGATTCAGGACCTGCTTCTGCAGTGGCTTTGACTGGGAGATTTCTGGCTTCTTTCTGCATTTATCCAATACAAGGGGCTCTCGTCTCCCACTGCACTTATCATTCCAGATGTTAGGAAGCTCTTCCTTAGGACAAGCTGAAATCTGCCCCCTCTGAGCTCTGGGTTCCAGAGCTCTGTCTAAGGTTAGGGACACTTGTCCTCACCTTCTCCTTCCCTAGACATGGTTTCTGGCCCCTCCTTGTCCTCTAATCTGCTGTAGACAATCAGTGTTCCTTCTGTGAGTCAGAGGTCAGACCTGGCCCATCTACAGAGAGGGATTGAGTTGACTGTCACCCCCCTGTCCTGGATACCCACTCCTATTGACCAAAACCTTTAGTCCCAGCCTGGCAGTGATGGAAACTCTAGATGAGATTTACATTTGGGGTGTTTACTTTTCTGAGCCAGAGTGAAGTGGTTTGTGGTTTCAGATATCAGCTCTAGATACGCTCTTATCCCTACCCCCTTCTTGTGTGTTAACCCAAGGCAAAGTCTGAACCATCAAAAATGGCAGAGACTTGGAGTGGGGAAATCAAACTTCCCAAAATTATCAGGGTTCCAGTAAAAAGCTCGAGCTTCCTGAGACTTCTCACATACCATGAGAATCAAATCTGGAGTCATTTGTACAGATAATTGCTCTGATCCAAAAGAACAATAAAACTTCTTTTATCTCTTCCTGAGAGGCTCAAATGATTATAGCCTGAACAAAGTTCCTAGGTTAAGTCCCCAAGGTGCCAGGAGCCTGGAGTAGCTTCCTAAGCAGGCCAGTATGCAACATGCAAGAGCTTTAAGCGTTCAAGAAGAAATGAGTCCCAGGACTTAGAGACTTGTCATAAAAGCCAAGATATACAAGGAATTATCTGACTCCAGGGGAGATTTATTTACCTGCCAAAGAGTTGGAGTATGAAGACCTTTAAGGAGAGGAGGGGGACAGTATTCGAGGCCCCCAAACTCCTCTAGGGGACCAGCCTCACCTTCTCCCTCCTCCTTCCCCTTTATAAGCAAGAAAAATAGTTCTTGTTGCTCACCTATGGGGTGTCTGACTACTCTCATAGGATAATGGACATGGCTATTGTCATATCATCCTAGGGCACAGGGGGCCGAAACATTTTCTGTTTACTGTGAGGTATTTAATGAGAAGTCTGTCCCTGATCCAGAACACCTGTGTGCACATTTGGGATAAAATGAATAAACACAAACATTAAAAAGCCTAGAGAGGCAGGGCGTCCAAGAGGAAATTAATTAAGAGACTGAAATGAAACAGAGACAGGGAGTGGTCGAGAGAGAAAGAGCAAATCCAGGTAAAGGCTGAGGGAAGCTGAGAGAAAATGTGACTGGGAGGCCAAAAGAGGACAAAGTGAATTTGTGTGTTTATTCATTTGTTGGGCATTTATTGAGCACTTACCATGTGCCACACACTTTTAAGTTGGAGACAAGCAGTGAACAAATTTATATTCTAGTAGGAGGAGACAGACAAAAAAAAACCAAGTTCAACATATTGCATGTCAGATGGTGATAAATATTATGAAGAAAAGTAAAGCAAGAAAGGGAGAGGTGAGATTTAAAATCAGAGTTAAGAAAAGCCTCATTGAAAAGGTGACATTGGGTAAAGATCTGAGGGAGGACATGGAAGGAACCATTAATACCTGAGTTTGAAAGAGTTTTCCAGGCAGAGGAGATAGCAAGTGCAAAGGCCAATGGGGTGGGGGTGGGGTGGGGGAGTGAGAGGTAAATGGAGTCAGATTGGGTAGGGCCTTGTAGGTCACAATGAGGACTTTGATTTTTATTCTGAATGAAATTTAACCAGATTTGAAGGATAAGCATAAAAGAAGGCTTGAGGCTCCCAGGGCAGAATCAACTTCTGGGCTACAGTCTCTGGATTCAGTTTATTCATTCATTCAACTGTCCCTCTATAATTTTTTTTTCAAGCATTTAGGAAGGCCCACTTTGCTCCAGGGCTTGTGCTGGGTACTGGAGAGACCTTCAGAAAAAAGACTCTCTCCCCTCGGCTATGGAGGAAGAAAACATTTCAGGGTGGGAGAAGGGTTGAAGGTGGAGATAATACTGTCAGTGTGACCCTGGAGAGCCATAGCTTGGGAAATAAGTGAGTGACAAGCTGAGGAGGGGCCACACTCAGGGAAAGGGGAGGCTGAAGAGTGTGGAGGTGGGGGTGGAGGAGAAAGGGAGGACTCCTCCCAACCATGTTTTTGTTTTCTTTGTGGTATGAGAGGCCCTATCTCCTGCTGGTTCTGAGTTCTGGCTCCAGACTGGGCAGGAGAAGGGACCGTGTGATGAGCCAGGACAGGTGGCCTCGACATGTGATACTTGCTCTCTGACCACTTAAGTCCTCACTTTTAGAAAGGTTTCCAGAAATGATGGAAGGGGTGGGAGGGCAGCTAAATATAGTTCTAGGGCCAGGGCTCAGTCTGGGAGGGTCTGTCTGCTATTCACTGTGGGTTATTCCGGTCGTGTCTACTGATAGCTGCCCCTGAGTCCCCTGTCTTTGCTCTGAGATTGCTGCTTGCTGCTAACCTATCTTCAGACACAGCTCTGACCCGGCGTTCGGTTAGTTAGGCCTGACTTGGAGACTCCTGGGAGTCTCTTTTTGCCCAAGATCTCCAACTAGACCTGTGAGTCCTGTGGATCCTGTGGGCTTGAAGAAATGGGGGAGGGGAGGGCTGGCGATCCTGGAGAGGTGAGAAGCTAGGGGGTAGAGGCTCTGGAGAATTTGGGGCTAAGACGGGATGGACAGTGGGTAAGACTGTGTTTGCAACCCGGGCTCCTGTTTAGAAATTGGGGTTGAGACTGTCCCTAATAGGAAATATTTTGGGGACTGGGGCTGAGAACTGCAGTTGAGATAGTTTTGGGATTGAGACAGAGTCCCCCTTTCTCCTTGGCCAGAACCAGGGTCCCTTCCCGTGTGGGATCTGAGGTCTTAATAGGCTGGGGCTTCTCCTTGTGAGGCTGCAGACCCGGCCAGGGGCTGGGGCTGGGCAGGGTTTGCAGCCCTGCTGAGTCTCCTTGAATGGTTTCCCTTCTACTCAGGCCCACCATGTCGGCTGCGCCCGGCCTCCTGCACCAGGAGCTGTCCTGCCCGCTGTGCTTGCAGCTGTTCGACGCGCCAGTGACCGCCGAGTGCGGCCACAGCTTCTGCCGCGCCTGCTTGAGCCGCGCGGCAGGGGAGCCGGCGGCGGACGGCACAGCGCCCTGCCCATGCTGTCAGGCGCCCACGCGGCCGCAAGCGCTCAGCACCAACCTGCAGCTGGCGCGTCTGGTGGAGGGGCTGGCGCAGGTGCCGCAGGGCCACTGCGAGGAACACCTAGACCCGCTCAGCATCTACTGCGAGCAGGACCGCGCGCTCGTGTGCGGCGTGTGCGCCTCGTTGGGCTCGCACCGGGGCCACCGCCTGCTGCCCGCCGCTGAAGCCCATGCACGCCTTAAGGTGTGGGATCCTGGCGCCCTCCGGCGGGGGTCGGGTTGGATGGGATTGGACGAGGCGGGGCCTGGCCCATCAGGGGTTGCTGTATTTACTTGGATTCTGAGCTTCAGGGCCCCGGGCGCCTGGAGTTTCCGGGAACGCGAGCGGAGGGAAGCAGTTAGGGAATGTGCGGGGCTGACGAGCTGGAGGCGGGAACCGGAGGAGAGGGGAGACTTGAAGAGGTGCGGAGAGGCGGGCTCTGGTGGGATGGGAGCGGCACAAACCTAGATTTCCCGGGCTCAGCCGCTGGGACGCTCCCGGAGATGTGGGGGAGCAGCCACTGAGCCGGGATGAGCGGGAGGCGGAGCGGAGGACTGAATCCCGGCCCCCGGCGAGTGAGCGTGAGCACTGTGGCGGAGCTTGGGCACAGGGAAGACTGGAGGGGCGGGGCTTGGGTGTGGCCAGGAGCCCCGGGCGGGGGCTGGCTCTGGCAGCGCAGCTGTTCTGCAGAGGCCCATTCGCTCCTCGAGCTGCCCAACTTGTGCGGGCCTGAGCGTCATGAGATGGGGCCTAACTGAAGGGGAGGCGGGGCGGGCAAGGCACACCTGGGCACTAAGCTCTGTGCGCAGGCTCACGTTGGCACGAGTCCCAAGTCCAGATTTGTTTTTCTGGTTGAGAACGCTTCCAGAGCCCACACATAGTTGTGCACGGCCCAAGGTTTGCGATTCCCATAGCTTGCCCATGCCATACGTGTGGCAAATCACATGCAGGTAGCTACAGGAGGGTATGTGGCTACAAAGGCCCAGGGATATCTGTCATGAAGCATTTATTGGGCTGTGGAAGAATAAATGACAGGTTCAGGGATGGGAGGAGGCGGGTTTTGGAGGCATGGATTGGTCCTTGGTCCCCGCGGTGGAGAAGCTGCCATTGTCTTCTCACCACTGGTGGTCGAGGTGAGCTTCTGCGGGTTTTCTTTGCACACAAACAAGTGTTGCCCTGCACTTCTTGGCCCTAGACTCCTGGAGGGTGGAGACCTCAGTCCTCAGGCTAGTATTCGAGGCCCCCAGACCAGCCTCGCCTTCCCTCCCACTCCTGACGTGCCAGTCCAGCCTGGAGCTGGCCGGTTGTCTCCTAGCCCAATGCAGGAGCCTCCTTCTCCCAGGAGCCCTCCCAATCCAGGCTCACCTCTGCTGAAAACTGCATAACTTCCAACCTCATCTGTCTTTATCTGCGAAGAGAGAACAGAGTACTTGAAATGGGACAGGGCACCAGGAGTCCCAGGAGCCTCCAGGGGGCAGGTGGGGCCGGACTCCGCATCAACTCAGCCCTAAGCCAGAGGGAGGGGCCAGCTAGTGGTCTGAAGTGGGGACCCCAGGAAGGAGCCTGAAGGAGGAAGGGGACAGGAAGGCTGGCGAGGTTCCTTGGTGAGGAAGAGGGGATCCAGACTTGACCATGGGCCAAGACTCCAAAGTGGTTGAATGGCATGTGCGGGGCGCGGGAGACTCACGCGACCCCCTGAAGCCGTTCTGCCTCTTCCTGCATGCCTATGTCGCGCAGCACGACTGCGGTGAGCTCAGCGCCGTAGTCTTCGCAGTAGAAGGCGACCAGCTTGTCAGTGAGGTCCACGGCGTCCAGCGGCCCGAGCGCCCCACGCGGAATGTTCCGAAAGCCTTGGCGCAGCGGCGCAGCTCCCAGCTTCAACTTGAACTTCTTGAGCTCATCCGCCGTCAGGTTCTCTAGCGCCTCCAGGATGGCGTCGCGCTTCTTCCCCATGGCTCAGCTCTGCCTCCTCTGAACCTACGATGGCCCCGCGCCTTGAGCCACCGGGCCCGCCCTGTCCTGCAGCAGGCGGGGCTGTCGCCCGGGAGGACGTTCCAGGGAGGAGATTGTCCTGGCAGCTGGCCAGGGGAACCCTTGGTTCAATCCTGTGGCTCCCGCTGGGCGGGCACTTAACAGCAAACAGCGCCTCCTGAGTCTCCCAGTTTTCCTGAGGGAGCGTGGGAGTAGGCCGCCAATTTGGGCAATCAAAGGTGAGGTGCGATGACTGTTCCCATTCTGCAGAAGAGAAAACTGAGGTTGGAAACCATGGAGGCAGGACTGGAACCATCTGAGTCCAGAACCATGTGCCTTCCAGCAAAGGCTGGCTTTGGCAGGAGGTTTTAGCAGCTCCCCAACAACCTGCATTTCAAGAGTCATAAACGAACAGGTCTGGAGTAGGATCTTGCGCATAGATATGTTGGAGTGGTTGCTGCATCAGACATAAATTGCCTGCCCCCAGAGCTTGGTGTGTAGGGAGGCTGATTGAGGTGTTTTGCTAATATTCTGCTTTTAAGTATGTGGTGCAGCCCAGGAATAGGAGGAGGTTGCATTTCTTCTTCACACATCCTGTGCTCACCCCCTGAAGACTGCTGTATGCTGAGCTGTGGTGGAGGAGACCCAGCCACATTTGTGCTTGTCATCCTGACAAAGATCTGTGCTGGGGGGGCTGACTGCTGAGGGGATGGGATTGGGCTAGGGAGAATTTAACCTAAACAGACAATGAGAAGGTAAAGCATTCTAGACATCAGGACCGGTACTAGTAAGGGCCTAGAGACCTGCAGGTAGATTTGGGGAATGGTAAGATGTCAACTTGGCTGGAGGAGGAGCTGGCATTGAAGCTGAGCCGTAGAGGGCAGGTTTAGGGTGGGATGTGTGGGTTTGGGGGGGCAGCAGCATCACTTCTTTATGTCTCACACTCCAGACACAGCTCCCACAGCAGAAGCTGCAGCTGCAGGAGGCATGTATGCGCAAGGAGAAGAATGTGGCTGTGTTGGAGCATCAGCTGATGGAGGTGGAGGTGAGAGGCTCAGCATAACAGAGTCCGGGGACTGGGGGTTCAGACTGGGGATCCCCTACCAAAATGCGTTTGCCTGTCTGCCCCCACAGGAGACAGTGCGTCAGTTCCGGGGTGCGGTGGGGGAGCAGCTGGGCAAAATGCGGGTGTTCCTGAATGCACTGGAAGGCTCTTTGGACCATGAGGCTGAGCGTGTGCGGGGTGAGGCAGGGGTTGCCTTGCGGCGGGAGCTGGGGAGTCTGAACTCTTACCTGGAGCAGCTGCGGCAGATGGAGAAGGTGTTGGAGGAGGTGGCGGACAAGCCACAGACTGAGTTCCTCATGGTGAGCACTGGATGACCTTCTATCTCTGCCCCTCAGCCAGGGTTCAGGCCCCAGAGACCTTACTCTATTGTCGAATCTCACCCCTGAGGTCCGGAGAGGGGCAGGGACAAGCCAGGGGGCATGGAAGAGGGGTGGGCCCCAGGACTGTTATGGTTGTTTAGGTTGGGCACTGCACAAGGACACTTTAAGCAGTCACTCTTCCTATCATAAATGTTGTAGGTTGGCATATTTATTAGGACAATCTTCTGTCAGGTGGAATTAGTTTCTTGAGGGAGGGGGTACCTTTTTCTAATTTACACAGAGATAAAGGGCTAGGAGTGGTCTTGAATTCTGGGTTTCTTTTGGCTTTTCTGATTCTTCCTGACCCCACACTCAGCATTCTTCGTGGTCTACCCCGTTTTCAGAAGTCTCCAGTGTCTCCCCTTCCTGCTTCACTTCCATTCTCTTTTTCTCTCTTTTCAGAAATACTGCTTGGTGAGCAGCAGGTGAGATTAACCTGGCCCTTTCCCCAACTTGCACTCATCTTCAGGGATATTGGCTGGCTCTCCCTCTATTCACAATATGCTTGCATACTCCCATTCAGTCCACTGCACTTTCCCTGTACTTTGTGTTGAACATAGAAGTGAACCTGACCTGGTCCTTCTCCTCAGGGACTTCCCAGGCAAATATGAGCAAGGACATAGGCATCACTGTGTGCTCAATACTGCAGTGGAGGGGAAGAAGGTGGCCAGGGCAGGCATCCCAGAGGAATGCACATTTGAGTTGGACACTGGAAGAATAAACTAGAGTTGAAGAGGTGGAGTTGGGGGAAGAGCATTGCAGGCAGAAGGCCGGTAAGAGAGGGAGAAGGTGGGGGCAAACCGTGAGGAGCCGAAGAGCTTGGATCTTATCCTAACAGGAGATTTTTAAGAAATCGTGGTAAAGTGTACATAACATAAAATTGACCATTTCAACCATTTTTAAAAGTATACACTGAAGGTTCAGTGTCATTAAGTACATTCATGTTGTTTTGCAACCATCACCACCATCCACCTCCAGAACTTCATTCTTCCAAACTGAAAGTTCAGCCGAGGAGTTTTAAGGCAGAGTGTGATGTCAGGAGATCCTGGAGCATCACCACAGCCCTGTCTTCCTCTCCTTGGGTTACTGCCTGTTGCTTTCCTCCCACCCCATGCCTCCTCTGGAAGTCCCTTCACAGATACCTCCCCACACTTCACCACCTCTAGGCTGCAGAAGATCCTAGCAGAGTCACCACCACCTGCCCGTCTGGACATCCAGCTGCCTGTCATCTCAGATGACTTCAAATTCCAGGTGTGGAGGAAGATGTTCCGTGCTCTGATGCCAGGTATTGGGCAGGGCTTACTCTAGGTTTATGTTTGTAGCTGTATGGTTGATGGTAGGCCCCAGCCATACACAGAGAGGTTTCCCAATCCCAGCTGGGAAGATTATCAAAGAAGGTATCCATTGCCCCTATACCCCTGCACTCTTGAAACCTTTGCAAAGAGAAGGAACTTTGAGACCATGGGGTTTACAGGTGGGTGACTAATATGGAGAGGACACTGCTTACGGAAAGGGTGCTGCTGCTGGTAGCAGGGGAGACTAGGGCCTGGGTTTGAGCCCTGTGTGATCCTTGCCCAGTCCCTGTCCCTTCTGGACCGTGGAGATGATAATCTCTGTTAATTGGGGGCTGAGGATCTGCAGAGCTAGAAAACTGGGGACTGGCCTGAGTCAGACACTGATTCTGGTGGCCTGTGGTTGGTGGCCCAAGGGCTCAACCTCCTCTCCCCAAGAGCTAGAGTGCATTGGGGTGTTACATGTTATAGAGATCTAGGACATATACACATGGCTGTGCAGCCTTCACTGCCTTGGATAAAACCTGTGTTTTATCCAAGAGAAGACTAACAGATGGGTCAAGACTGACAGATGACAGTGGTAGGAGGCAGGGGCTGGCCTCAGACCAGGCTTCCTGACCGTCTTTCATTTTGTGACATACATGGTGAGTTATATGCCTTGTATCAACTTAATCCACCCACAACCCTGGAAGGAGGCAATTATGGCCTCATTTTACAGCTGAGGAAACTGAAGCTCAGAGAGCTGCAGTCTTTGGTTGAAGTCAGTAAACAGAGAGTCGTTCATCCCCTAGAGGGGCTGGGAGGATTAGAGGAGACAAAGGAGCCCATAAGTTGGTTGTGGGAAAAGTCAGGGGCCTGACTGGTCTCCCTCTGGCAGTGCTGAAGGCGCTGACCTTTGACCCGAGCACAGCTCACCCGAGCCTGGTGCTGTCGTCGTCCTGCCGCCGAGTGGAGTGCTCCGAGCAGAAGGCGCCGCCGGCGGGAGAGGACCCGCGCCAGTTCGACAAGGCCGTGGCGGTGGTTGCACATCAGCTGCTCTCTGACGGCGAGCACTACTGGGAGGTGGAGGTGGGCGACAAGCCGCGCTGGGGGCTCGGCGTGATCGCTGCCCAGGCCAACCGCCGGGGTCGGCTACATACCGTGCCCTCACAGGGCCTCTGGTTGCTCGCGCTGCGCGATGGGAAAATCCTGGAAGCGCACGTGGAAGCCAAGGAGCCGCGTGCACTGCGCACCCTGGAGAGGCGGCCTATGCGCATTGGGGTCTACCTAAGCTTCCGCGACGGTGTCCTCTCCTTCTATGATGCCAGTGACGTGGATGCCCTTGAGCTGCTCTTTGCCTTCCACGAGCGCCTACCAGGGCCTGTATACCCCTTCTTCGATGTGTGCTGGCATGACAAAGGCAAGAACTCTCAGCCACTGCTGCTCGTGGGGCCCGAGGGCGAGGAGGCCTGAGCCTCCTGCTGGGTTGAGGAGGGGTGCAGGGTCCTGCAGTCCTGAAAGGAGACAGGCAGGGGTGTGTTGCCAGGGCTGAAGGCAGGGCCACTGGGGTGGGTCTGGGTTGGGGTGGGGACTGGGGACTCAGAGGGTTTTGAGAAGTTGGGGGCTGGCATAAACAGGGCCAGTGAGGGGATGGGGCGGTGGTGGGGAAGGGAGCTCTAAAGTCAGGTCAATGAGGAAATCCCAGTTTGGAAACCAAGAGGCTCAAGGGTTCCAGGAAGAAACTGAGGTTGAGGGATGGAGGGAAAAGGATCTGGGGCCTGGGGAGGATTGAGGGGTGCCCAAGAGCTCTGTAGAGTGAGGAGTCCCTGCAGTATCACACTCCCCTCCTAAAAGGCCTTTCACTTAGAGGTTCTCCAATTGGAGCATTCATCAGAACCACCTTTTCAAAGCGCATAACAGTGACTTGTTAAAGAACAAGATGGCTGAATTTCTGACTCAGTAGATCTGGGGCCCAAAATTTGCCTTTCTAACAAGTTTGCAGGTGATGCTGATGCTGCAGGTCACAATGGGATCATCCTTGGAGGACTGCTGACTTAGACACCAGTCTGTTCAGTCAGATGTCTGTTATATGGAGTCTGTTATCAGATAGCTATCAATTATCAGGCATAGAAAATTCAACATATATTCCTCCATTCAAAAGCCATTTAAAAATTGCCAGACCCTATGCCAGGTGAATAAACTGACCACCAACTATTTCTCTTTGCCTCTGGAATATGTTTACTGAGTGTCTTGGACAGTGAGGAAATCCCCCAAGTTGCCAACCAAGAGAAAAGCCTGATGCTAATCCTGCCCTGGGCCCTGCTGCTTATGGAGCATAAAAGGATCCCCACCCCAACCCCCTGAGTTGCCCCCCTCCCGCCTCCGTTTACTTGCTGGTTCACACCTTTAGTTTTAGCCCAAAGACTCATTTTCTGGGCTCTGGAGTAACCACTGAGGCCGAGAGTGAGAGTCCCTCTTCCTTGGAGAGAGGCCTTTGTGGTTCAGCAGGTGGGACCAGAGGCTGTGGCCCCTCCTATCCTAAGGGAAGATTATGGCCTGGGGCCATTTGCTCTCACTCACAGGCTAGGATGCTGCTGTTGATATGTGACAGGCCTGGGGACCCAAAGTGAGAATTTTCTTGAGTGATGGAACCAAGAGATAGGCCAAAAAGAAGTTGGCGGATAAGGTAAGAAAGACCTCAAGATCTGGTTGGGAGGGACACTCCTGGCTGTGTCCCCTGGAAGAAGGCCTGTTGGGCCCCAGTTCTGGGACACAGAAGAGAGGATTAATTTGAGGAGCTCTTCATGCTGGAAAATAAAACTATAAAAGGGTTATTGAGTTGTAAAATCTAATAGCATTCATAAAAAATGATGGTATTCTGACTCCTTCCTCATTAAATCTGTATGAAGAATCAAGTTGACCTATTGCTAGGCAGTAACCTCCTTTTTGTCCTCCCAGCTTTCAGTCTTGATCCATCAAATCTTTCGAAAAACACAAATGTGGTCATGTGATTCAGTGGCCCAAAACATTCAACAATTCATTGTTGCCTACAGGAGAAAGCCCCGTCTTTGGCTTGGCATTCAAGATGCCTTGCTGTTCTCCAGCCTCATCTCGTGCCACTCCTGTGTACCCCCAAGCATCATGCAAACTCTGTCAGGAAGGCCTTTTTCCTCTCATTCATCCTACAGGGTTCTCTGAAAACATCAGCATTTTCTATTCTCTCTTTATCCCAGCACCTTCTCACAATGTGCACCCCACTGCACTGAACCCCTGCCATGGGCCTCTGGGGAAGACTGGTGGTGTCCAAGAGTCCAAAGCCCCTTTCTGAGGAAAAGAGGACTCTGAGAAGCAGGCATCAAGGCAGGATTAAATGTGCAAAGATTTATCAGGGGGGATGGCCGTGTGAGAGAAAATGGAGCCGTCAGATTCTGATGCCAACCTGACCCTGAGGGAAGGAGAGAGGGAGGGAAGCTTGGGTGGAAGTGACTGTTGTGAGGACTCCTCCACAAAGCCATCCCTGTGAGGATCCTTGTGTGTTCCCAGAACACGCCTGCCTTTGTGTCCCTGATGTGGCAGTGGTTGGCTGGGAGCAGACCTGTGGGAGCTGGGAGTGGCACAGACACAGGAATGGGTTTCACAGCTCTTCAGCTACTCCCTCAGTCATTTGCTTCCCTTTGATGGAGTTACATCAGAAAATTTTCTTTTCTCACCTGCCATGGGTTCTTTCTGCATAAAGTTACCCTGGCTTGAGCTGTGTGCATTGAGGGAAATGATCCTGTGACCTTGCCCATGGCTGACTGAGACATGAGATCCCTGAGCCAAAGGCAGTCATGGTAGGGCAAATTTGTGGAAAACTGCCTAATCAGGCTGATCCTTGTTGGATGGTGGCCACCTGGCTCAGCCAGAATCTCCCTGGGGATGTAAGGAGGTGAAATAGGAACAGAGAAGTGGGTCTTTCCAGTACTTGTGTCCAAAAGGATCAGAATATCTTCCTTTATCTTCTCCCTTATGGAGACTCTGAGGACCCTGAACAACTGAGAGGTTTCCTGTGCCTCCTGACTTCCGTGTGTACAAAAACAAACTGGCACTTGCCAGGGCCGTGTTAACTGCAAGCAAAAAACATTTATTGAGAGCTTATGTGTCAATAACTTTATATTCTCATTTATTACATCCTCACAACACCAGGCCTCACAACAGCTAGCACCCCATTAGGCTTGGTTTCCTCTTCCCCTGGGGTTCGATTATACCCTGGGAACAATGATGGTTCAACCACGAAGAACCTGAATCCACAGGTATGTGGTGCCTCTTGGAGTACCAACTTTATGCCTGATTTCTTCTTCACAATGGTGGTGGTGCAGAAAAAGTTGTGTAATTTACCAATAAGTAAACATTGAAAGCATATTCATATTAAAACAAACATTATGGAGTACAGAATTTACATGAAATTTTGAGATTAAATAAGAGATGTCCATAAAGATTTGCATTGGTGCTGGAGGTTTGGCTCTAGATCTCCAGACTGTCAGAGGTATAAGTTCTTAAAATTATTTTAAAATTAAAAAATATATAAACAATGCATGAATATACTTATTAATATCTTACAGATAAGAAAGTTCTCTGACTATGCTCCCCAATCTTAATTTCTTGTTTTCCTCCCTCATCATAAATAATCCCTGTTTTTCAGTTTGTTGAGTGGCTTTCCAGGACTTCTGTACATGTATAAGTCCCACGGAAAGTATGTAATATTGTGTTTTTCTTTCCATTTAAGTGATATCATATTCTACATGAACATGACATTTATTCTACATATTGTACAGTGTGCTTTTTTCATTCAGTCATATAGTCAGGAGATCTGTCCATGTTACTATACAGAGCATACGTTCTCCTTTTTAACTGCTGTGTAGTATTTCACTGTATGACTGTGCCACTGCTTACTTAATCATTCCTGGATTAATTGCTATTTGTTTCTGATTTTTGTTATTACAAATAACGTTGCAAAGAACATCTTTGTGCATTTTATATTAGTTTCACGTGTACAACTTAGTGGTTAGACATTTATATAATTTATGAAGTGATCCCCCTATTGGTCTAGTACCCACCTGGCACTACACAAGTTATTACCATATTATTAACTATATTTTCTATATTTTACTTTATGTCCCCATAACTATTTTGTAACTGCCAATTTGTACCTCTTAATCACTACATCCTTTTCACCTCACCCTATCTGGCAACCATCAACTTGTTCCCTGCATCTATAAGTCTGTTTCTGTTTTGTTTGTACATTTATTTTGTCTTTTAGATTCCACATATAAGTGAGATGATATGGTATTTGTCTTTCTCTGTCCGAATTATTTCACTTAGCATAATAATTCCAGGTTCATCCATTTTGTTGCAAATGGTAAGATTTCATTATTTTTTATGGCCGAGTAATATTCCATTGTATATATGTACCACCTCTTCTTTATCCAATTGTCTTTTGATGGGTACTTAGATTGCTTCCATATCCTGGCTATTGTAAATAGTGCTGCAGTGAACATAGGGGTGCATATAACTTTTCAAATTAGTGTTTTAGATTTCTTCGGATACCCAGAAGTGAAATTGCTGGATCAAAAGGTAGTTTTATTTTTAATTTTTTGAGAAACCTCCATTCTGTTTTCCACAGTGGCTGCACCAATTTGGAATCCTATAAAAAGTGCGCAAGGGTTCCCTTTTCTCCATATCCTCACCAACACTTGTTGTTTGTTGATAATTGATGATAGCCATTCTGACAGGTGAGAGGTGATATCTCATTGTGGTTTTAATTTACATTTCTCTGATGATTAGTGACGTTGAGCATCTTTTCATATGTCTATTGGCCATCTGTATGTCCTCTTTGGAGAAATGTCTCTTCAGTCCTGTGCCCCTTTTTTAATTAGACTGTTAGTTTTTTGGGTATTAAGTTTTGTGAGTTCTTTGTAGAGTTTGAATATTAACTCTTTATTGGATATATCATTGGCAAATATCTTCTTCCACTCAGTAGATTGCTTCCTTTGCTGTGCAAAACCTTTTTAGTTTAATGTAGTCCCATTTTTTTTTTTTTGTTACCTTACCTGAGAAGACTTATTCAAAAAGGTATTGCTAAGAATGATAACAAAATGTTTACTTCTAGGAATGATTTCTTTTAGGAATTTTGTGGTTTCAGGTACTATATTTAAGTCTTTAATCCACTTTAAGTTTATTCTTGTATATGGCGTAAGGAGGTGGTCCAGTTTCATTTTTTTTCCCATGTATCTGTCTAGTTTTTCCAACGTCATTTATTAAATAGTCCGTCTTTACCCTACTGTATATTCTTTTTTATAATTGTATTTTAATATTATTTTCAAGTATACAGTACATTGGTTAGACCATTATATAGTTTATAAAATGATCACCCTAATTTCTCTTTCCCTCCTGGCTCTCCACCTAGCCATTACATTAATGCTAACTGCATTCCCTATGCTGTGCTCCCCATCGCCATGACCATCTGTCAACTACTAATTTGTACTTCTTTAACCTTTCACCCCTTTCTCCCAGCCCCACAACCTCCCTCCCCTCTGGCTGTCACCAGATTGTCCTCTATATTTGTGTCTGTTTTTGATTAGTTTGTTCTTTTTGTTCGTTAGATTCTACATATAAGTGAAATCATATAGTATTTATCTTTCTCTGTCTGACTTATTTCACTCAGCATAATAACCTTCATGTTGTTGCAAATGGTAGGATTTCATTTTTTTAATGGCTGAGTAATATTCCATTGTATATATGAACCATAAGTTCTTTATCCAATTGTCTGTTGATGGGCATTTAGGTTGCTTCCATATCTTGCCTATTGTGATATAGAGCTACCATGAACATAGGGATGCATATTGTCCTGGTTTTCTTTGGATACATACCCAGAAGCATAATTGCTGGGTCAAAAGGTATATCCATTTTTAATTTTCTGAGAAACCTCCAGACTGTTTTCCATAATGGCTGTATCAATTTGCAATCTCTCCAACATAGTACGAGGGTCCCCTTTTCTCCACATCCTTGCCAATACTTGTTCATTGATTTATCGATGATAGCCATTTTGACAGATGTGAGGTGATATCTCATTACAGTTTTAATTTGCATTTCTCTGATGATTAGTGATCTTGAGCATCTTTTCATATATCTATTGGCCATCTGTATTTCCTCTTTGGAGAAATACCTATCCAACTCTTCCGTCCATTTTTTAACTGGATTGCTGTTGTTGTTGTTGTTGAGTTGTATGAGCTCTTTATTTATTTTGGATATTAACCTCTTATCAGATGTATTGTAAGTGAATATCTTCTCCTATCTTCAGTCGATTGTCTTTTCGTTTTGTCAATGGTTTCCTTTGCTGTGCAAAACCTTTTTAGTTTGGTGTAGTCCCATTTGTTTATTTTTTCTTTTGTTTCCCTTGCCCGAGGAGATATGTCCAAAAATATATTACTAGTAGCAATATCAGAGAGATTACTGCCTATCTTTTCTTCTAGAAGTTTTATGGCTTCAGGTTTTACATTTAAGTCTTTAATTCATTTTGAGTCTATTCTTGTATACGGTGTAAGAAGGTGGTCCAGTTTCTTTTTTTTTTTGCATGTATCTGTCTTATTTTCCCAGCACCATTTATTGAAAAGACTGTCTTTATCCCATTGTATATTCTTGCCTCCTTTGTCATATATTAAGTGAGTGTATAGGCGTGGATTTACTTCTAGGCACTCTATTCTGTTCCATTGACTAATGTGTCTGTTTTGATGCCAGTACCATGCTGGTTTGATTACTGTACCTTGTAGTATAGTTTGATATCAGGTAGTGTGGTACCTCCAACTTTGTTCTTCTTTCTCATGATGCTGTTGCTATTCGGGGTTTTTAATGGTTCCATATAAATTTAAGATTATTTGTTCTAGCTCTCTGAAAAATGTCATTGGTACCCATTGTATATTCTGGCCTCCTTTGTCATAGATTAAGTGACCATATAGGTGTAGGTTTATTTCTGGGCTCTCTATTCTGTTCCATTTATCAATGTGTCTGTTTTTATGCCAGTCCCATGCTGTTTTGATGACTATAGCCTTGTATTATGTTTAGATATTGGACATCGTGATGCTTCCAACTTTGTTCTTTTTTCTCAAGATTGCCGTGGCTATTTGAGTCTTTTATGGTTCCATATACATTTTAGGATTACTAGTTTAAGTTCTGTGAAAAATGCCATTGGTAGTTTGATAGGGATTGCATTGAATCTATCAATTCCTTTGGATAGTATGGATATTTTAACAATGTTAAGTCTTCCTATCTAGGAGCATGGTATATCCTTCCATTTATTAGTATCTTCTTCATTTTCTTTCTTCAATGTTTTATAATTTTTTAAGTATAAGTCTCTAACCTCTTTGGTAAAATTTATTTCTAGATTTTTTTTGATGCAGTTATAAATGGGATTGTTTTCTCTCTCTAATAATTCATTATTGGTGTATAGAAATGCAACTGATTTCTGAATATTAATTTTGTATCCTGTGACTTTACTGAATTCATTTATCAGTTCTAACAGTATTTTTGGTGGGATCTTTAAGGTTCTCTCTATATAATATCATGGCAACTGTAAATAATGACAGTTTTACTTCTTTATTTCCGATTTAGATGGCTTTATTTTTTTTCTTGTCTGATAGCTGTGGCTAGGCCTTGTTGAATACTATGTTGAATAAAAGTAGTAAAAGTGGACATCCTTGTCTTGTTCCTGATCTTAAGGAAAATACTTTCAGCTTTTCACCATTGAGTATGATGTTAGCTGTGGGTTTGTCATATATGGCCTTTATTATGTTGAGATATGTTCTATTTCCACTTTTCTGAGAACATTTATCATTAACAGCTGCAGGATTTTGTCAAATGCTTTTTCTGCATCTATTGATATGATCATATGATTTTTATTCTTCATATTTTGTTTATGTGGTATATCATGTTAATTTATTTGTAAATATTGAACCAACCTTGCATCCTAAAAATAAATCCAACTTGATCATGGTGTATGATATTTTTAATGTATTGCTGAATTCAGTTTGCTGATATTTTGTTGAAGATTTTTGCATCTATGTTCATTAGGGATACTGGCCTATATTTTTTTTTTTTTTTTGGGGATGTCTTTGTTTGGCTTTGGAATCAAAGTAATGGTGGCTTCGTAAAATAAGGTTGGGAGCCTTCTTTCCTCTTGAATTTTTTTGGAATAGTTTGAGAACGATAGGTGTTAATCCTTTGAATGTTTGGTAAAATTCACCTGTGAAGTCATCTGGTCAAGGACTTTTGTTTGTGGGGAGTTTTTTTGATTACTGATTTGATATCATTAGTAGTAATTGGTCTATTCAGATTTTCTGCTTTTTCTTGATTTACTTTTAAAAGATTATGTTTCTAGGAATTTACCCATTTCTTCTAGATTGTCGAATTTGTTGGCATATAATTGTTCATAATATTTTCTTACAATTATTTGTATTTCTGTGGTATTGGTTGTCACTTCTCTTTCATTTCTGATTTTATCTATTTGGGTCCTCTTTCTTTTTTTCTCGATGAGTCTGGTTAAACGATCAATTTTGTTTATCTTTTCAAAGAACCGGATTTTGGTTTCACTAATCTTTTGTGTTTTTTTTTTTTTTTAGATTCTATTTTGTTTATTTCTGCTCTGATTTTTATTATTTCCTTCTTTCTACGCACTTTGTGCTTTGTTTGCTGTTATTTTTCTAGTTCCTTTAAGTGTAGGTTGAGATTGTTTATTTGAGATTTTTCTTTTTTCTCGAGGTAGACCTGTATTGCTATGAATTTCTCTCTTAGGACTGTGTTTGTTGTGTCTCATAGATTTGGGGTTGTTGCATTTTCATTTTTATTTGTCTCAAGGTATCTTTTGATTTCTCTCAATCTCATTGTTAACCCATTCATTGTTTAGTAGCATGTTATTTAGCCTCCATGTGTTTGTGTGTGTTTTCAGTTTTCTTCTTGTAATTGCTTTCTACTTTCATATCATTGTGGTCAGAGAGAATGCTTGTTATTATTTCAATCTTAAATTTATTGAGACTTGTTTTGTGGCCTAACATGTGGTCTGGAAAATTTTCCATGTATGCTTTAAAAGAATGTACGTTCTGCTGCTTTGGGTGAAATGCTCTAAAAATATCAATTAAATCCATCTGATGTAATGTATCATTTAAGGCTGCTGTTTCCTTGTTGATTATCTGTCTGGAAGATACATCCCTTGATTTCAATAGGGTGTTAAAATCTCCTACAATGGCTATATTACGGTCAATATATTTCTTTATGTTGGCTAATATTTGATTTATGTATTTAGGTGTTATATGTTGGGTGCATAAATGTTTACAAGGGTGAGATTGATCTTATTATTATGAAATGTTCTTTTTTATCTCTTATTATAGCCTTTGTTTTACTGTCTATTTTGTCTGATGTGAGTATTGCTACATTAGCTTTTTTCATTTCAGTTTGCATGAAATATCTTTTTCCATCCCTTTACTTTCAGTCTGTGTGTATCTTTTGATCTAAAGTAAGTCTCTTGTAGACAGCATATGTATGGGTCTTGTTTTCTTATCCATTCAGTCACTTTATGTCTTTCGATTGGAGTAGTTAATCCATTTACATTTAAAGTGATTATTGATAGGTATGTAGTTATTTGCCATTTTATTACTCATATTTATGTTCTCTGCCCCTCCCCCCATCTTCATCCTAAAGAAGTCCCTTTAACATTTCTTATAATACTGGTTTGGTGGTGATGAATTCCTTTAGCTTTTTCTTGTGTAGGAAGCTCTTTATCTCTCTTTCAATTTTAAATGATAGCCTTGCTGGATAGAGTAGTTTTGGTTGTAGGTCCTGGCTTTTCATCACTTTGAAAATGTTGTGCAAGCCCTTCTGGCCTGCAAAGTTTCTGTTTAGCAATTGGCTGACAATCTTATGGGAGCTCCCTTGTAGGTAATCAACTGTCTTTTTCTTGACACTTTTATGATTCTCTCTGTCTTTAACCTGTGGCATTTACTTATGATGTGTCTTGATGTGGGCCTCTTTAGGTTCATCTTATTTGAGTCTCTCTGTGATTTTCAGACTTGTATGTCTATTTCCTCCAATAGGTTAGGGAAGTTTTCAGTCATTATTTCAGTCATTATTCCCTGTTCTTTCTCTTCTCCTTCTGGTACTTCTATGTTTTGGATGTTCTTACACTTGATGTTGTCTAAGAGATTTCCTTAGGCTATCCTCATTTTTTTTTTTTGGATTTTTTTCCCTGCTGTATCTATTGGGTGTTTTCTGCTACCTTGTCTTCTAAATCACTGATCTGAACCTCTGCTTTCTCTAATCTGCTGTTAATTCCTTCTAGTGTATTCTTCATTTCAGTTATCATATTCTTCATTTCTGACTATTTCTTTTTTATGGTTTCTATGTCCTTTTTTATGCTTACTATCTCTTTGTTGAAGTTCTCATAAGTTCATTGAGTATCCTTATAACCAGTGTTTTGAACTCTGTATCTGGTAGGTTGCTTGCCTCCATTTTGTTTAGTTCTTTTTCTGGAATTTTCTCCTGTTCTTTCATTTGGGACATGCTTTTTTGTTTCCTCATTTTGTCTGTCTCTCTTTTTTTTTGTTTCCATGTCTTAGGTAGATCTGCTACATTCCCCAATCTTGGCAGGGTAGCTTTATGTAGTAGGTGACCCATGGGGCTCAGTGGCATAGTCTCCCTGGTTACCTGAGTTGGATGCTCCAGGAGTGTCCCCTGGGTGAATCATATATGCTCTCCTGCTGGAACCAAGCCCTGATCGCTGTAGGCACATCAGTGGGTGGGATTCACCCCTAGGTTGACTGGCTGTGAGGATTGGTCATGAGCACAGCATAGGAGCTGCCTTGCGGGGACTGCCTTACTGGGGAGCAGGATTCACCCCAGTAGGCTCTGGTGACTACTGAGACCACCCCCTGGGTGTGCCACTTGTGGAACCAATTGGGTGGTGTTCTGTGAGGTTTGAAGCTGGCTACCAGGTGTGCCAATTCTGGGGCCTCTTGGGAGGGGCTCCCGTGCAGGCCAAGATCAGCTGCTGCTGTGACTGGTCCAAGGCTACTTAGTAGGAATTACAAAGTGACCTGTTGTTGGTTGCTGCTTGTGCTGGAACTGGAGGTATGTGGAAGTGGCCACGCTGCGAACTGAGGCTGGCTGCCACCAGTATCAGGTCTGGGGCAGCTCAGCAAAAATCTCAAGGCACCCCAAGCCCTGCCACTGCCTGTTGGCTGTCCATAAAGCTCAACCACTGAAAGAACCTCAAGTGGTAGGGAGTTGCAGTGGAGTGGGGTCTCAGAGAGTCACCAGTGTGGAGCAAGTTATGTTCACTAGGTTAATACAGATTCATATTTTGTCCTAGTGCTGAGCCTAGGGCCACTCTGCAAAAGTCTCAGAGTGTACTACTGCCAGCTGCTGCCTGCTGGGGATCCATGGACCCCAGAGAATTGTCAAAGAAGGACTGCAGTGTGGGCCCACTACCAGCTGTGAAAAAGCCTCTGGAGGCACATAAGTTTGGTGAGGCAGAGTCCAACATAATCATTAGGGTGGAGTTAGCAAGGCTCACCAGGGCAATGCAGATTCAGATTTGGACATGTAGGGGGAGAGCTCCACACAGGAAAGATGGCACCTGTCTGCTGGCTAAACGAGGAGGCCTCAACATAGGGACAATGATGGATTTCCCTCCATCCCTCGCCCTGAAGCCACACAACTCAGTCTCTCTCTGTTTCTGGCACCTCCCAAGCCTCTGTCCCTCCACAGGAGCCCAGATGAGTGTCTGAGAGTGGGACAGTCTGTGATAGGCCCTGCAAGAGGACACCTGGTTTCTAGTTGCCTTCTGTCTCACCTGAATGGATGGAAAACCCACTGGTTTTCACAGGCAGATGTTGTGGGGGCTCTTCCTCCTCGCACTGGTTCTCTGGGATGGGGAGCTCGTTGTGGAGCTGGGACCCCTTGCTCTTCATGAGGGATCTCTGCAGCCAAGATAGCCCTCCTGATTCTCCACTGCCACACGTGGGTGTGGAGCCAGCCGTTTTGCATCTCTGCCCCTTCTACCAGTCTTAAGGTGGCCTCTTTATATCCTTAGTTATAAGACTTCAGTTCAGCTAGTCTTCAAATGGTTCTCCAGGTGATCTATAATTTAGTTGCAATTTTAATGTGGTCATTGTAAGAGGCAAGCACAACATTTACCTACTATGACATTTTGACTGGAGCTCTTCCTATTTATGATTTAGACATAAAGTTAACTTTTATAATACATGTTTTAGAGAAAACACACATATGCACACTTGTATAGTTCTAGATTATCCTGGAAAAGATATATAAGAAACCGGTTCTATGGTTCTTGGAGGCTGGGGGCAGGACTGGAGGGAAAATTTTCACTGTGTACATTATTATTTTGAACCGTATGAATGTATTACCTATTAAATTATTGTTATTTTTAAAATAGAAGTTAATATGAAAAAAGGAAATTCAAGTAAAAAAGAGTTTATTAAAATGTGTTAAGTAAATACTACAGGTGGTAATGACAAATATGAAAAGGGCATGCGGCTCGAAGCAAAAATAGTAAAGATAGTATGTGAATGAATGAAGTCTGCGAAACACTGCATGAGGGATTTGAGATATTTTGGCAAGTTATCTTTTGAATGGAGGAAGTCATGTGGGTGGAGGGGTCTGTGGTGGTGATCAGATCTTGGGGGGACCTGTCATCTTTCCTGTTTCCTCATCTGTAGTAGAAAGGGGCTGGCTTAGAGAATTCTCTGAGATCCCACTGTCTTATTTTGGGTTCCTCCAGAAGCAGAACTTAAGACAAAGATCCCAGTGAAAGCAGGCTAATTTATGAGGTGCAGTAAACACCCACAGGGTATGGGAGGGAGCCAGGGAGTCAGGGAAGGTGAAGTATGAAGTAGGTTGGCACTGTGGAGAGTGGAGTTTCCTCCAACTAAGAAGCACTTGTGTCATCCCACCTGAGGATGAAGGATCTGGACACTTAGACACGGACTCCTGTTAGTCATTGGTGGAGGGTAGCTATGAGGGGAGTTAACTCCCCTCCATTTCTAGCCTGCTCTTCACAAGAACAAGGTCACCTTCTGAGGCTTTGGAGAAAGCCCTCACGCAGAGAGAAGTAGCTACAGCAGTGGGAAATCCCAAGCACACAGAAGTGTGAGTCCCATGGAACCAGCCAGCGTCAGTCACACACTTCAATTCTGACTGGCTTAGAGTCTCTGAGCCTCAGAGGGCTTCCTGAGATAAAGATAGAGGCAGTGGGAGGACTTTTAGGGCTCTTAGTTCTTGTATGTGGGCAAGACAGAAGGGGAGAGGCAGGGAGACAAATGTAATTGGCTTGGAAGGGCACACCAACAAAGCAATCTCTCTGGGTGTTTCTTGTTAGGCTGGGTCACCTCTGTTGTGAGGATCAAGTTATACATTCTGGCCCTGCCTGCATCTGCGTGTCTGGGAGCAACATTCCAGGCCTGAAGAAAGGATTGTGTAAGTGGCTTCATGAACCAGCAGGCTGTGCATGGGATCTTCAGGTACCGAAGGCAAACCAGAATGTCTGGGTTCCTGGGTGGGGAGTACACATAGGGTAAGGGTAAGGGAGACTGAAAGGCAGATTTTGGGTCTGGGGAATGGGCTCAGCACTGGTTCTACAAGAGTGAGGAACCAGGAAAGAATGGAGGCCACACCCAGGGCCCTAGAGAAGGGTGTGATGGGGTGAGGTTCTCTGTTGTTGGGAGGGGCTAGAAGCCTGTTGACAGACACCAGTTGTGTTTTGCCTCTCTACCCAGTATTTAGTCATCTTTCCATTTTTAGTAGGAGCTTCAGCAATGTTTTAGCTAAGCTGCTTATTTCACAGATGAGGAAATAGAGCCATTCACAGGAATTAGTTTCCAAAGTTTCTGGCAAGTTAGTGGCAGAATAAAAACCAAGAGATTTCTTTCCCAATTCCTAGTTTAGAGACCTTTTTGAGACATCAGTCCTACTTTGGAAAGTGTAAGATCCCAGTACAGAAACCGTATACTGTTTTTAACCTTAGATGCATAGAATTAGATTATGCACAATGCTATCAGCAGTGAGTCTGTGTATGCCCCACTTGTATTCTGTTACCTATTTATTAAAAGATCTGAGCACCAGTAAATCTAGCACCTAACTCAACAGGCTGATTATTTCTAAGAACTTACCGATGCACTTCTCCCTGTCCCAGCCTCTGCTTCCCTCTCAGAGGGACCATTAGTCTGAATTTGTGTTTTTCATTTTTCCTGCTCCTCCTTTTAATTATCGCACATATTTTTAGTTTCATTTTACTTGTTTTTGAACAGTATAAAAGGGGCATGAAAACATTTTGTCTTTTGGGACTGGCTTGTTTATCCAAATACTTTTTTTAAAAAAATTAAGTTTATTGCGGTAACATTGGTTAATACAATCATATAATTTTCAGGTGTATATTATCATTTGATATTTATATATTCTATTGTGTGTTCACCCTCCAAAGTCCAGTTTCCTTCAGCTACCATATATTTGATTCCCTTTATCAACTTCGCCCTCCCCCTACCCCCCTATATTTGACCCCCTTTATTCTGTCTACCTCCCCCCTCCTCCCCCACCCCATTAGTAACTACTACTCCATAGTCCTCTGGTAACCACTAGTCTATAGTCCATGTCCATGAGTCTCTGTTTATTTGTCTTGTTTGTTGCTTTTAGGTTTATATCCCACATATAAGTGATATCATGTGATTTTCAACTTTTTCTGTTTGGCTTATTTTGATTAGCATGATTATCTCGAGTTCCATCCATGTTGTTGCAAATTTCCCTGTTTTATTAAGGTATAATTGATAAATAAAAATTGTATATATTTACAGAGTACAATGATCAAATTGTTTTGATATGTGTGTACATTGTGAAATGGTTACCACAATCAAGATAATTAACATACTCATCATCTCACATAGTCATCTTTTTTTTTCCTGTGGTGAGAACATTTAAGATCTACTCTTAGCAAATTTCAAGTATACGATAAAATACTATTAACTATAGCCACCATGCTGTACATTAAATCTCCAGAACTTACTCAGCCTACATAAGTGAAACTTTATACCAACGGTGCCTTATTAAACCAGTTACTTCAGAGAGTGACTGGACCTTAATCCAGAGGGGCAACTCTGGGAAACGATGAAAAACATACCTCAGATCATACCCAATAGAGGGATTGCTGGATCATGCGGTAGATCAATTCTGGATCATGTGGTAGATCAATTCTTGCACCTCCCTACCTAAGGTGCAAGGGAGCTGGGGTATTTATATAAAGCAATTTCTGAAATCAGTTGGTTGCAAGCTGCTTTGGGATTGGATGGTACTTCTGGCTTAATGCATTACAGGCCTAGTAGCCATTTGGAAGTAGACTGCAGAGTCTGAGGGTGTTAGGATCTGAGGAATTTGAGGGCATAATGCTGACAGTATCTGCTAGACTCCTCAAACAGAATGTAAGGCCTACAAGGGCAGGAACTTCGTGTGTTCTGCTTATTTCTAGATCCCCTAATGCCAAGCACCTAATAGTGGCTTAATATATAGTATTTTAAAAAATTTTACCTTTTTTAAAAAATTAAGTTTATTAGGGTAACATTGGTTAATACAATTATATAATTTTCAGGTGTACATTATCATTTGACATTTATATTTGCTATTGTGTGTTTACCACCTGAAGTCCAGTTTCCTTCAGCTACCCTATATTTGATCCACTTTACCCTGTCTACCTCCTCTTTCCCCTCTCCCCCGTCCCCTCTGGTACCCACTAGTCTATTATCCGTGTCCATGAGTCTCTGTTTGTTTGTCCTGGTCATTTGTTGCTTTTAGGTTTATATCCCACATATAACTGATATCATGTGATTTTCAACTTTTTCCGTCTGGCTTATTTCGCTTAGTATGATTATCTCGAGTTCTATCCACGTTGTCACAAATGGCAGTATGTCATCTTTTCTTATGGCTGAGTAATATTCCATTGTATATATGTACCACAGCTTCTTTAGCCAATCATCTATCGTAGGACACTTTGGTTGCTTCCATATCCGGGCCATTGTGAATAATGCTGCTATGAACATTGGTGTGCAAATATTTTTTCTGATACGTGTTTTCAAGTCTTTGGGGTAAATACCTAGGGGATTGCT
The DNA here is from genome assembly GCF_000151845.1 of Pteropus vampyrus. Lineage (NCBI taxonomy): Eukaryota > Metazoa > Chordata > Mammalia > Chiroptera > Pteropodidae > Pteropus > Pteropus vampyrus. Next base: position 787,645 of record NW_011889128.1, on the reverse strand, counting down.
GGATCATGTGGTAGATCAATTCTTAGTTTTTTGAGGAAATTCCATACTGTTTTCCATAGTGGCTGTACCAATTTTCAGTCCCACCAGCAGTGTATGAGGGTTCCTTTTTCTCTGCATCCTCTCCAACATCTGTTATTACTTGTCCTGTTGATTATAACTATTCTAACAAGTGTGAGATGGTATCTTATTGTGGTTTTGATTTGCATTTCCCTAATAGCTAGAGATGTTGAGCATCTTTTCAAATATTTGTTTGCCATTTGTATGTCCTCTAGGGAGAAGTATCTGTTCAGGTCTTCTGCCTATCTTTTGATTGGATCGTTTGTTTTTTTTTTGTTGTTATTGAGTTTTATGAGTTCTTTGTATATTTTGGATATTAGGCCCTTATCGGAGGCGTTGCTTGCAAATATACTTTCCCATTCGGATGGCTGCATCTTTACCTTGTTGATGATTTCTTTTGCTGAGCAGAAGCTTTTTAGTTTGATGTAGTCTTATTCATTTATTTTAGCTTTTACTCCCCTTGCCTTTGAGGTCAGATTCATAAAATCCTCTTTAAGTCCAAGGTCCTTGAATTTAGTTCCTATGTTTTCTTCTATGCATTTTATTGTTTCAGGTCTTATATTTAGGTCCTTAGTCCATTTTGAGTTAATTTTGGTGTGTAGTGATAGATAACAGTCTAGTTTCATTCTTTTGTAGCTAGCCTTCCAGTTTTCTCAGCACCATTTATTGAAGAGGCTTTCCTTTCTCCACTGTATGTTTTTGGCTTCTTTGTCAAAAATTATATGCCCATATAAATATGGGTTTACTTCTGCACCCTTGATTCTGTTCCACTGGTCCATGTGTCTGTTTTGCTGCCAATAACATGCCGTTTTTCTGCAGTTCCGCTTCTCTGCTTTCTGCCCTGATGACTAGACCCTGCCACCAGCTGCGTGAAATTCATAGCACTCCTAGGCGGAGCTTTTCAGGGAAGTTGAAGCACCTTCTTCTCTCCCACTCCTCCTACAGTGAGCTCCAGCAGCTATGAGAGGCAGCTTCTTTATTTCTCCCAGTGCACCGCCCGACACCCAGGGTTCTGACCTGTGATAGCTCTTATGCACAGATTCCACACTCAGACGTGCTGGTGTGCAATTTGGGTGTTTTTTTGTTGAGTTTTAGATGTTCAGCTTATTGTTGTTTCAAGAGGAGATGTCTGGTGACATCTCTCATTCCACTATGTTTCTCCAAAATCCCTGTTCCCTGCTCCTGCTAGCCCCGGCTCCAATATATAGTATTTTAATGAACAAATAAATGTGTGAGGAATTCGTGAATTTAACTATAAGGGTCCAGAAAGGGGCTAAGCAAACTATGGTAGTAGATACTGCGGAAGTGAAACACTTTTAGCTAAAGTAGCCTCACTTTCATATAGAAAAGAGGAAGCAAAGAGAGCCTTTATAGTCATAAAGAGAAATTGAGAACAATTCAGTTCAGCATAATCGCAGAATTCAAATGAAATGACATGAAATCACTGAGTCCTTAATAAAGCTACTGAGCTGCTGAATACCCGGCTCTGGAGTCCCCCTCTGGTCTTGTTCTGCGATGTGATACATTGGCTATTTTTCGAGTTGAGATCTCTAATTTGTAGCCCAAAGCATCCTAGAAGATAAAAGCTCTGTTGTAAAAACTTGGTATAAAATTACGTAAGTTTCGTGTGCCTCTTTTTCTTCATCTACAAAATAGGAATAATATGTTCTTCATAGGATTTCTATGAAGATCAGATGAGTTAACACATGCAAAGCACTTAGAACTGTGCCTGGCACAGAGTAAATGCTCAATCAATGTCAGTTGTTATTAGTGTTTTATTATTATTATTATTTAAAAATATAACAGGTTATTATACTATGTGCTATTTGTTCTATGTTCTTAAAATGTTTAATTTTCAAAATTAAGTATTTTTAGTTGCATTTTTGACATTTTATATTTTTTACCCTAATGGATCATGATCAGAAAATATAGCCTATATCATTTCTGCCTTTTTGTGGCATAAAATTAAAATGGTTTTTGTAAAGTGTGCTTTACTTCTTAAAAAACTATATTCTATTTCTAAAAGTTAGTTTTCTACATATAATGCTACCATATTAGTTGTGTTATTCAGATCAATCATTTAATTCCCACATCTATAGCTAGATCAGAATTCATCTTTGATTTCTACTGAGGAAAAGAGTGAAGAAGTAAAATAAAGTCACTATAGTCAAGATGCTAAATTACTAAAATCAAATAGGTTGAGGCATGAGGAATGACTCTATTCTTGTTCTAACTAAGCCTGGGAACTTAAACTCTTGAACTTTCCAGTCCTGTGTCATTGCCTGGATATATATCAGTTCATTATGTGTTAATACCTGGATATACACCAAATCTCCAGATAACCCTCTGATTATTCCCCGAAAGACTCACATAAATAGTCAATGTAACATCCATCTGGCATCCATTATCTAGACCACCAGAAGTGACCAGACCTCATGGCACTCATCCAGACAGTCTGACATCTGACTGATAATGGTCCTGGACCACTCCTAGGGCTAAGAATGCAGAATTGATTATTCTTAAGAATAGACTTTTCATTATAAAAGCTTTTTTCTTTCTTTTTTGGAACACTCTGGGTTTTTGCCTAGCTATATTCCAAGTTTCCAAACTTTAAGACCCTTGAATAAATCTTTATAATTTATTTCTAGCAAAGCCTCCAGACTCTTTTTGAGTTCCTTTGACACCACTTTCTAAATCTTTCCAAGATTCACTTCTCCCTGCTATGTTCTAACTGGACATCAATCCAACCTCTTCTAAAATTCCAGTTTGTTTTTGGACTCAGTGTCTGACCTCTGAGACCTTTTTGTCCTTTACTCCAAGAATAACTTTCATTATCAAGATTCTGGAAAAAGACCCCCAGCCCATGGCTTTCTACTCTCATTGAGGGGCCCCTTTTTAAACCGCATTTCCTCTTGCTCTATTTGTGAACAGGAAGTGTTTGAAACCAGATGTTCCTTCCTCCTTTTTAGACTGTCAAGATCCAGCCTTTGTCTCTCCCCACACCATGACCCTAGTACCCGGCTTTTGGCCACATTATTGTTCCAGTTCTCTGTTGCAATGGTTCTTACATTTTTCTTTTCTTTTTAAAAATTTCTTTTAAAATTTTTGTTTATTTTGGTTATTTTTATATCTGCAGATTAATTTTTTTTGAAAGCAAAAGATACTGTGGAACCACCTACTACTGCTTACCTAGGTTTTATTGGCATTTTTATTATCAAGGAAAGGTGTTTTTAAAGTGAACTAAAGAACTAGGAGCTAGACCAGTCTGCCAATAATATCTTTGGCCCTTCTCTCCACTGTTCCTTTTTTCTTACTCCTTTTCTGCTCCTCAGACTAGTGTAAGGCATCCTCTGTCTTGTTCAGAGCTGGTTTTATTTATTTAATTAATCAACATTTGCTAATTTAATGTAGCATGTACCATTCTCAGTCTCTGGAATATAAATTTGGATAATTAAAAATTGTTGCCTTTAATAAGCTATAACAGGAGAAATAACCTCATAAACATTTAATGAGATTATAGTGTGAGAGCTGCTAATAGAGATATATGCAGGAAAACCTGGATCTGAATGGGAAAATCAGGGCAGGCTTCTCAAAAAAGGTGGCAGCTTGAGTTGGCCCTTGGAGAGCAAGTAGGAGTTTCTAAGAAAGACAAAAAGATGCAAACAGCATCCTAGATGAGTTCAATGATAGGTTGTTATCTAAAGCTGCATAACAAATAACCCTAAACTTAATGACTTAAAACAACAATAGTTATTGCTGGTGGAAATGTGAAACAGTACAGCCACTCTGGAAGACAGTTTGGCAGTTTCTTACAAAACTAAACATACTCTTATCATACAAGCCAGCAATTTTCCAAAGGAGTTGAAAAGTATGTCCACACATAACTCTGCACATGGATGTTTACAACAGCTTTATTCATAATTGCCAAAACTTGGAAGCAGCCAAGATATCCTTCAGTAGGTGAATAGATAAATAAACTGTGGTATATCCAGATAATGGAATTAGTCAGTGCTAAAAATAAATGCGCTACCAAACCATGAAAAAACATGGAGGAAACTTAGTAACATGCATTAGTAAATGCATGTTACTAAGTGAAAGAAGCCACTCTGAAAGGCTACATACTTTATGATTCCAACTATATGACATTCTAGAAAAGGCAAAACTATGAAGACAGTGAAAATATCACTCTGTGGAGGATGTTGACAATGGGGGAGGTGACACATATGTGGAAGTAGGAGGTATATGGAAAATCTTCCCCTCAAACTTGCTATAAACCTAAAACTGCTCTAAAAAATTAGGTCGATATTTAAAAAATCCAAATAATCAAAAACCCAATAATAATTATTTCTTATCTCCCATGATTCCTCTGGGTCAGGAAATTGAGAATGGTGTGGCTGAGCTGTCTGACTCAGTGTCTCATGAGGTTGTGGTCAGATGTCAACTGGGGCTGCAATTATCTGAAGGCTTGACTTTAGTTGAAGGATCTGCTTTCAAAGTGGCTCACTCACATTGAGGGTGAGTAGGTACTGGCTATTTGTGGGAGTCCTCAGTCCTTTTCCACCAGGATAGCTTAAATGTCCTCAAAGCATGGTGAGTGACTTTCCTCAGCCTCCAGAGAGAGCAATCCAAGGGAGCAAGCCAGAAGCTGCAAAGCTTTTTATAATCTAGTTGTGGAAGTCACACACCTTCACCTCTGTTATATTCTATATTCTTAAAATGTTCACACAGGCCAGCCATGATTCAATGATGCAGGGGACTACGCAAGAGTATGAATATTGGGAGAGGAAGATCATTAGGGGTCATCCCCAATGCTAGTTACCACATAGGGCATGCTAAGTGTAACCGATGTAGCATGCTTGGGCTATAAATAGACATGAGAGTGAAGGTTATGTATGGACTAAATTGTCAAGGGCTAAGGAGTTTGGCTTTTAACTGTTGGTAATAGGGAAATGCAGAAGAATCTTTAAAAAGGCACCTAGAGGGTCGAACTGTCTCTTCTTGTCCAAATTTGGCAGCAAGAGCTGTCGAATACGTCAAGTAAGCCCCTTGATGTTCTCTGCTCTTTCTTTGGGTGTTTGAAACTTCATGTAGATTTACATACATCTTATTCTTTCATTTTGTGTTATACTTTTTTTTATGTAAGTAATAGTCTGTGTCATATGTCAGCTTGAATATTCTTTTACTATATAAAACTTAATATCTATCAGTTGGGATATTTTTGGTTACAAATAAAAAAATTAACTCAAAATAACTTAAGCAATGAAAAGAATTTATTGATTCATGCAACTGAAAACTCTAGAGGTAGAGAGGATTTCAGATGTGGTTTGATCCAGAGTTTGACATTTTCATGAAGGATCTGGCTCTGTTTTTGTGATGGGTAAGATTCATCCTCAGGTGATTTTTTTATGGTAGCAAAAATGGTTTCAGTGGCTCCAGGTTTTATATTACATTAGAAAGAGAAAAAGCATCTCTGTCCTCAGTTCCACTTTGATTGGTTTGCCTTAGTTTATGTACTTGAACAAATCACTGAAGTCAGGGGTATAGACTACATGGATCGACTTAGCTTAGTTCACATGCTCCAACCTTGGAGCTGGGGGTGAAGTTCTATTTTCCCCAAATAACATAGCCCTCCAAATGGAGCTTGAAAGTTGCTGAGAAGAGGGAAATTAGATTCTGGGGAAGCAACCACAACGCGTCCAACACAAATTCAAAAAAATGTGATGTGGTTCATCTAAACAACATTTAATGAGCCCCAGCCAAATATAGTGTTGGACCCTGGGCTATAGCCATAAACCTGTCATAGTTCCTACTCTCAAGGGAGGCCTAGTGTATCTCCTGAGAACATAAGATCTCTGAGGGTAGAGATTTTTTCTCTTTTGTTCACATCTGTATCCTCAGAGCCTTGAATAGTACCTGGCACAGTAAATATTTATTAAATGAATAGTCTAGGGGATAGACATATATATAATTCACCACACCATTTCTGGTCTATTTCTGGCTTTAGAGACTTTGAGGAGATGGAGCTGTGATCTGCTCTTTCACTCCTCTTCCTTCTCCTCTTTCCACTTCTGACTGTAGCTCTTCCGGGGTAAGATATAGGAGGAAAGAATTAGATGGCAGAGTGTTCCAGGCTGCCTACTGGTAGTCAGAGGTGCCCCTAGTCTCACTCTGGTGCAGGCTGGATCCATCTCTTGTTCGTGGTCCTCAGAATCTAAGGTTCAAGGTGTTCTTGGAGGTTACATTTAGCTTTCTTAACTCAGACCAGGTGCATTTATGTTTAATTCTCTACAGAGCAATTCTGTGCCCAATTAGCTTTCTGCTAACTGATGCTGCCTCAAAGAGGGTATAAGGATAGATGTAATGGGAACCCTTTTCTCTGTTGATTTCTTTACCTTATTTGGCCACAAATTGGGGGCATACTTTGACAACAGAACAAAAAAATTGTCATCCCTATAAGCTGCTTTATCTTCCACACTGCCTTGCAGGATACAAGTGGTTCAGGTAGTGATCAATGGGCCTCTGACATATGAACACATACAAATTACCTGTAGCAAGTCTGTTTCCAGGCAGCCAGCCCCACTCTGTGCTTTCCTTGGGACACAAATTTGACAGCAAACAACACCCCTCAATTTGTTGCATGCAAAAGAGACTTTCAGTGGCATGCCACAAACCCTGCCCCCAGCTACAGTATCTCTTGAATAGATGTCAGGTATTTATTTGTAGGCCCAAGACAGGCAGTGGCTGGCCTTGCTGCGATCTGAGACTTTTACAGGAAGCCACAGAGACGGTGCTGGCATGAAAACTGACACTGAAGTGGCCAGGGGAAATCTGTTCAATATATGCTGATGACTCTCTGGGTTTCTGCACCACCCAACTCACGTAATTACCCAAAGGCTCTTCCAATCACCTCGTAGCTCCCATTAGGTATCCCCGAGTAATCAAAGGCAATGGCTGACCTTGGCCTACTGGGGAGCCCCTTCCAAGGGGCCACAAAACCAATGCACCCAGAGGCTGGTGCCAGACCACAGCAGAGCAACATGTGACTATCCCCATAAGTGGTACACCTAAAGGATAGTTTCAACAAGTACATAAGCCTGCAAATCCCACTCTGTGGAGTCATCCCCTACACAGCAACTCATATCCTGTGGGCATAGCCAATTTCCACAGTTAACAGCTTGAGAGACAATCCCATCCACTGATGTGCTAACAGCAATAAAGGCTTAACTACAACAGAAGAACACATATAACCCACACGAAGAACACATCCAACCCACACGAAGAACACATCCAGAGCCCCCGGCATAGATAATTAGGGAGACTGTGCCAGTGGGCCACACAGGACACCTACTACATAAACACAGATAGACAACTAAAATGAGAAAACAAAGAAACATGCTGCAAATAGAACAATAGGAGAAAACTCCAGAAAATAATCTGAACTAAATAGAGGCAAGCAACCTGCCAGAGACAAAGTTCAAAACAATGGTTTTAGGAACTGAGGGACAGAATAGATGATCTCAATGAGAACTTCAAAAGAAAGATAGTAAGCATAACAATGGGCACAGAAACCATAAAAAAGAACCAGTATGAAATTAAAAATACAATAACTGAAATGAATAATACACTAGAAGAAATCAACTATAGATTGGATGAAGCAGAAGATCGAATCAGTGAGATAGAAGACAAAGTAGCAGAAATTACCCAATCAGAACAACAAGAATTAAAAAAATCCAAAAATGAGGATAGTTTAAGAGACCTCTGGGACAACATCAAGCATACCAATATCTGCATCGTAGAGGTACCAGAGAAGAGAGGGAGCAAAGGATTGAGAATCTATTTGAAAAATAGTTACAGGAAACATCTCTAACCTGGCAAAGGAATTAGACATACAAGTCCAGGAAGCACAAGAGGAACTCAAACAGACCCATATCAAGACACATCATAATTAAAATACCAAAATTTAAAGACAAAGAGAGAAACTTAAAAGCAGCTAGAGATAGACAGCTAGTTACTTATAAGAATGTCTGCAGATTTTTTTTAACTAAAACTTTGCAGGCTATAAGGAATTGCTAGGAAATATTCAAAGTAATTAAAAACAAGAATCTACAACCACGAATACTCTACCCAAGGCTATCAATTAAAATGGAAAGTGAGATAAAGAGCTTTCCAGACAGGAAAAAGCTTAAGAACTTCACCACCAACAAGCCAGTATTACAAGAAATGTTACGGGGACTTCCATAAAAAGAAGAAGGGCAAAAACTCCCATAAATACGAATAATAAAATGGCAATAACTACGTACCTATCTGTAATTACTTTAAATGTAAACAGATTAAATGCTCCAATAAAAAGACATAGGGTAGCCAAATGGATAAGAAAATAAGACCCATGTATACACTATCTGCAAGAGAGTCAATTCAGATCAAATGACAGACACAGACTGAAAGAAAAGGGATGGAAGGAGATATTTCATGCAAATGGAATGGATAAAAAGCTGGGATAGCAATAATTATATCAGACAAAATAGACTCTAAAGCAAAGGCTATAAGAGACAGAGAAGGCTATTATATAATGATAAGTCAATCCAACAAGAGGACATAACCCTAGTAAACACATATGCACCCAACATAGGTGCACCTACAAATATAAAGGAACTATTGACCGACATAAAAGGAGAGATTGACAGTAATACACTCATAGTAGGGGACTGTAACACCCTTTTGACACCAATGGACAGATCTTCTAGACAGAAAATCAATAAAGAAAGAGTGGGCTTAAATGACACAGTAGACCAGATGGATTTAATTGAGATTTTCAGAGCATTTTACCCCAAAGCAGCAAAATACACATTCTTCTCAAGTACACATGGAATATTTTCCAGAATATACCACATATTAGGCTACAAAACAAGTATCAATAAATTTAAGAAGATCGAAGTCATATCAAGTGTCTTCTCTGACCAAACTGGAATGAAACTAGAAATCAACTACAAGGAAAAATAAAGGAAAATACACAAACACAGGGAGGCTAAACAACATGCTACTAAACAATGATTGGGTTAACAATGAGATTAAAGAAGAAATCAAGGGATACCTAGAGACAAGTGAAAATGAAAACACAACAACTCAAAATCTATGGGACACAGTGAAAGTGGTTCTAATAGGGAAATTCATAGCCATACAGGCCTACCTCAAGAAACAAGAAAAAGCTCATATAAACAATCTAACCTCACACTTAAAAGAACTAGAAAAAGAACAGCAAACAAAGCCCAAATTGAGTAAGAGGAAGGAAATAATAAAGATCAGAGCAGAAATAAATGAAATAGAATCTAGAAAAACAATACAAAAGATCAATGAAACCAAGAGCTGGTTCTTTGAAAGTATAAACAAAATTGATAAAACTTTAACCAGACTTATTAAGAAAAAAAGAGGACCCAAATAAATAAAATCAGAAATGAAAGAGAAGTATTATGGACTCCACAGAAATACAAAGGATCATAAGAAAATACTATGATTAATTATATGCCAACAAATTAGACAATCTGGAAGAAATGGACACATTCTTAGAAACATACAATCTCCCAAGACTGAGTCAAGATGAGACAGAAAATCTGAACCTACCAATTACCACCAACAAAATTGAATCAGTAATCAAAAACCATTCAAAAATTAAAAGTTTTGGAACAGATGGCTTCATAGGCAAATTTTAGCAAACATTCAAAGGAGAATTAACACCTCTTTTTCACAAACTGTTCCAAAATGTTCAGGAGCAGGGAAGGCTCTCTAGTTCTTTTTTGAGGTTACTGTTACCCTGATATAAACAATCTTACCTCACACTTAAAAGTACTAGAAAAAGAACAGCAAACAAAGCCCAAATTGAGTAAGAGGAAGGAAACCAGACAAAGACACTACAAAAACAGGAAAACTATAGACCTATATTCCTTATGAACATTGATGCAAAAATCCTCAACAAAATATTAGCAAACCAAATTCAGCAATACATTAAAAATATACACTGTGATCAAGTTGGATTTATTCCTAGGATGCAAGGTTGTACAATATCCACAAATCAATTAATGTGATACACCACATTAACAAAATGACAGATAAAAATCATAAGATTAAATCAATAGATGCAGAAAAGCATTCGACAAAATCTAGCGTCCATTTATGATCAAAACTTTCAGCAAAGTGGGAATAGAGAGAACATACCTCAACATAATAAAGTCCCTTTATGACAAATGTAAAGCTAACATCATACTCAATGGGGAAAGGCTAAAAGTATTTTCCTTAAGAAAATAAGAGCAAAAGAAGGATGCCCACCTTCACCACTCCTCTTCAACATTGTATTAGAAGTGTTAGCCACAGCTATTAGACAAGAAAGAGAAATGAAAGGCATTTGAATTGGAAAGGAAGAAGTAAAACTGTCATTATTTGCAGATGATATGATACCATACATAGATAACCTTAAAGATTCCATCAAAAAACTATTAGAACTGATTTATGAATCAGTAAAGTAGCAGGATGCAAAATTAATAATCAGAAGTTGGTTGCATTTTTATACACCAATGATGAACTTTCAGAAAGAATAATTAAGAAAATAATCCTATCTACAATTGCATCAAAAACAATAAAATACCTAGGAATCACATTAACCAATGGAGGTAAAAGACCTGTTTTCAGAAAATTATAAATCATTGAAAAAAGATATTGAAGAAGATACAAATAAATGGAAGCATATACTGTGGTAATAAGTAGGAAAAATCAACATCATTAAAATGGCCATACTACCCAAAGCAATCTATAGATTCTATGCAATCCTTATCAAAATACCAATGACATTTTTCAGAAAACTAGAACAAATAATCCAAAAATTTATATGGAACCATAAAAGATCCTGAATAGCCATGGCAATCTTGAGAAAAAAGAAAAAGTTGGAGGTATCACACTACCTGATATAAAACTATAAGGCTACAGCATGGTACTGGCATGAAAACAGATACTTTGATCAATGGGACAGAATAGAGAGCCCAGAAATAAATCCACATCTATACACTCATTTAATATATGACAAAGGAAGCAAGAATATACAATGGGGTAAAGACAGTCTCTTCAATAAATGATGTTGGCAAAACTGGATAGATACATGCAATAAATAAATAAATAAATAAAACTGGACCATCTTCTTATACCACATACAAAATTAAACAAAATGGATTAAAGACTTAAAAGTAAGATCTGAAACCAAACTCTCCAATATTGCTACTAGTGATTTCTTTCCTGATATAACTCCTTGGGCAAGGGAAACAAACAAACAAATAAATGATTGAGATTACATCAAACTAAAAAGTTTTTGCACAGCAAAAGAAACCATCGACAAAACGAAAAGATGAGAACATACTGAATGGGAGAAGATATTCTCTTACGATACATCTGATAAAGGGTTAATAGCCAAAATTTATAAAGAGCTCATACAACTCAACACCAAAAAACCCACAAACAATCCAGTTAAAAAGTGGACAGAGCTTTTTCACAACGAGTTTGCCGCCAGAACATAGATGTCGTGAAAACCAATGCAATATCTAAGCCAAAATGGAAAGGAAAAGACTTGCATCAACATCGTTGTCATTGGACACATAGATTCTGGCAAGTCTACCACCACCGGTCATCTGATTTACAAATGTGATGGGATTGACAAAAGAACCATCGAAAAATTTGAGAAGGAGGCTGCTGAAATGGGGAAGGGCTCCTTCAAGTATGCCTGGGTCTTGGATAAATTAAAAGCTGAATGTGAGCGTGGTATCACCATTGATATCTCCCTGTGGAAATTCGAGACCAGCAAGTATTATGTGACCACCATTGATGCCTCAGGACACAGAGACTTGATTACAGGCACATCACAGGCTAACTGTGCTGTCTTGATTGTTGCTGCCGGTGTTGATGAATTTGAAGCAAGAATGTGTCTGTCAAAGACGTTCGTCTTGGCAATGTGGCTGGCGACAGCAAAAATGACCCACCAATGGAAGCAGGTGGCTTCATGGCTCAAATGATTATCCTGAATCACCCAGGCCAAATCAGTGCCAGATATGCACCTGTGCTGGCTTGTCACACAGCTCACACAGCTTACAAATTTGCTGAGCTGAAGGCGAAGATTGATTTTTGTTCTGGGAAAAAGCTAGAAGATGGCCCAAAGTTTTTGAAATCTGGTGATGCTGCCATTGTTGATATGGTTCCTGGCAAGCCCATGTATGTTGAGAGCTCCTCTGACTATCCTCTTCTGGACAGTTTTGCTGTTCGTGACATGAGACAGTTGCTGTGTCATCAAAGTAGTGGACAAGAAGGCAGCTGGAGCTGGCAAGGTCACCAAGTCTTCCCAGAAAGCTCAGAAGTCTAAATGAATATTATCTCCAATACCTGCTGCCCCAGTCTTAATCAGTAGTGGAAGAACGGTCTCAGAACTGTTTCTCTCAATTGGCCATTTAAGTTTAATAGTAAAAGACTGGTTAATGATCACAATGCATCATAAAACCTTCAGAAGGAAAGGAGAATGTTTTGTGAGCCATTTGTGTGTGTGTGTGTGTGTTAGTTTTTAAGTTATTAGTTTTTAAAATCAGTACTTTTTAATAGAAACAGCTTGACCAAAAATCCGCTACAGCATTTTGAGTCCCCATTAAAACAAAGGTTAACGAGAAAAAAAAAGTGGACAGAAGAGCTGAATTGGTCTTTCTCCAAAGAGGAAATACAGATGGCCAATAGACATATGAAACAATGCTCAATATCACTAAGCATTAGAGAACAGCAAATTAAAACCACAATGAGGTTTTACTTCGCACCTGTCAGAATGGCTATCGTCAATAAATCAAAAAACAAGTATCGGTAAGGATGTGGAGAAAAGGGAACCCTCATACACGGTTGGTGAGATTGCAAATTAGTACAGCCACTATGGAAAACAGTGTGGAAGTTTCTCAAAAAATTAAAAATGAATTTACCTTTTGACCTAGCAATTGCACTTCTGGGTATTTATCTAAAGAAAGCCAAAATGCTAATTTGTAAAGATCTATGCACCCCTATGTTCGTGGCAGCACAATTTACAATAGCCAAGATATGGAAGCAGCCCAAATGCCCATCAACAGACGATTGAATAAAGAAATTATGGTTCATATATGCAATGGAATATTACTCAGCCATAAAAAATGAAATCCTATCATTTGCAATGACATGGATGGACTTAGAGGTTATTATGCTGAGTGAAATAAGTCAGACAGAGAAAGATAAATACCATATGATTTTACTTATATGCAGAATCTAAGAAACAAAAAGAACAAATTAAATGAAAACAGACTCAAATACAGAAGACAATCTGGTGAACTCCAGAAAGGAGGGGGTTCGGGTGGCTGAGAGAAAGGGGTGAAGGGTTGAAGAAGTACAAATTAGGAGTTGGCACACGGTCATGGGGATGGGAAGCACGGCATAGGGAATGCAGTTAGCAGTAATGTTATGGCTAGGTGTAGAGCCAGAGAAGAGAAAGAGTAAGCAGAGGGATCGTTTCATAAACTATATAAATGTCTAACCAATGTACTGTATACTTGAAACTAATAATAAAATTTGAAAAAGAAAATGATGTATTGAAATCTCCAACTATTATTATAGGACTGTCTATTTGTCCTTTGAATTCTGTCAGTTTTTGTTTCATATATTTTAATAATGTGTTATTAGATGTGTAAATTAGTTATAATTATTATATCTTCTTGCTGTATTATTAATATATAATATCCTTTTTCTCTTGTAATGTTTTTTTGATTTAAAGTTTTTTTTTTTTTTGTCTGATGGTATAGCCACCCCTGCTCTTTTCTGGTTACTATTTGCATGGAATATCTTTTTTATCTTTCATTTTCAATCCGTTTGTATTTTTGTACCTAAAGTGAGTCTATTATAGACAGTATATCTGACTGTCTATAGTTTAAATCTTGTATTTAAATTCATCTCTGTCTTTTAATTAGAGAGTTTAATCCAATTATATTTAAAGTAATTACTGATAAGGAGGGACTTCTGTTATTTTGCTATTTTTTTCCTATATGCCTTATAACTTTTATATTTCTCATTTCCTGTATTGCTGTTCTCTTTTGTGTTTAGATAATTTTTTTTTTTTGCAGTAAAACATTTTAATTCCTTTCTCATTTCCATTTGTGTATGTTGTTTAGTTATTTTCTTAATGGTTACCATGGTGATTACATTTAACATCCTAAAGTTATAACATTCTAATTTGATTTTATATGTTTTACTTCAGTAACACACAAAACTCTTTTTCTATATAGCTTCATCCCCATCCCATTTCAGTTGTAATAATACTAGCTTTTTAAAACCGCTTCTCAGCTGTTTGACTAAGATCAAGTGTGGTATCTGTTTTTGTCAGTTTAATGATATTAGCTTTTAGACTAATAGTTTTTAAGAAATGCATTAGTCTTTTACATCATGTAGAAAACAAAAAAAGGAGTTACATACCATTGTTACAATAATACTTTTATAATTGCGTGTATTTACCTTAGTGAGATTTTTATTTCTTCATTCACCTTCTAGTTACTGCATAGTGTCCTTTCATTTCAACCTTCAGGATTCCCTTAAGCATTCTTTCAGGGCAGATCTAGTGGTAATGAATGCCCTTGAGTTTATTTGGGAATCCTTTGATTTCTCCCCCACTTTTGAAGGATCATTTTGCAAGATATAGGATTCTTGCCTGACATTTTTTTCTTTCAGCACTTTGAATATATCAGCCCACTATCTTCTGACCTCCAAAGTTTCTGATGAGAAGTGATTGAGGATCCCGTGTATGTAATAATTCACTTCTTTCTTGCTGCTTTTAAGACTTTGTCTTTTGACAGTTTGATTCTAATATGTCTTGGTATGGGTCTCTGAGTTTTACTTGGTGTTTGTTGAGGTTGTGCAATATTTTTATTCAAGTCTATCATAAAATTTGGGAACATTTCAGTTATTATTTCTCAATAATCTCTCTGACCCTTTCTTTCTCTCTTCTTCTGGCACTTCCACAATGTGTATGTTGGTCTGCTTGATAATGTCCCACAGGTCTCTTAAGGCTCTTTTCACTTCAATATTTTTTCTTTTTGTCTCAGACTCAGTAACTTCAATTGGTCCTATCTTCAGAATTTCTCATTTACTTTTCTGCCTGCTCAAACTTGCCTTTGAATCCCTCTAGTTAATTTTTCATTTCAGTTAATGTACTTTTCAGCTCCAAAATTTCCTTTTGGTTTCTCTTTAGGTATTCTCTTTATTGATATTTCCATTTTGTTCATACATTATTTTCTTGACTTTCTTAATATCTTCCTTTAGTTTGAGCATATTTAAGAGAATTGCTTTAAAGTCTTTGCCTTGTAAGTCTGCCATCTGGTCTTTCTCTGGAACATTTTCTTTTTATTATTTTCCTTTGAATGAGCCATAGTTTTTTTTTTTTTTTAGGTCAGCAGATATTAATGAATTATGTTATTTTTTCATTTAAAAATTTTAAAAATTAATTTATATATTTATTTATTTTTTTAATTGAAGAAATGATTAAAATTTTTTTCCCCTGTCTACCTCCTCTTTCCCCTCTCCCCACTCCCCTCTGGTAACCACTAATTTATTATCCACGTCCATGAGTCTCTGTTTGTTTGTCCTGCTAATTTGTTGCTTTTAGGTTTATATCCCACATATAACTGATATCATGTGATTTTCAACTTTTTCTGTCTGGCTTATTTCACTTTAGTATGATTATTCATGTTCATTCATGTTGTCCCAAATGGCAGTATGTCATCTCTTCTTATGGCTGAGTAATATTCCATTGTATGTATGTACCAAGCTTCTTTAGCCAATCATCTATCGTAGGACATTTTGGTTGCTTCCATGTCTGGGCCACTGTGAATAGTGCTGCTATGAACATTGGTATGCAAATATCTTTTCAGATATGAGTTTTCAAGCCTTTGGGGTAAATACCCAGTAGAGGGATTGCTGGATCATGTGGTAGGTCAATTCTCAGTTTTTTGAGAAACCTCCATACTGTTTTCCATAGTGGCTGTATTAATCTGCAGTCCCAACAGCAATGTATGAGGGTTCTTTTTTCTCTGCATCCTCTCCAGCATTTGTTATTACTTGTCTTATTGATTATAGCTGTTGTAACAGATGTGAGATGGTATCTCATTGTGGTTTTCATTTTCATTTCCTTAATAACTAGTGATGTTGAGCATCATTTCATATATTTGTTTGCCATTTGTATGTCCTCTAGGGAGAAGTGTCTGTTCAGGTCCTCTGCCCATTTTTTCATTGGATCATTTGTTTTTTTGTTGTTATTGAGTTGTACGAGTTATTTGTATACTTTGGATATTAGACCCTTATCGGAGGTGTTGCTTGCAAATATATTTTCCCATTCTGATGGTTGTCTCTTTATTTTGTTGATGATTTTTTTCACTGAGCAGAAGCTTTTTAGTTTGATGTAGTCCCATTCATTTATTTTTGCTTTAACTTCCTTTGCTTTTGAGGTCAAATTCATAAAATCCTCTTTAAGTTGAGTTTAGTTCCTATGTTTTCTTTTATGCATTTTATTGCTTCAGGTCACATATACAGGTCCTTAATCCATTTTGAGTTAATTTTGGTGTGTGGTGATAGACCACAGTCTAGTTTCGTTCTTTTGCAGGTGGCTTTCCAGTTTTCCCAGCATCATTTATCGAAGAGGCTTTCCTTTCTCCACTGTATGTTTTTGGCTTATTTGTCAAAAATTATATGCCCATATAAATATGGGTTTACTTCTGCACTCTTGATTCTGTTCCACTGGTCCGTGTGTCTGTTTTGCTGCCAATACCATGCCGTTTTGATTACTGTCACTTTGTAGTATAATTTGAAATTGGGCAGAATGATGCCTCCAGCCTCATTCTTTTTTCTCAGAACGGCTTTGGCAGTTGGGGGTCTTTTGAGCTTCCATATGAATATGATGATTTTTTTTGTTTTATTTCTTTAAAAAGTGCTGATGGGATTTTGATGGAGATTGCATTAAATCTGTATAATGCTTTAGGTAATATGGTCATTTTAACTATGTTGATTCTTCCAATCCAAGAACACGGAATATCTTTCTATTTCTTTGTATCTTCTTTGATTTCTTTTATTAGGGTCTTGTAGTTTTCATTATATAGGTCCACATGTTTCATTAAATTTTTTTCTAAGTATTTTATTATTTTTGTTGTGATTTTGAAAGGAATTATTTTTTCCACTTGTTTTTCCGATGCTTCATTATTAGAGTACAGGAACGCTATGGATTTTTGAATGTTGATTTTGTAACCAGAAACTTTACTGTATTTCTTTATTGTGTCTAGTAGTGTTCTTGTGGAGTCTTTAGGGTTTTCTATATAGATAATTATGTCACCTGCAAATAATGACAGTTTGACTTCTTTGTTTCCTACTTGGATGCCTTTTATTTCTTTCTCTTGCCTGATTGCACTCGCTAGGACCTCCAATGTTATATTCAATAACAGTGGACAGACTTGTCTTGTTCCTGATCTTAGAGGGAAGGTTTTTAGTTTTTCACCATTAAGTATAATGTTGATTGAGGGTTTGTCATAGATGGCCTTTATTATGTTAAGGTACTTTCTTTCTATACCGATTTTGTTAAGTGTTTTTTATCATAAATGGGTGCTGTATCTTGTCGAAGGCTTTTTCTGCATCTATTAATATGATCATATGATTCATATTTTTAAATTTGTTCATGTGGTGTATCACATTAATCGATTTGCATATGTTGAACCATCCTTGTGCCCCTGGGATGAAGCCAACTTGATCATGATGTATTATCTTTTTAATATGTTACTGTATTCGGTTCGCCTGTATCTTATTTAGGATTTTCGAATCCGTGTTCATGAGAGATATTGATCTGTAGTTTTCTTTTTTTGTGTTATCTTTACCAAGATTTGGTATCAGGGTAATATTGGCTTCATAAAATGAGTTGGGAAGTATTGCCTCCTCTTTGATATTTTGGAAGAGTTTGAAGAGACTAGGTATTAAATCTTCTTTGAATGTTGGTAGATTTCACTGATAAAGCCATCTGGTCCTGGACTTTTAAATTTTGGTAGGTTTTTGATGATTGTTTCAATTTACATACTGCTAATCGGTCTATTTAGATTTTCCAGTTCTTCTTGATTCGGTCTAGGAAAGTTGTATTTTTCTAAGTACTGGTCCATTTCTTCTAGGTTATTCAATTTGGTGTTATATACTTTTTCATAGTATTCTTGTATGATCCTTTGTATTTCTGTGGTGTCTATTGTAATTTCCCCTCTTTCATCCCTGATTTTGTTTATTTGTGTCCTTTCTCTTTTTTCTTGAGCGAGTCTAGCCAGGGGTTTGTCAATTTTATTAGCTTTCTCAAAGAACCAGCTCTTTGTTGCATTTATTTTTTCTATTGTGTTTTTTTTTGTTTTCAATTTCATTTATTTCTGCTCTAATTTTGATTATTTCTTTCCTTCTGCTGACTGTAGGCCTCATTTGTTCCTCCTTTTCTAGTTTTTTAAGACAAAGCTTTAGGTTGTTTATTTGGGCCCATTCTTATTTTTGGTGATAGGCCTGTAATGATATGAACTTTCCTCTTATGACCGCTTTTGCCGTGTCCCAGAAGTTTTGATATGTTGTACTATTATTATCTTTCATTTCTAGGTATCTCTTGATCTCTCTTTTTATTTCTTCTCTGACCCAGTTATTCTTCAGTAGCATGTTATTTAATCTCCATGTTTTTTTGTTTTCCCCTGATTTCTTTCTGCAGTTGATCTCTAGTTTCAAAGTATTATGATCAGAGAATATGGTTGATATGATTTCAACCCTCTTATATTTGTTGAGGCTATGTCTGTGTCCCAGTATGTGGTCAATCCTTGAGAATGTTCCATGCGCACTAGAGAAAAATGTATAAGTAACTATTTTGGGATGAAAGGCTCTGTAAATGTCAATTATGTCCAGTTGAACTAAAGTGTCTTTTAAGGATGTTCTTTCCATATTGACTTTCTGTTTGGATGATCTGTCCATATCCGACAGTGGGGTATTTCAGTCCCCTACTGTGATAGTGTTTTGGTCTGTTTCTCCCTGTAGTTCTGTTAATAATTGCTATACATATTTTGGGGCTCCTTGATTGGGAGCATAGATATTAATAAGTGTTATTTCTTCTTGGTGCATGATTCCCTTTATCATTATGAAGTGTCCCTCAGTATCTCTCTTCACCTGTTTTATTTTGAAGTCTATTTTGTCCGATATTAGTATCGCTACTCCCGCTTTTCTCTGAATGCCATTTGCTTGAAATATCATCTTCCACCTTTTCAGTTTGAGTCTATATTTGTCTTTGGAACTGAGACGTGTCTCCTGGAGGCAGCATATGGTTGGGTTTTGTGTTTTGATCCAATCTGCAACTCTGTGCCTTTTTATTGGTGAGTTCAGTCCATTTACATTTAGAGTGATTATTGAAATATGAAGTCTTCTTATAGCTATTTTATCTTTTGCTTTCTGGTAGCTCGGTGTTTCCATTGCTTCCTTGTCCTTGTGTTTCTGTTTTCTTTATTTTTGTTGGCTTTTGTGGGTTTTGCCTCTGGTTCTTCTTGTTTTATATTATATACTTCAGTTCTGAATCTTTGGCATGTGTGGTTACTATTACAAATATGTACATAATAGTTTTATATAGTTGTCTATTTTTCTTTCGCATGTGCCTTATCTCCATTCCCCTTTGCAAATTTGGATCTTTGAATCCTCCCCTTTTCAGTCATTGTCTCAATTTGTCCCTATTTGTACTGAACGCCCATTGCTATCTTGCTATAGCAAGTCTCTTCTTATTGTTTAAGCTCATAATGCCCTGTTCTCAGTAAGGGTTGCACTCCTCTGCTTCTATCAGCCTGTTAGTCACCCTACTCCTAATATGTATTTATTTTTTGTCATTTTGTTTTAGGTGAGCTGATCCCTTTCAGTATTTCCTGTAATTCAGACCTCATACTGGAGAATTCCCACAATTTTTGTATGTCTGGAAAGGTCTTTATTTCTCCTTCATATCTAAAGGAGAGCTTAGCTGGATACATTATTCTTGGCTGCTATTTCTTTTCACTTAATAGTTTGAATATTTGATTCCACTCCTTTCTGGCTTATAAGGATTTTGCTGAGAAGTCCTATGATAATCTAAAGGGTTTTCCTTTATACGTTACCATCTTCTTTTCTCAGGCTGTCCTGAGAATTCTGTCTTTGTCATTGATTTTTGATAATTTTAATACAATGTGTCTTGGTGAAGGCCTTTTTGGGGGTGTTCTGTTGACTTCTTGAATTGCAAACACCAGCTCATTCCTTAGATTTGGGAAATTCTTGTCAATTATTTGTCTGAAAATGCTTTCTAGTCCCTGTTCCTCTTCTTTGCCTTCGATAATGCCCATTACTCTTATGCTTCCTCTCCTGATGGTATCTGCTAGTTCTTGAATTTCTCTTTAATTATTTTTCATTATTTGCTTTCTCTCTTCTTCCTTCTGATTTATTTCCAGATTTCTGTCTTCCTTATCACTGATCCTTTCCTCCATTTGGTCATCTCTATTTCCTAAGCTTGTTATTTCATTTTTCAACTCTTGCAGTGTTTTCTTTATCTCCAGAAGGTCTATTTAGTTCTTTTCGAGTGTTTCAATCTCCTTGCTAAAGAACTCATTCTACTGCTCTAGTTTTTTTCAGTTCCTGAAATTTTTGATATGTTTCATTTCAGATCTCATTTAGTTTTTTCAGAAGTGCCATCCTGAATTCTATGTCACTTAAGTTGCATATTTCTATGTCTGTAAGCTCATTTTCTGGAAATTTTTCTTTCTGAGATGCCTTGTCACCTTGGTTGTTCATGGTGTTTAATGGACTATTTCTCCATCTGGGCATTAATGAAATTGTATTCTGATTCTTTTTTTTCCCCAGAAACAACATTTATTATATAATGGTCCCTAGCCTGTTGTAAAGAAAATGTTTTTCTTTTGATTTCCATTAGGTGCCATCTAAGCTTCTTAGATCCCTGCTTCATGTAAAGCCTTAATAATGCCATTTTTTCCTTTGTAGACGTTTAATTATGCTCTCTACCCTCAATTTCAGTCCCTGTCGGTGTTTGCGATAGTTTCGGTAGCATTTTTTCAGATTCCCCTGGGGCTCCGCGGTGATCGATTTCAGAGGTTATGGGGAGGGGGGCCTCTGTTTTGGGAGTTGGAGGCTGTGGCTCTGCCTCAGTTTTGCAACCACAGCTAGTAATAATCAATTGTTGTTTCTCTTTCATCCTCACTTTTCTGCTTTCTGCTCCACTGCTGCTGGCTGTGTGAAGCTCACAGCACTCCCAGTCAGAGCTGTTCAGGGAAGTTGCTGCACCTTCTTCCCTCCCCCTCCTCCTACAGGGAGCTCCTGCGCTGCGAGAGGCATCTTCTTTGTTTCTCCCAGTCTACTGCCTGACACGCAGGTTTCTGACCTGTGGTAGCTCTTATGCACAGATCCCACACTCATACATGTTGGTGTGCAGTTTGGGTGTTTTTCGTTGAGTTTTAGATGTTCAGCTTATTGTTGTTGCAAGGGGAGAGATCCAGGGATGTCTCTCACTCCACCATGTGTTTGATGTTACTGAATGGGCCATAGTTTAATGTTTCTTTGTATGCCTTTTGATTTTTTTGTTGAAAACTAAACATTTGAATCTAATAATATAGTAATTCTGGGAATTAGATTCTTCCCCTTCCCCAGGGTTTGCTGTTGTTGTTGTTGTTATTATTATTATTATTATTGCTTTGCTTGTTTTACTCTTTTTAATTGTTATAGGCTGTCTCTGTGCTAAAAATCAGCCTGAGATCTTAAGGTCTTAAGATCTTCTTACAGCATGGGTAGTTACTTCCTAAATTCTTGTGTGTACAGTTGCTTTTGAATGTCCTAGGTCTTAAATGTCTGGCTCCCAAAAGAGGAAGTAGAGAAAAATAAAGGTGGGGGAAAAGGCATCAGTCTTTAAATCTCCTAGAGGTTGCTTCAGCTAGAGGTGGAAGGACTTTCACAGCAATGGTGGCCTGACTCTGTGCTTGAAACTCTGAGATCAGAAGCTGCATCAATAGAGCACTGATCCCCAATATTTGGGGGATGGGGTCTTACTGCTCACTCTTGCTCCTGCAAGGTGCATGTAAGCTGCTCCTAAAATGCATGCATAGCTTCCTGACATGGGAGTGGGGGTAGTGGGGGGTTGGTAGAGGCTACCGTGCTAAAAGTTGAAATAGACTGAAAGTAACTTTGAATAGACTACTGAGCTCTTAAATAGTTATATCAAACAGATTCTGCTAGTACAATTGCTGTCTAGGTGGGAAGAAGAATTCCTGATATTTTTCACTTTGCCATCTTCTCAGAATTCTCTCTGATTCAATTTTTATTTGTTTTTTTTTTTTTGGGGGGGTCTCTATTATAAACCAGGCATCTCCCTGTGCACTGGAAAATAGAGTGATGAGCAAGACAGACAAGAATCTCTGCTCTCATGAAGCTTCTATATTCTGGTTGGGGAGTCAGACAACAGAAAAACAAAATAAAATATAATATTATTTTATATAATAAGTGCTATGAGAAATATTTGATTATCTGTAGTAGACACTGTGTTTGCCCCATTCATATCTCATCAGAGTTTAATGTTTTCATGCAAGCTGGAATGATTTCTAGCTTACAGTACCTGCAACTGCTTGTCTGAGGGCTCTTTCTGTCTCCTGGAGCCTCTTCTGCCTGGGTGCAGGGCAGATTGGGAGCACTAGAGAATTAAGGCTTCACAAGAGAGCACCCCTTATCCAATAGCTGATGTGAGTTGTGGATAAGAATCTAGCCTCCAAGCCTGTCACTCAAGTGGGTAACTGAGGCATGTTCTACACTGCTTCCAAAGCTCCTTAGTGTATTGAACTTCAATTGTCCATAGTGGTAATTTGTTTCACCACATTTTTTATGGGCTCTTTTCTGTCTTTTCTTCCCCACTGGTATTTCCTCGGTCACCTACCAAATAAATTGCTTACACTTGAATCCTTGTCTCAGGTTCCATTTACACCATTTACAGGGGAATCCAAATTAAGATTTTTTCAAAAGTGGAGTGGGGGATAGGTGGGAGAGAATGGCTGGAAGCCTGTAGATAGGTGTCCATTTGCCATCACCTGGTCAGGTGCATACCCATTGGTTGGTTATTGAGAAAGGCCCTGCAGGTTTGAAAGCCATTCTGAGATTTTGCTTATGCTTTTACAGATAATGGTCCCTTGGTCATCATTCAGGGCAAGAAGGGGCCACAATGTCTGAGCTATAGCAACTTCCTGTAGTGATCAGAGTGTAAAAATTTTTACCAAAACAGACCCAGATTAGCCATTAAACTACTCCCCCACACCTTGCTTGGTATCCTTTCATCCTGGACTCATGGCCTTATTCTTCTTTCCTCAGCTCTTTTCCTTCTAGCAAGTATAGGCACTTTGTTTTAAATTATTTTTTGGTTTTTAAATTTTCTTTCTGATTATAAAAGTCATTCATTTTTTTTGTATAAAAGTTTTTAAACACAAAAGATATATAGAATAGAATTAAAATAATCCTGTGGCAGATTAAAACTGACCAAAAATTCTTTGACATATCTCCTATTGAGATGTGAGAATCTATGTCCCCTTTTCTTGACTGTGGATGAGCTCTGTGACAGCTTGAACAATAGAATATAGTGAAAGTGACTTTGTTTCCAGATCAAAGCCTTAAAAGACTGGAAACTTTCAATTCTTGTTTCTTGGAATACTTGCTCTTAAAATCTAACCACTATGCTGTGAGAATTCCAATGCACATAGAGAGGTTACACATACGACTCCAGTTGACAGCTCCAGCTGAACTCCTTGCCTGTAGCCAGCATCACCTCAGCCACTGAGTGATCCATTTTGAAAGTCCAGCCCAAATGAGCCTTGGATGACATGATCTGATTGTAACCATGTGAGATCCCTTAGTGAGAATTGCTGAGGTCAGACAATTCTCAAGACCATGAGATAATAAGTTGCTAGTTTAAGTAGCTAAGATTTGGAGTGGTTTGCTATGTAGCAATAGATGACAGGACACGCCCATAATCCTACCATCCAGAAATAACCACTATTAACATTTTGTTTTTCACACACGCATATTTTAAACAGGTAATTTAAAAACAAATGTAGGGAATTTTTATGAATTTTTTTCAGAGAGCAAACATTTATTTGCTCTGGTTATTAAGAAAGTAGAACTAGGGTGAGAGAAAACACGTTAGAAGATAGAGTGAAAAAAATCATTGGCTTGGGGATCATCTTAGCAGTCACAAAAGATACAGTTAAGTATTCTATATATTTCATGAAGGTATGCTCCTGTGTCTTTGAAACAGATTTAGAAGTGACTAGATGAAATGTAAGGACATATTACAGAGTGAGACATCATTCAACCATTCTTCTATTGTTGGATATTTAGGCCGTTCTAGTTTTTCACTATTAAATAAATTGCTGCAATGCACAAGCTTATACATCCATCTTTGATTGTACTTCTCAGCTAATTCTTAGGATAGATTGTTGGAAGTGAAAATTCCTGGGCAATTTCCAAGGGTTTGAGGCTTTAAAAAAAACATCTTTGGTTTCTCTGTATTGTCTTCTAACATTTCTGTTAGACTCTTTAAAAGGCACAGTCCTATGTCTCTCCGCACCTGATACTGCAAGAGTCCCCAGCTGACCTATGAAAAGCACTCCTGCCACAGGTCCACCAACGTGGGAACTTACTCAAATACAGTTTGGAAACTACTGGTTCTGGCTTGTTTTCCTTTCTGCTCCACAATCTGCCCCCTTACACAGCAGGCACCCAGACACTCTCCACTACAGTGCTTTCCATGGTGGAGAAGGCAGAGAAAATGTCAAGTCCTTTATTGGTGAGAGATCCATAGCAACTGCCACTGGGCCAGATGGACATGGGTGGTGGGATCTTCTGGTGCATCCAATCTGGCAGTGTACAACACGATCCTTGCTTCATTCTTGGCTGATAAATGTGTATCATCTAGCGTCTGATTTCTTGGCTGGCTGAATGAGGAGGCAGACATACCCTATTGTGTCCTGGTGCACACTGATCCTCTCTCTGGTGAAAGGAATGGTTTCATTGTCCTTTCAGTAGAACATAGGTGGTGACATGCCTATCACATGGCACTACAGCCTCATTGGGTCACCTTTGGGAACTCTGCTGTTCTGCAGTTTTTCCAAGATCACAGGCACTTTCTTCACCTCTTTGGCTGCTACAGTGAGCTCCAGACTAAAGCAATTCTGTATGATTTTTTTTGGTAGCAATGCACATGTAGGTCCCCATATCACGTTGAGTGAGCAAGTCAACAAGCAGAGAGTGAACTCTGATCTCTCTGACTAGCATCTTGTGGGAGGCGTCTGGTAGCATAGGTTCAAAAAGCACTAGGTTTCTCTGTGCCTGAGTTATCTTTATTGATGGTTACAAAGGAGGACAATTCTGGCTGAAGGGTATTCCTGTTTCCTTGGGCAGGAGGAAGGATATTTTGCAAAGTGTGTTTTTAGGGAGACATAGGGTGACTTCCTACATTTCTTGGTCTATATTGCTTAGAATACATGTTCCAGGAAGAAGTCTCTAAGCCTATTCAGCTTGCTTTTCATAATGCTTAGGCCAGCCATAGAAGCAAGTGGGCAAACAAACAACACCTTTGAAATAGTGACTCTGCTGGTTGGGGCTAGGAAGCTGGGTAGGGAGGGAACACAGGCTGTGGGCAGCCCCAGGAGGAAGGTCAAGCAGGGCTGTGTCTTCACTGAGCCCCTGCCCTCTTTCTTTGAGTCTCTAATAGACTTCTGCTTCCAACTTCTCTTTTTTCTGTCTTTCCTGGCTTTGGTGGCCTTCTTGAAGTAGCTCGGTGGTACATGAAGCCTCTGGGTTCCTGCTCTCTCCAGCGATGACTCACAGAGTCCTTCTGTTAACAGGTATACCAGGGGCTTGGGGTTGGGGGCCTTTAGGGTGAGAACTTTTAAGTCTGTGAGTAGAAAGAAGGAGTACAGAATATATAGGAGTTAGACTGAGGAGAGGCAAAGGGGATTTGAGGAAAGATTCATAAAGAAGCAGAGAACAGAGCTAGACCAAGATGGGATGACCAGAGAAGCTCAGATGACTGACTAAATTCATAGACTATGCAAGGAGGTTTGGCTTGACCCTTAACTTCACAGATAAGGAAACTGAGGCCTAAGGAGGCTCAGTGACATGCCAAAAGATGCACAGCAGGTAATGGATTCTCTTCTCAGAGTGTTTCTTCTTGGATTCCACTGCACCACCTCCACTTTGCCTCTAGTTCTATTTTCCAGGTGTAAATGTTTGTTGAATGATTGACTGATCAAAATGATTTGCTTGTTTCCTTTTATGCCTATGTTTTTGGCCAATGAGCCAAAAAAGGGAAAGAAATGCTTGAGAGTTGCATAGAAAGGAAATTGTCTAACTAAGTGTTTGTTGGGCAAGAACTTGGTTGTTGGGCAAATCATCAGGATGGGAACATAGGGTGAAGCTTAGAGAAGGACTGGAAGCACTTCATGTTGGTGATTCTTAGGTTAGGGGTCAGCAAACTATGGCCTGCAGGCATAAGGCAGGGATTCTACCATCTGTTTTTGTACAACCTGAGAGCCATAGGTCGCAGATGAACATTTGTAATCTATTCATGATAGGGAACACTAATCTTGAATTCCAATGAAGTGAAATGTTATCTCCCTCAAAAAATTCCATTGGTCTCATTATCAAATTTGTATTACAAAAAAGTGTACTCAACTATTATATTTTTAATTTTCTTAATAAAAAATTTGTGGAAATGCATTTTCTCTCATTATATAAATATCTTCATAATATACTCTACTTGCTTCTTGGCCCACAAAGCCTAAAATATTTACTATCTGGCCTTTTATAGAAAAAGCATGTTGACCTCTGCCCCAGGTTATCAGAGCTAGATTTGGGAGGCAGACATCTCCGTGCTGTCTCCATGGGTTAGGATGAATAACAACTGGAAGATGCACGGAGCAGGAGGATGAGCTACTTTCTTAACTATGTCCTTATCTATGCCTGATCATTATTTCTTTCTTTTCCCTCCAGCCTTGGCTTTATGTCATGGGTTCAACCTTGACACTGAAAATGCAGTGATCTTTCAAGAGAACGTAAGGAGCTTTGGACAGAGCGTGGTCCAGCTTGAGGGATCCCGGTAAGGGCCGCAGGTGGAGCTCCCTGTCTCACATGCTTTCTCTTTAAGACTTACATACCTGAAAAAAAGTAATTTCCTTAATTTTTTGTTTTGTTTTGTTTTTATTGATTTATTTTTGAATAGGTAATGCAATTACAGGTTCTAATTTCAAATGATACAGAAGAGGGTAATAGTGAAAAATCCTCCATACTTCAGTTCCCATCCTAGGACAGTTTCTTTTATGTTCTTTCAGAGAGAATCTATGCTGAATATACTTCTACATTTCTCTAACTCCCATCCCATGCACAATTGGTAACACATGTTAAACTATGGCCTCCTGCCTATTTTTGTAAATATATTTTATTGATGTCCCCCCCCCAATTCATCATTTATTGTTTATGGCTGCTTTGGAGCTACAATGGCAGAATCAAGAGGCTGTAACTGAGACTATATGGCCTGCAAAGCCTGAAATTTTTATCTTTACAGAAATAATATTTATGGAAATAATATTATCTTTCCAGATAAAGTTTTTTGGCCTCTGCTCTATACCGTCCTTTGCATTTTTTTCTTAATAGAGTTTGGTAATTTTACCAGGTAAGTGCATGAAGAGCTTATTTTTTTTTATGCTTGCATCATATTCTATTATTTGGAGATACTGTAGTTTACATTTGTATTACATTTAAATCTTTTTAATGATCATTAGATTATTTCCACACTTTTTCTATACAAACAGTGCTGTCATTTTGCACATGTGCAAGTATATTTGGAAGTAAATTCCTAGAACTAGAATTGCTGGATCCAAGGGTACATATGTGTGTGTAATTTTAATAGATATTTCCAGATTACCCTTTATAGAGGTGGCAACAATTTACACTCAAACCAGAAATCTATGGAAACACCTACTTTGCTGCCTATTTACCAATCCAATGTTATCAAACATCAATCTTTACAAGTTGAATAAGTGAGAAATGGTATCTCAATTTAGTTTTAAATTACATTTCTTTTTCAATGAGAGATTATTTCCTTTTCTTTGAACACTTTTTCTTATCTGCTACTTGTTTGTCTATTGGGTGTTTCTTCTTCTTCTCCTCCTCCTCCTCCTCCTCCTCCTCCTCCTTTCTTTTTTCCTAATTGATTTGTGGGAGCCGTGACTATATTGAGGAAAGTATGCTGGGGTATGAATTGTTAATCTCTCTCCTACCAGTTGATCATTTGTCTTTTAACTTGCTTATGGTAGTTTATCACAGACAAATTTATTTAAAATGACTGTGTGGTTGAATTTAACTATTTTTAAATCACCTCCGTTTTTGTGTCATTCTTACTCTTTTGTGTCCTTCACACTCTAAGATTTAAATATTCTCCCCCGCTTTTTTTTTGTTGAGTCTTCCTCCTGTTTCTAGGAATTGGAGAATATGTGTGAAGATCGACTCCCTCACTTTCCTTTGGGTGGCAGAACTTCTTCCATGATCTCCATGTGTCGATTTTCTCTTATTCCTGTAATGATCTGTTCCCCTCTCTCCCCTAGGGTGGTGGTTGGAGCCCCCCAGGAGATAAAGGCTCCCAACCAAACAGGTGGCCTCTACCAGTGTGACTACAGCATGGCCACCTGTGAGCCCATCCACCTGCAGGGTGAGTTGAGTCACTGCCCCTCCCAAACCCAGGGCTAGGGTTCTACCTGTGCATACACCTGAATTTGCCAGGCATTCCTTTTGTTCTGGGGGCTTGTGGTAGGGAATTCAGGGGTCCAGCTCCCAAGCATCTTTATTGTAGGCAGACTCTACCCCAGAAACTCTCAGGGATCCCCTTCATGTTCTTCTCCCATGACCTGGGTGCCCCCTTGACCTGTCAGACCTTTATGTCTCCCAGGCTGAGGTGACTTTTGCCCAGCTTTTCACGAGCCCTTTCATCTCCCTGAGTATAACCATGCACATATCTGTCCTTTCAGTCCCCCCCGAGGCTGTCAACATGTCTCTGGGTCTGTCTCTGGCATTTGCCACCAACCCTTTCCGGCTGCTGGTGAGTTGCCTCTGGGTCATGGGAGTGTACTAAGGGGAGGAATGGGGATGTGAGGGTGCTGAGGCTGGGGTTCTGTGGAGGATGGAGATGCTGGGGTGAAAGGACAGGAAGCAGGGTTAGCCCTTCCTATCTATACCCTGTCCCCAAGGCCTGCGGCCCCACCCTACACCAAATTTGCAAGGAGAACACCTATGTGAATGGCTTCTGCTTCCTGTTTGGACCCAATCTACTGCAGCAGCCCCAGAGGCTACCAAAGACCCTCAGAGGTAGGCTGTGTTTGGGAGAGAGTACAGAGAGGCAGCCGGAGACCAGATGGTTGGGGGCGGGGCTGGGTTGGGGGCTGCTCATGGTTTGGGGGCGTGACTTAGAGGTATAGGTGCAGATGAGTGAGGGAACTGGGTTCCAGGAGAGAGAGAGAGAGAGAGAGAGAGAGAGAGAGAGAGAGAGAGAGAGAGACAGAGAGAGAGAGAGAGAGAGAGACAGAGACAGAGAGACAGAGAGACAGAGAGAGAGAGAGAGACAGAGAGAGAGAGAGAGAGAGAGACAGAGACAGAGAGACAGAGAGACAGAGACAGAGAGACAGAGAGACCGAGAGACCGAGAGACAGAAACAGAGACAGAGACAGAGAGACAGAGAGAGAGAGAGAGAGACAGAGAGACAGAGAGACTGAGGGGTAGGTTCTAGGGTCTTGCATTAAAAAAAGAAGTCCCGATATAGCTGCTCATCTTCCTGAGATGATGTTCCAAGCATTGTCCTTAGAGTAAGTGCCTGAATCTCCTGATCGTAGCCTTTGAGCCTTTAGATGGTAAGGCCTCTGTTTACCTCTCCAACTTTTCTTCCATCTCTTCTATTTCTGTCACTGAGCTCCAACCACTCTGGCTGCCTTTTTTCTTCAAACTGTACTTGCCTCAGGGACTTTGCACTTACTATTCTTTCAGTCTGGCAGGCTCTTTCCCCAGGTCTCAGCTGACAATCCATTATTATCATCTCAGCTCAAATATCATCTTTTCTAAGAGGGCTTCCCTGAGTGGCTGACTTCTAATCATTCCCACCATCACTCCTTGTCACATTGTCATACCTTACTATCTTCTTATCTGTATATCCATATATTTATTTGTTCCTTATCTATCCTTTCTTCTGGAATATAGGCTCCCTGATAGCAAGGATATTGCCTAGCTCGTTCACTGTTTTATGCTTTTGTATCTATGGCTGTCCCTGAACTTAGCAGCTAAAAACAACATTAATTATCTTGCAGTTACTATGAATAAAGAATCTGGACATGGCTTTGCTGGGTGCCTCTGCCTAAGGGTTTCTCATGAGATAGAAATTAAGTTGTCAAACCAGAGCTGTGGTTTCATCTGAGGGCTTAACTGGGAGAAAATCCACCTCCAAGCTCACTTACAAAGTTGTTGGATTGAGGTCCTCAGTCTAACAACTGGCTGTTGGCTGGAGGCTTCCTTCAGTTACTTGTCACATGGGTCTCCCCATAGAGCAGCTCATAACATAGCAACTGGCTTTCCTCAGGGTGAATGAACAAAGTGAGTGAGAGAAGAGAGAACGGGAACCCAAGACAGAAGCCACAGCCTTTTTACAATCTATTCTCAGAAGTAACAGCTCATTACTTCTGCCACTCCTTTGAAATGAGTCAAAAAGTCCAGCTCAAACTCAAGAGGTGGGAACTATGCAAGGGCATTATTACTAGGAGTTGAGAATCTTGGAGACTGTCTCGTCTGGGTGGTTGCCTACCACATCCCTCTTCTCCAAACATTTGTTGATTGAAGGAGAGTGAGTGAGTGAATGGATCTGTTTTTTCAAGTTGCTTTCTGTCACTGATTTATTTAACTACTTGGCCATCTTTTTGCTTGTCTCCAAGTTGGTTCTGGAACCAAGGGCAGATATGTCTTTCTTTCATAGTTAAAAAAATATATATATTCTATTAAAAATAATTTTTAATTTTTTGATTACAGTTGACATACAATGTTGTGTTAGTTTTAAGTGTACAAACATAGTGATTAGGCATTTATATAACTTATGAAGTGATCTCTCTGATAAATTTAGTATTCATCTGACACCATACATAGTTATTAAAGTATTATTGACTATATTCCTTATGCTATACTTTACATTCCCATGACTATTTTGAAACTACCAATTTGTATTTTTTAATCTCTTCCCCTTTTTCACCCATCGAACACCAACCCTCATCCTATCTGGCAATCCTCAGAGTGTTCTATATATCTATGAGTTTGTTTCTGTTTTGTTTGTTCATTTGTTTTGTTGTTTAGATTCCACATATAAATGAAATAATATGACATCTGTCTTTCTTTGTCTGACATTCTATTCAGCACAATATCTTCTATGTCCATTATGAAATATCTTTTCCATCCTTATACTTTCAGTCTGTGTGTGTCTTTTAATCTGAAGTGAGTCTCTTGTGGGCAGCCTTTGTAAGGCTACACTATCTTTTGATTGGAGCATTTAATTCTTTTTCATTTGAAGTACTTGTTGATACATATGTAGTTATTACCATTCTTTATTTATAATATATATATCTCCCTCTGGTGCCACCTGTTAAGATTCAGCAAGCAATCCACAGATTGCTGAAACCACGCCATAAACTGAGGTCAGCTGCCACCAGTGTGGGTCTTGGAGCTTGCTCTGCAAGTTGCACAGGACTTGCGAAGGACACAACTGGATGTGGCTTGGGTAGGGCTGCGAGCTGGGAGAGGCAGAGTTTCAGGGAATCCTCTGGGTGGAGTGACTTCTGTTATCCAGTTTGATGACATCTCAGCTATGGCAGTGCCTGTGTCTGCACACATAGAGGGGGTAAGCCTCAACAGAGGAACAATGGATTCTACCAGCACTTGTGTCCAGGAGAAAGCCTCACCTCTGGCCTTCACTCTGACAACTCAGCATTCCCCTGTAAGTCCCTAGTTTCCCTCTCTCCCAACAGCCGACGGGATGCTGGTGCTTTGAGTGAGTAAGTCTGTCACTGCAAAAGTCCAGGTGCAGACATGGCCCCTTTAAGAGGAAAGTCTGCAGCTGTGGTAGCCTCTGTCCCACTCAGCTACTCAGGACTGGGCAGCTTCATGTCCTTGTCTCATCTTACCTCCTCCTGTTAAAGGGCGATTTCTTATTTCTCTCCCTAGATGTAAGGCTTCTGTTCATCTGGACCCAAGGTGACTCTGCTTGGTGTTTGCTCTGTGTTTCCATCACAATTTTGATGTGGTTGTAAGAGCAGATGAATAAAACCTCTATAATCTATGCCATTTTGGCTGGTCTTCCTCCTCCTTTAGCTGTTTCTTATATGGGAAGCTCTTTATCTGCCTTTTGATTCTAAATGAAAGCTTTGCTGGATAGAGTAATCTTTGTTGTAGGTCCTGGGTTTTCATCACTTTGAATATTTTGTGCCAAGCCTGTCTGGCCTGCAAAGTTTCTGTTGAGAAATCGGTTGAAAGTCTTATGAGAGCTCCCTGTAGGTAACTAATTCCTTTTCTCTTGCTGCTTTTAAGATTCTCTCTTTGTATTTAACCTTTGGAATTTTAATTACGATGTGTCTTGGTGTGGGCCTCTTTGGGTTCACCTTGTTCGGGACTCTCTGCGCTTCCTGGAGTTGTATGTCTATTTCCTTCACCAGGTGAGGGAAGTTTTTAGTCATTATTTCTTGCAATAGGTTTCAATTCCTTGCTCTCCTACTTTTCCTTCTGGCTATCCTTTGATGAGAATGTTGTTGCGCTTGACGCTGTCCCAGAGGCCCCTTAAGCTGTCATTTTTTTGGATTCTTTTTTCTTGTTGCTATTCTGATTGGGTGTCCTCTGTTACCCCATCCTCTAAATCGCTGATTAGATTCTCTACTTCATCCAATCTGTCGATTCATTCTAATGCACTCTTCATCTCAGATATTATATTTTTCATTTCCAGCTGGTTCTCTTTTATGTTTTCTGTCTCCATTTTTATGTTTTCTATCTCTTTGTTAAAATTATCACTGAGTCCATCTACTCTTCCCCTAAGTCCTTGAGCATCCTTATAACCGGTGTTTTGAACTCTGCATCTGTTAGATTGCTTGTCTCCACTTTGTTCAGTTCTTTTTCTGGAGCTTTGTTCTGTTCTTTTATGTGGGACATGTTTCTTTTGTATTCCCATTTTGGCTGCCTCCCAGTATTTGTTTCTATGTATTAGATAGGGCTCATAAGTCTCCTGGTCTTAGTAGAGTGGCTTTATGTAGTAGGTGTCCTGTGGGGCCCAGTGGTACATTCTTCCTTGGTCACCTGAGTGAGGTGTGAGTTGTATGTGCCCTTCTGATGTAGTTGAGCCTTGGTTGCTGTTTGCACTTTGATTAACCCTTGGGCTGATTGGTTGTGAAGATTGACTGGTGAGGGGCTGACCCTATGGAACAGGATTCACTTTACCAGGGCTCTGGTGCCTGCCCAGTCTGCCCTTCATGTGTGTCCTCCTCAGATGCAGCCCTAGGTGGTGCTCTGGCTCTGTCACAGGTTGAAGTAGGGCACTGGGTGTGCCAGCTCAAGGGCTTCCTGGGAGGGGCCTAGCTGCAGGCCAAGTTTAGCTGCAGCCTATGCACTTTCAGGGCCACCTGATAAGAGTCACCAAGCAATCTGCAGATGGCTTCCACCCATGCTGGGCTTATAGGTGCTTCGAGAGGCCAAGGCAGAAACTGAGGCCAGCTGCTGCTAGTGCCGGGCTTGGGGCTGCTTAGCAAGAGGTATGGGGCATGCCTGAGGCCAGATGCTGCTTCTTTGGGTTTGTGAGACTTCAAGAGGTTTTAGGAAAGTCAGCAGCATGAGCTGAGCCAGGGCATTTGCATGGAATACACCACTGGAAGCAGCTTTGATGGGCCCGCAAGTTGGAAGAGGCAGTCTCAGAGAATCTCCTAGGCAGAGTGACCTGTATTATCTAGCTTGACTGAGACTCAGGTATGATCGTTGCCTGCATGTACAAGCTGGGCGGGAGGAGGGCTCAACCAAGGAACAATGGATACTGTCAGCACTTCTGTCCAGGAGAAAGCCACCCTTCCAGCCCTCAGCCTAGACCAACAACTCAGTATCTATCCATATGTCCCTGGCATTCCTCGAGCAGCTTTCCTAGCACTGGAGCTCAGAACGAGTGAGTCTGTCAGTGTGTATGTGTGGGTGTGAGCACTTCAAGAGAAACGTCTGTGACCCCTGCAGCCCTTTGTCTCGCTCAGCCACAATCTCCACTGGTTTTTAACAGCCAGAGGTTGTGGAGACTTTTCTTTCGGGCACTGGAACTCTAGGCTGGGGAGCTCAGTGTAGGGCTAGGAACTTTCGCTCCTCAGGGGGTTGGGGTGGGGGGACTCTGCAGCCAAGATAACCCTCCCGATTCTTTACTGCATACACTGTTGTGGGACCGTCTGTTTTGTGTCTCTGCCCCTCCTACTAGCCTGTTCTTATGTATGTCTCTGGTTGTAGAACTTCTATTCAGTTAGACCTCAGGCGACTCCCAGTTATGATTGCTCTGTAGTTTCGTTGTAATTTTGGTGTGGTTGCAAGAGAAAGCATACATAGCATCTAGCTTGTATGCCATCTTGGCCAGTCTCTTCATCATTATTTCTTTAAACAGGTTTTCAATTCCTTTCTCTCTCTCTTCTGGTATCCCTATGCTGAGAATGTTACACTTGATATTGTCCCAGAGTTCCCTTAAACTGTCCTAATTATTTTGGATTCTTTTTTCTTTCTGCTGCTCTGATTGGGTGTTTCTGCTACCTTATCTTTTTGATCACTGTTTCAATTCTCTGCTTCATCTAATCTATTGTTGATTTCTTCTCATGTATTCTTCATTTCAGTTATTGTATTATTCATTTCTGACTGGTTCTTTTTATGTTTTCTATCTCCATTTTTATATTTCCTATCTCTTTGTTAAAGTTCTCACTGAGATTGTTGAGCATACCTATAACCAGTGTTTTGAACTCTGCATTTGGTAGATTGCTTGTCTCCATTTTGTTTATTCTTTTTCTGGAGCTTTGTTCTGTTCTTTCACATGTTTTTTTTTGTCTCTCCATTTTGGCTGCCTCTCTGGTGTTGTTTCTACTTATTAGATAGAGCTGCTATGTCTCCCAGTCTTGATAGAGTATCCTGTAGGGTCCAGTGGTGCAATCTCCTTGGTCACCTGAGTCAGGTGCTTCAGGTGTGTCCCTTGTGTGGGTTATATATGCCCTCCTGTTGTAGTTGAGACTTGGTTGCTGTTTGCATGTCAATGGGAGGTATTGACCCTCAAGCTGATTGTTGTGAGGACTGGCTGTGACTACAGTGGAGGAGCTGTTGTTGTACAAGGATTGACTCTATGGAGCAGTATTAGCTTTAGCAGGGCTCTGGTGCCTGTCCAGTCTATCCTTTGGACATATTGTTTGTGGAGGTGGTTGGGTGGTGCTCTGGTGTGATCTGAAGAGGACCACTGGGTGTGTTAGTTCTGGGGCCTCTTGGGAGGTACTTCAGTGCAGGCCAAAGTCAGCTGCTGCCTGTGCCCTGCCTGGGGCACTTAGTATGAGCTACAAAGTGATCTTCAGATGGTTGCCACTTGTGCTGGGCTTAGAGGTGCCTGGGAGAGGCTAAATTGTGAACTGAGGGTGGCCGCTGCTAGTGCTGGGCTTGGGGCTGCTTAGCAAAAGGTATGGTGCTTGCTGAGGCTAGATGCTGCTTGTTTTGGGTTTGTGAACCTTTGAGAGATTTTAGGAAAATCTGCAGCAAGAGCCAAGACAGGCCATTTGTATTTATTGTTCTTTTTTCGCCAGCTCTACACCTTTGTACCTCATTCTTAACAGATAACTTTCCTTCCTGCCTCACAGAGAAAACCAAGGCTGCCAGGCATGATCTCCCTCTACTTCCCCCTTCTCCTTATCCAAATTTGCATGAAGGCACCACTCTTGGCACTATCTCACTGGTTTTAGAAGAGGACCTGTCTCTCTGCCTTTCCATGAGTGATTCCCCCATTTGGGCTTTAGAGGCTCATTCGCTTCAACTCTGGGGCCCATATCTTCAATCATTCATTCTCTTCAGGAGCTTAAAGTTCTCTTGCTGCTTTGAATGTAAATATGCTCATGCTATGCATGTCTTAAAAACAATCAGCCACTAAAATTGATACCTATGAAAATAACTTTCCCTCTTCCTGGTCTCCTCCCCATCTTCTGCCATCTCTCCTTCCCTTCACCATTAAACTTCTTGAAAGGGTTCTCTCCACTTGTTTCTATTTCTCTCATGTCGTGATTCTTTACCCTCTGACATCTGGCTTCTACTCACCCACTGTACAGACTTTGTTCTTGCAAATGGCATTTGTGCCCCCTAAATGACAAATCTCTTTTCTATCCTCATGTTCACTACTTTTCTGATGTGACCTGTAAATCATTACTTCCCTTCCCTTCCCTTCCCTTCCCTTCCCTTCCCTTCCCTTCCCTTCCCTTCCCTGTTTCTTTTTCTTCCTTTCCCTCCCCTCCTTTTTCTTGCTTCTCCCACTGTAGAGGGCTTCTGCTAAGCATCATCCCCAGGCCATCTTCCTCTGCCATCCCTGACTGTCTGGAGAATGGGGTTATAGCTTCTATTCTTTCCTATGTGTTCTTGCCTTATTGCATCAGATTCTGTGGCTTCAGCTCTCACTCCTACATTTCTCTCTTCAGTCTTCACTCTCAGGAGTTCAAGGCTCTTGTTTTAAAACACATTTTCTTTTTTTAAAAAATTAGATAATACATGCACTTGGTTCAAATTTCAAAAGGCACTAAGGCTATACTGTAAAAATTTCTTCCTCTTGGGTC
Source organism: Pteropus vampyrus (assembly GCF_000151845.1). Taxonomy (NCBI): domain Eukaryota; kingdom Metazoa; phylum Chordata; class Mammalia; order Chiroptera; family Pteropodidae; genus Pteropus; species Pteropus vampyrus. The sequence continues at coordinate 750,590 of NW_011889128.1, read as the reverse complement.
CCCCAGCCTCCTGTTTCCTTCTTGGGAGGCAGCCACTGTTACCAGTTTCTTATGTCTTCCGGAGATACTCCATGTATTACAAATACATATATACCCATATTCTTCACTTTGTGCCACAATGGTAGCATGCTATACACACTGATTCTTTTTACATATCTTTGAGATGAAAAATTTTTTTTCTGGCTAATTTTTGTATATTTTTCATATAAGCCTTAGAATCTGCCTGTCTGTTTTAATTTATTTTATTTTATTTTTTTTTTTTAGGCGAGGCAGCCCTTGGTTGACCTCACAGATTGCAAAGACCTTGTCAGCTTACAATCCCTTATTTTTTTTATTTTTTATGCCTACATCATTTAGTCTTCCTAGGTAGTCTCCCATCCAAGTACTAACCAGGACTGACCCTGCTTAGCTTCTGAGATCAGATGGGATTGGGCTTGTGCAGGGTAGCATGGCCATAGACTGCCTGTCTGTTTTAAAAAAGCCAATACTTTTTTTAGTAATTTTATTTTTTTTGATGTCATACAATGAAATTGATCTTTTTATTTCTTTAAAAAAATTATTTTCCAATTGCAGATGACATACAATGTTATAGTAATTTCAGGTGTACAACATAATGATTAGAAATTTATATATCTTATGAATTGATCATTCCTATAAGTCTATGACCCATTTGACACCATACAGTTATTATAATATTATTGACTATATTCCCTATGTTGTACTTTACATCCCCATGACTATTTTTTAGTGTACAGTTACATGAATTTTAAAATATGTATAGCTTTATGTAAATAACAGCATGAACGGGATACAGAAGAATTCTATTACCCCCCTAAAAAATCCTTTGTACTATCCCTTTACAGTCTGTTGCTTCCTCCCCTAGCACCTCACACTCACTATATAGTTCTCCATCACTATATAGTTTGTCTTTTCAAGAATGCTACATAAATAGAATTATAACCTTTTGAGTTTGGCTTCTTTCACTAGCATAACACATTTGTGATTCATTCACATCATTGTGAGTATCAGCAGATCTTTCCTTTTTTATTGCTGAGTAATATTTCATTGGATTTACTACAGTCCCATTCACCATTTCATCCATTCACCCACTGAAGAATGTTTGGGTTATTTTTAATGTTTTATAATTATGAATAAAGCTGCTAGAAACTCTTCACTGCTATGGCAATCTTTCTAAAATACATAAAGATCATCTCACTTCCTTTTCTAAAAACCTTCAGTGGCTCGTCAGTGCCTAAGGGACAAAGTCAAACTTCTTTTTGGGATAGAGAGACTTTTTCCAACTATTCCCTGCTTAATGTCATAGCCTTGTCTCCATCTCCATCATATAGATTTACCCTGGAAGTGCCATTTCCATTCCTGGATTCTGCCAGAATTCTTTTAGGCCCATCCTCTTTGTATCAGAGTCTCTACTGGAACAGATGGCACATTCCAGTAAAGACAATTTGAGGAGGGTTTATTTACAAAGGGGCTAATTATAAAGTTGTGGTAGGATCTAGAGGAACTAAAAGGGACAGTCCAGGAACCCAGAGAAAGCAGCACCAGAACTGTTACTACCCCTAAGCTGATGGGATAAGGAAAGGGAAGAGTCACCAGGCTGTAGAAGAGAGAGTCATGTGGAGTGGGCCTCCTTGAAAGGAGCAGTTATCTTCTATTGCAGACACAGCTGTCCCAAAGCACACTTGCAAGGAAGGAGCTGAGAAGAGAATACTCTGATTTCACTTTACTCCATCTTTCCAGTTTTTTTGCTGAGATTCCTAATTGGGAAAATCCAACTAGAAGCCAGAGAGTAAAAAAGCCCTGTTCATGTGGACCATGGGGGCCAGCTTCCCAGGCTGAATGGAAGAGGGTAGAAAGTGTATTTGGGGCAGGGGGCAGAAGGGAGGAGAACATCCAGCATATTTCTATACATGCTATTCTTTTTTTCTTGTAATTTATTTCTCCTTTTGTATTTCTGGAAAATTATTTCTCATTCTTCATGGGGTAGCTCTAGCAGCTTTATTCATAATATCACTACTTTCTCTAATTTGTTTGGGCAGAATTAACCCAAAATTTTAATGCCAATTTGTCCAGGTTTTATTTAATTTGGAAGATTGGATTGAATTTTGTTTACCTTTTATTCTAATTGTTCAGCAGAGAGGTGACATGCAAAACATAAACCTGAAGGCTCTAGTACTTAATCAATTCATGCTCTTTTCCCTTTTCCTCAGAGTGCCCTCAACAGGATAGTGACATTGCTTTCTTGATTGATGGCTCTGGTAGCATCATCTCAAGTGACTTTCAGCGGATGAAGGAGTTTGTCTCGACTATGATGGACCAATTCACAAAGTCTAAAACCTTGGTGAGGGTCAATGGGTAGGTTAGGAAATAGCACATATAAGGCTGGCAAAGACATGGAAACCAGACTGTCAATTTCCCCTCCTACTCCAATTGTAGACTTTGACAAATTGCCAATCAATCATGGTTTTCTTTTGAGATTCTCTTTCTTGCTCTGTCTGGATTAAGACTCAGTATTCTCCCAGCTCTCTATAAATTGGGCATCTCTGACTAATTGATAGGGATTAGCATGGGAGATGAAACTCACATGTCATCTGTGGCTGAGTTTTAATACTGAGAAGTGGGGGCTGGCGGTATATCTCTTTTCTGATGAGGCAGAAGGAGGGAGCGCAGTGTAGAATTTGGAGGAATTTGAAGACGGGAGTGTTTTAAAATTTATGTAGAGCTTTCTGGGAGATGGCTAAGGGGGAGGAGGGGGGCACTTTCTCCATTGTAATTCTAGGCGCTCGTTCCCAGTTCTCTTTGATGCAGTACTCTGAAGACTTCCAGATTCATTTCACCTTCAAAGATTTCAAGGATAAACCTAACCCGAGACTGCTGGTGAGACCAATAAAGCAGCTGTATGGGGAGACACACACTGCCACAGGAATCCTGAAAGTAATGTAAGCTCTTCCCTCTTTGCTTAGGATTGAAGAAGGAGGTGATATTCTTAGCCGGGTTTTAAAGGATGGGGTAGTCATTCAAACAAGGATAGAATGAAGGATATTTCTGGTTGAAGGAACAGCATGAGTAAAGGTGTGGAGGAGGAACTGTTCATGGTGTGTTCATGACAAAAGTTGTGAGTAAAGGTGGGAGTAGAGGGGAGAAGTGAGAGGAAGGTTAGAGGGATGCTAGAAAGATCAGTTGAGGCCAGATCACTAAAGGCAACACAAAAACCATTGGAGATCCAATGAAAGTTTTAAGCAGTGGGGAGATGTCACCCTATCTTGTTTTGGAAAGTTCACTCTGATGTGTGTGTGTGTGTGTGTGTGTGTGTGTGTGTGTGTGTGTGTGTGTGTATGTGTGTGTGTGTATGTATGTAGAGGCAAGGGTGGGGTCGGGACAAATGTACAGAAAGATGAGCTAGAGAGCTGTTGTGTCAAACCAGGAGAGCTTTGATGAGGACCAAATTAAGCTTATTTAAAGAAAAACCATTTTTTTAATTTAAAAGGAATAATGCTTAGTTAAAAAATCAACCTATGTAAAAGTATATAAAGGCAGCAAAGACTTCTTTTCTTTCTGCTCTTCTCCCCTCTTCTCCTGCCTTTTCAGGTCCTTAGGGAGCCAAATCTCATTGTACATCCCAGGGGAGGCCAAGCCTTTCTTAGACAAAGCCCAGCTGCATCTGCATTTGTGACTGCTGACATTCCCTCCCTAGCATTCATTAAGAGTATGTCTGTCTGCTTGCATTTGACTTTTCCCTCATCTTCCCTGGACAGAAGAGAAGTGTTTAACAGCAGAAACGGAGCCCGGGAGAATGCCCGTAAGATCCTAGTTGTCATCACAGATGGAGTAAAGTATGGTGATCCCTTAGAGTACAAGGATGTCATCCCTGAGGCAGACAGAGAGGGTGTCATTCGCTACGTCATTGGGGTAGGAAATGTGGCTCTCTCGCTTAATGCTTCTGTGGAGCCTTTTTGCTTGGCTATACCCTTCCTTCTATTAGCAGATATCAATGAAATCAAAATGATGTAACTGTCATTGCTAGCCCATATGTGCATGTATCAGTTAACTATTGTCAAAATAATGCTGGGTAACAAACTAACCCAAAATGTAGTGGTTAAAAAAATAATTGACAATTTATGTATGGCAATTTTTCTGTTTTTACTATGCTCACTCATGCATCTGCAATCAGTGGCAGGTTGGTTGGCAGCTCTGTTGATCTTGGCTGGGCTCTCTTCATTTTGAGAGTTGCCAGCTATGTCTGTCTGCTGGACTGGGATAGCAGGAGCAACAGGGAAAACTTGGCTTTTCTGCTCTGTACCTCATCCCCCAGTGGACTAGTTTGGGCATGTCCTCATGGTAAAGGCAGAGGAACAAAAGAGCAAGTAGAAATGTTGTAAGCACCTTTTCAAGCCTCTGTTTTCATCATATTTATCAACATGCAAGACACGTGGCTGAACCCAGAGGCAAAGAGAAGGGCAGATTACTCTGCCAAGAATAGGAGGGCACAGCAAAGTATTGGGGAAATGGCTTAGATACAGGAATGGGTAAAGGGTGGAATCATCAGTGTAATCAAACTACCACAGTATCTGTGTGAAAAGGTGCATGACTTGGCAGTAAGAAACACCTTCATATGAAAAGAAAAGGCTCCCCTACCCTGGAGAGGTCAGCCCTACACCAGGAGGCATGGCACAGCAAATGGACCAAAGGCTAGATTTCATCTCCCATTTGCTCTCTTGACAGAATGCCCTGCACAGTACTACTTGCTCTACTATACTTGGCAACCCTGTTTCAGTGGCCTTCTGGTGTATTTCCTCATGTGATAAATATTGTTTCAGATATTTTTTTCTGCAGAATTTTCTTTGCTGGATGAGACTGCTACTGCCAGACAATGTCTGATTTGGCGTCTGTTCTTGCTAACAGGTGGGAGTTGCCTTCAATAGTGAGAGATCCCGCCAAGAGCTTAGTACCATTGCATCCAAGCCGCCTCGTGATCACGTGTTCCGGGTGAATAACTTTGAAGCTCTAAAGACCATTCAGAACCAGCTTCAGGAGAAGATCTTTGCCATTGAGGGTGAGCTAAGGTTCTGTATTCCTGGAGCAGCCCCAGAGGCAGCCCCTCAACCCAAAACAACTATGCCTTTCTAGAAACTAGAATTTCTGCAACTCTGGTTTTACTTGATCAGTTCATTTGAAGTAGAAGGACCTAGGCTTTTATCTCTAATTTTGCAATTCTTGGCCATAGGCTGAAAAATTGGAGAGTAGGGGAGCCAAAGCCCATGCAGTATTTCCCCCCAAATTTGGATATGTTGCCAACATTTGTCTGTTTGGTTCCTTGCTGTTTCACCAGTGCCTAAAATAGAGCCTGGTATATAGATGGTGGTCAATAAAAGTTTGTTGAATACAAGAATTTAAAATTTGAAGAAGGTTCATATACAATCTGGATTTATGGCTTCTCTTGAAAAGTTGGAAGATTATAAACCTTGAGGACCACATTTTAATTTGGCAAAAAGTGGCTGGAGCCAAAGAGCCACCATCTCTTTAAAAGAGGTATATGCTTTCTAGTTCAAGATAGCTCTCATTTGAGCCTCCTTCTGTCTGGCCCACAACATTTGAATTTCCAGTCCCTGTTCTAGGCTCTTCTGCCTTCTTTAATGTAAAAAGTTCTCCTCTTTCCAGGTACTCAGATAGGAAGTACCAGCTCCTTTGAGTATGAGATGTCTCAGGAAGGCTTCAGTGCTTCCATAACCTCCGTAAGTGGTTGTTTGTTAAATTGTGAGGATGGTAAGAAGGCAGAGAAGAAGCCTAAGGGTTTGGGGGCTTTTCTTTGTGATGGGTATTTTTTTTGGAGGCACCTCTTTGATGGGCAGCAGTGGTCCTTTCTTCCTTTCTAGTCAATCTTGTTCTTTTCTTTTTAAATTGAGATATAATGGACATAAGATATATTAGTTCAGGTGTACAAAATAATGATTTGATATTATCACATATAGTTACAAATTTTTTTATGATGAGAACTTTTAAGATTCTCTTATTAACTTTCAAATATAGAGTACAGTATTATTAACCTAGTCGCCATGCTATACATTATATCTCCAGGATTTATTTATTTTATAACTGAAAATTTATACCTTTTGACCACCTTTACTCATTTTACTCACTCACTACCCCTTTCCTTTGGCAATCACCAATTTGTTCACTGTATCTGTAAGTTTTTTTTCATAGCTTCTCTATATAAGTGAGATCATATCATATTTGTCTTTCTTTGTCTGACTTATTTCACAAAGCCTAATGCCCTCCAGGTACATCCATGTATTCATGTTGTCACAAATGACAGGATTCACTTATTTTTTTATTCTATTTTTTAATTAATTAATTTTTTATGGTGACATTGGATAATGAAATCCAATAAGTTTCAGCTGTATACTTTAACAGTAAGGCATATATATATTTACACTGGGTGTTCACCTCCCATAGTTAGATTTCTTTCTGTCACCACATATTTGACACCCTTTACCCCATCTACTTCCCCACTTCCCCCCACCCCTACCCTATGGTAACCACTAGTCTATAGTCCATGTCCATGAGTCTCTGTTTGTTTGTCCTGTTCATTTGTTGCTTTTAGGTTTATATCCCACATATAAGTGATAGCATGTGATTTTCAACTTTTTCTGTATGGCTTATTTCACTTAGTATGATTATCTCGAGGTCCATCCATGTTGCTGCAAATGACATGTGTCATCTCTTCTTATGGCTGAGTAATATTCCATTGTATATGACATGTGTCATCTCTTCTTATGGCTGAGTAATATTCCATTGTATATATGTACCACAGCTTCTTTAGCCAATCATCTATCGTAGGACACTTTGGTTGCTTCCATGTCCTGGCCACTGTGAATAGTGCTGCTATAAACATCGGTGTGCAAATATCTTTTTAGATATGGGTTTTCAAGTCTTCAGGGGTAAATACCCAGTAGAGAGATTGCTGGATCATGTGGTAGGTCAATTCTTAGTTTTTTGAGGAATCTCCATACTGTTTTCCATAGTGGCCGTACCAATTTGCAGTCCTACCAGCAGTGTATGACAATTCCTTTTTCTCCGCATCCTCTCCAACATTTGTTATTACTTGTCTTGTTGATTGCAGCTATTCTAATAGATGTGAGATGGTATCTCATTGTGGTTTTGATTTGCATTTCCCTAATAGCTAGCGATGATGAGCATCTTTTCATATATTTGTTTGCCATTTGTATGTCCTCTAGGGAGAAGTGTCTGTTCAGGACCTCTGCCCATTTTTTGATTGGATCGTTTTTTTTTTTGTTGTTATTGAGTTTTATGAGTTCTTTGTATATTTTGGATATTAGGCCCTTATCAGAGGCATTGCTTGCAAATATATTTTTCCATTTGGATGGTCCTCTCTTTACTTTGTTGATGATTTTTTTTTGCTGAGCAGAAGCTTTTTAGTTTGATGTAGTCTCATTCATTTATTTTAGCTTTTACTCCCCTTGCCTTTGAGGCCAAATTCATAAAATCTTCTTTAAGTCCAAAGTCCTTGAGTTTGTTTTCTTCTATGCATTTTATTGTTTCAGTTCTTATATTCAGGTCCTTAATCCATTCTGAGTTAACTTTGGTGTGTGGTGATAGACAACAGTCTAGTTTCATTCTTTTGCAGGTGGCTTTCCGTTTTCCCAGCACTATCTATTGAAGAGGCTTTCCTTTCTCCACTGTATATTTTTGGCTTCTTTGTCGAAAATTATTTGCCCATATAAATATGGGTTTACTTCTGGACTCTTGATTACGTTCCACTGCGTGTGTTCGTGTGTCTGTTTTGTTGCCAATACCATACCGTTTTGATTACTGTCGCTTTGTAGTATAATTTGAAGTCGGGCAGAGTGATGCCTCTAGTCTTGTTCTTTTTCCTCAGGATGGCTTTGGCAATTGGGGGTCTTTTGTACTTCCATACAAGTCCAATGATTTTTTGTTCCATTTCTTTAAGAAATGCCAATGGGATTTTGATGGGGACTGCATTAAATCTGTATAATGCTTTAGGTAATATGGTCATTTTAACTATGTTGATTCTTCCAATCCAAGATCACAGAGTATCTTTCCATTTCTTTGTATCTTCTTTGATTTCTTTTAACAGAGTCTTATAGTTTTCGTTATAAAGGTCCTTCACATTTTTCGTTAGATTTATTCTATTTTTTTTTGTTGCAATTGCAAAAGGAATTATTTTTTCCACTTCTTTTTCTGATGCTTCATTATTAGAGAATAGGAATGCTATGGATTTTTGAATGTTGATTTTGTATCCAGAATCTTTGCAGTATTTACTTAGTGTCTAGTAGTGTTCTTGTGGAGTTTTTAGGGTTTTCTATATAGAGAATCATGTCATCTGCAAATAGTGACAGTTTGACTTCTTTGTTTCCTAATTGGATGCCTTTTATATCTATCTCTTGTGTGATTGCTCTCGCTAGGACCTCCAATGTTATATTGAAAAAAGAGTGGTAATAGTGGACAGTCTTGCCTTGTTCCTGATCTTAGAGGGAAGGTTTTTAGTGTTTTTCACCAATAAGTATAATGTTGATTGAGGGCTTGTCAAATATGGCCTTTATTATATTAAGGTTTTTTCCTTCTATAACGATTTTGTTAAGTGTTTTTATCATAAATGGGTGCCATATCTTGTTGAAGGCTTTTTCTGCATATATTGATGTGATCATCTGATTCTTATTTTTTAATTTGTTTAAGTGGTGTATCACATGAATCGATTTGCATATGTTGAACTATCCCTGTGCGCTTGGGATGAAGCCCACTTGATCGTGGTGTATAATCTTTTTAATATGTTGCTGTCTACAGCCACCCTGAACATGCCCAATCCTGTCTGATCTCAGAAGCTAAGCAGGGTCGGGCCTGTTTAGTACTTGGATGGGAGACCACCTAGGAAGACCAGGTGCTGTAGGCATGAAAAAAAATGTTGCTGTTT